>NC_060168.1:6411715-6438016 GCF_021292245.1 Micropterus dolomieu | reverse complement strand
CCAGTACATTCCATAAAACCACTAAAATATTAGACTATAATATTTTAGTGGTTTTATGGAATGTACTGGTACAGCAACAAATCTGGAACAAAATCACTAAGCTTCAATATGTCTGTGATGGTTCTCAGTCATCCAGGTCATAGTTATCCAACAGAGGTTGAGGTCAACCTTCATTGGATAACTATGAGGCTGAGGTCAAGGGCAACCTTCGTTGGATAAACTTCAATAGGTTTCAGCCTATTTGGATAGTAACACCACATCCATAATAACCCATCACTCAGACGCTATACAAAAATCCATGTTGTTGCCACATCACGACTTAAAGCTCATGAACATGCTGTTGGGAAGTCAGGAGAACGACTTCCCAACTTGGGAATGTGACCATTCGAGGAGCATGTGAATACAGCATTATCCCTGTATCAGGACAAACAGGCTTTCTTTTGTGTAATGTAACTCTTTGTTCATCCACCGACTAAAATATATAAACTGATATAAATGAGTACCCTACTTTGAGGTCTCCCTGTGTGATGAGCAGGAACTTGTTGAGGCTCCATGAGGAGATGAACTGGAAAGCCTTGGACATGACCCAGACTGTAGACAGTTGCACTGTGGCTAATGCCAAGCTAACAGTCTGCCTTTGGAGAGTGTGCCTGGAGGGGAAGAGGCTATAGAACCCTGAGAGAGAGAGACAGAGAGAGAGAGGTAGTCTAATCAGCCTCTATGTGTACTGTAATGTAAAACACTTTAAGGTGTTCTGAAGAACACAGATAAAACGAAGGATAGAAAGTAACAGACTTTCGAACAATACAAAAATTAGTTTAGATGTACAGTGGAGGAATGCTGACTTGTCTCATCATAATAAGTAAAGCCAAAGCACTAACAGGCTAATGATAATTAGTAGAGTGAACACAAGTAAATCGTGCTGTATTCTACTAAACTAGCAAAGGCTGAGTGTCCTGGCTATGTTTACAAGATGCACAAACCATTACACACAGGTGACAGGTAGGTTATTGTCATGTCACTCAGACACATCTCAAAATAAAAAGTGCTCCAGGTCAGGCTGCTGGACAGAGCTTTCTGTACGAATAAAATCTAACTGAAAATAAACTGCAGAACACAGCTCAGTGTTTCGCACAGAATGACAGCGTAACTGCAGTGGTGGGGCTATATTTGTATTTATTTGAAAATATTTTAAAGAATAAATGTCCCTATTTCTGATCTCACCATTTTAATTCTACTTAATTCTCCACCTTGTTTTAGTGTTTCCTCACAAACTACAGTAATTTGCTCACCTTGTTTTTCATAATTCTTCTTGACACACCCTCTCTTTCTCTCTCTGTTTCTGTTTTTCTGTTTGTTTTGTTATTGTTGTTGTTGTTGTTAGTTAGTGAACGAGACCACTGTGGTAATGAAAGACATCAGCACCAACTGCTTTGTTCACTGTTGCTTTACCTAGTCCATGCTTGTAAAAAAAACATCACCAGTTCCGGTCCCCAGCCGATCAACTGGTGCATCCCAGTGGTGTAGTCAACATGATACACAGATATACGCTGTATACCCAACAGTCATAGATTTCCATATACCACTTAAAATAGCGAGATTATACGTAACATCGTTTTGTGACAGAACTTTCACACGTTCATTCATAAATTCACCCCGTCTGTGTTGCGAAGCACCGACTTTTGGGGCTTTGTGGCCTGTGACCAGGATCTGACTTCACCTACCATACAACAACACAGCTGTGTAGCACTCAGCACAAGTTAACTCATGTGAATCACTAAAGGAGATGTGAAACGCAAGCAAACTCAAACTACACCCTTTCAGTGTTTTGGTAAGCCTGCAGCTGAATCTCCTGCCGCTCCGGACAGGTGATACTGCAGCTGCAGCAGATGACACAAACGTTATCGTTATTGAAACTACAGAAAACGAGCCAGATGAGGCTGGTGCTATGTGTGCACACAGATTTTCGCCTGGTAAACAGAACACATCACAACTGTGATTAGTTACAGAATTTGCCAGCTGCTACAGTAAATGCGGACATTTGTCTGTGGAAGCTAACTATTTGGCACTAATGTTGGCTCCCAGAGATCCCACTAATAATACTGTGTGCAGTGCAAGAGCATTATTTTTCTGCTACAATCTGCATATGGTTTATGTATCAATAGTAGATCTACACACCAACACTGGCCTACCAAAGCAGTTAAGTGGAGCTTTGGTGGACATGACACTGTTTCAGAGACAGAGTGATTGCTGGCACACACTGATGAATCAGCTGATATTATGCACAAGGTGACTGAATAACTGTGGAGGAAACACTGTGTATGTCTCTTCACCTGAGGACCTGCTGTCTGAGTGATGGCAGCACAGAGATGACATGAGAGGCGGGGACAGCAGTAGGAAGTGCTCCATGGTCACTGACATCATCACACTTCCATCTTTCTCCGATGAAGGCATCAAACAGTTACTGCCTTGATTTACATTTGTGAGACACTTGTCTTTCAGAGCTGAACCTAAACTTCTGCACACCACTGAAGAAAGAGACAGAAGGAGAGAAAGACAGACAGCGTGTGAGGCACAACATGAGGAAATAATGCAACAGAAAGACATTTATATATATATATATATATATATATACGCACACACACACACACACACACACACACACTTATTCATATAATGAAACATTTGAAGTGCATGTTCTGATGTCCAGATCAAGGTTTAAAACTTGTGATTTAATATTTAATTTAATAGTATCTGTTGATAACAAATTATCAAACATAACAGTAAATACAAAATTCTGCACCACACTCCCTTAACCTAAAATAGGCTAACATGCTAATATGTAAATCTGGTCCTGCTCAGTAGCTCTGCCTGTCGCTGTTTAACACTGAGAATACTGTTTCTACAACAGCTTTGCCTCTAACAACATTTTACTATGAGTGATTTGTGTGTGTGCATGTCTACCAACCATAGTCCCACTGAGCATGTGCTGTAATGGTTAACAGTAACAGACTGAAGTCCTCCAGCATGGTTCTGTACTCCATTGGAAACAGATCTACAACAAACAGCACAAAACCCAGAGGTGTCACGTAGACAGCACAGTAAATTGGATTTCTTAGGGGAAAAACCACTTCTCCACCCTATGAAAAATAACTCATCTTAAGCTTAAACATTTAACCCCTGTGTACCCTTCTTAAAAACACACTCTCCTATCCTTAAAACAATGTGGACACCACATGCAGTATCATCAACAATTCACAATCACAAGAAATAAACACAAATTCTACCAATCATCTAAATATTTGCTAAGGTAACAACATGCAAAATGGTAACAATATTGTTTTTGTCATTATAAACTAGTGAATTGTATCATTTCCCGAGCAACACTACAGTTTTGTGCTATTGTTCAAGGCTCTTAAACACACTTCTTACCTGTCTTTGCAACTTGACTGATCCTGTGCAGGATTTGGAGCCTCCTGTGGTTGTCTTGGAGGCTGATGCTTCCTGCAGTGCTTCCTGTTTGTGGCACATGGAGCTGCAGCCACAGGGCTTTGCAGCAGAGAGTCCATAGCAGGGTGCGGTACTGTCCAAACAGGTCAGCAAACAGCAGTGACTGACCGAGGTCCAACCACTGCACAGAGTGAGGCCAGCGAAGACAGTCTGCCTCCCCTGTCGTCCCCTCTGCTCGCACAGTATCCTCTTTCTCTGGGTCTCCATCCCTATGAAAACCTGAGCTGAAGGACACAAACAGTGTGTGGTTATCGTACAAGGACTGTGTAGCAGGAACTGTCAGTGTCAAGAGCAACAAAACAAGATGAATATGCAGGCTGTTTGCATTTACAAACATCCAAGTGGTATACAGTGTCACTATTTGACGAGATGACAAGCACAACAGAACATATTTCAGTTCAGACAATTCCAAGGGCCTCCGGACTGACAGAGGCCCCAAAAAATTATTATAAACTAATGTCAAATTATATTATATTATACATTATATAAACCATCATCATTGAGTGTGTATGTATATATATATATATATATATATATATACGGTGTTTAGATGCAATCAGTAGTAGTGATGTGTGATACCACTTAATTCCTATCCGATCCAATACCAACTAATACCCAGGCTGGTATCGATACTTTTTAAATATTTTATTTCTAGTTTAATGTGACCTCCCCCCTTCTGTTTCTGTATTTATGAGAGAAATAAGAAGTAGGCTGTAGCCTTACCAATGGTAAGGGGGGATTTCTCTGTCTCTCTTGCTCTTTTTATCATAACAAAAAAAGACAATCAAATATTTCTTAATGACAGAAATTCAAACACAAGTTATTTTCTCACATAATGATCATTATGAAATAAATAAAATAAAAAAACAACTTCCTGTCTGTACTGGATGCTGGACAGCAGTTTACCTCAGCCTGCATGTAAATTACAGACTATATGAAAATAATCCAGTTTGATACGTTCATTTAGATTGAATTATGGCTGTTAAATGACATCTATAGATACAGACTTTACTATTCCCATTATGAAGGGCAGTTTAATTGAGAAGCAAATGGTGAACTGCATCCTGTATGCAGACTTGCATGTGCAAATTACCAGCAGTAAATATTGTCCTACTACTAATATTGAACTACAAGAAGCCAGACACTTGCAAGCCTTTAATTAGAGTTATGTAAAGCTTTTGATGGGACAGTAAAGTCCTACAGAACAGAACACAACAGCTGTGCAGAGGGGGTCCAATTTGATTTTTTTGTCATGGGGCCCAAAATTCCTGGCGACCCCACTGGGCCCTGGGCCATCGGGCCACCGTTATCGTCACCGTTATCGTCGAGCCCTGCACTCATACACTGATTACAGATGCTCATCAGATGATTCTGTCAGTTCCGTCACACTCAAGGCAATGAGAAGCCTGCCATCTTAAGGTCTTTTCAGACGGGAAGTGACTCTGCCTGCGTAGTCACTTGGCCTGGCGGGGTTGCTCTGCGCTCCTCATGTAAACAGACAGGGAGACAAGCGCTCCGCGAGTAAACAGAAGGCACTCTTTGCATAGTAACCATGGCAACGGCTTCTGTGCGCTGAACCGCTGCAGCCTATTTAACTTAAGTTAAAATATATATAATATATTAATATATTATACAGGTTACCTAATACATTCAGTTTTGTGGGGATGCTCTGCCATGTGAATTCTCTCCTGTTCATGTCCTTAAAACTATTTAGTAAATAGTAAAAGTAATAGGTTCTGGAAACTCTCAAACAGCGAAGATCAGTCTCTCCACCATTGATTTGAGCTCCAAGTCACGAACAAAAACTTCAAGACAATTTAACTCTGGCAGAAGGCGGGTGTGTGCGTGAGACGAGCACGACTGCAACAGTTTCACGGGAATGCGCTACTTGTCGCTCCGCCTATCATAATGCCTGCGCTTCCCTTCCTGCACGCTCGCTTCTCATTCAAAATTAATTACAAGGTGCGTAAATCGCTTCTCGTGTGAAAAGGCCTTTAAAAGGCAGATAGAATCCTAAATGGGATGTCTACAAAGGTAGATGTGTTCACACATTTGTTGAGCACATAGTCTTTGTGGTTATACATTATGGGCTGCATGTGGACGGTCGGCCTTGAGCCTCTGAGCTAATGGGGTGCAGAAAGCATAACTTGGGCCCTAGAGTGGGGTGATAAGCAATGAATCATTCAAATGAGAATCACTGCAAAGGGGGATTCAGGAGATTCCATGAGCAATTTGATCAAAGCATACTGAAGCCTTACAGTACATGTGGAACAACAGTGGATCAACAATCAACATAACGGTGGCTGGTTAATCTTGACATTACCTGACAGTGGCTTCTGGTCTGGCTGTTATTTCCACTTCAGCCCATTCCTGCTGCGTTCCTTCCACATCTTGGCTCGTGTTCAGTTCTGTATTCAGTCTAGTCAATTTCACTGAATCAGCTGTATTTATGATCGCAGCAGTTGAAATCATCGGGCCAGTCTTTCCATTTGGTGATAAGACATCTGTTATTGTATGTGGGAGCAGTCGTTCGGTCTGGGCCTCTGCTGTAGGTGTATGTGATGCCAGCGGAGCAAGCAGGTCACTGAAGGAAAATAGCAGCTGAAAAAGTAGTTCTACTGAGGAATAGTTCTGTTGGCAAACTCCTGACAGAGGCAGGGCTGAGGGGGATGGGGATGAAATGGTCTGCAGTAGTTTACAGGTTTCTGAACTGGTCTGTCTTTCTAGATTTGGCTCGACAGTGCTCTGAGTTAGACCAGTCTGGGGTATGTATGCTTGGCTCTGGCTAGTTTGGTCTTTGTCAGAGCCCTGTGTTCTATATTGGACAAAGGTGGGCTTGGCTAAAACAGGATGGTGGTTTTCCAAGATAGTGCTGCCCAGATGCAGGTCAGTGGTGTAAACAGGATTGGTTTTATGGCAGGTGTGATGAGATGACGACTGCAGAGGGGCATGATGATTAATAGAGAAGAGAGGAGAGGCATTGAGGTAGGTATGCAGCAGCTGTTCCCAGGTCCACTCAGATCTCAGAGCGGAGGTCCCACAGCGGACCCTGGACGCCTGACTAACAGAGTTATCAGAACATGCATTGGCCTCGCAGTTGGTGTGGACCTGACATATGCAATAGCTCTGCTCAAAGGCCAAGCAGTGCAGCTGCTTGGCTGCCGTGTCTGCATGATGCACTGCTAAAATCCTCATCAGCTCTTTGACTGAGAAGGAAGCAGGGTGATGGCCTTTGCGGTCCGGAAGACCAGAAACCAGTGTGGAATAATGTGCCTGCTGTAATACTGCAGTCCTCATCTGGGTGGCTCTGTGCTGCGCTCTCTGCTCCCCCACCGCCTGATTATACAGGTCTGTACCAGCTAAAATATCCTCCAGGACTTCTCTTGGTACAGATTCTAATTCAGTCTGGGCTATAGCACACAGAATGACATACACATAATGTTCCATCAAAACCAGCGCCTGCAGACCAAGTAAGTCCAAAGTCTGTTTGATTTTCACCAGCAGCCTGGTCTGCTGGACCACAGCAGGTCTCAGATGGTGGTCAGATTGGACTTTCGAGAACAGACAAGACCAGTGGTTGAGATGGACCCGGAGCTCCTGACTCAGTGAGCAGAGACCAACTCTGACTGAAGGCCAGCTGGACGGGGTCTGGAAAGGTGAGGACAATGCTTTTGTGAATAAGTAAGTACTGATACAGTTCCCGAGTGTCAGGACTGACCCCAAAATGATACAATCATAAAAACGCCTTTTTTTACACTGAGGAAAGGAAGCCAAAGGTTTGGAATGTCAAAAGCGGTCTAAACACAAGCAGCCATGCAAGAACTGTTTAAAATAAAATACAGTCTATAACTGTCAAAATGATCAAGAAAGAAGTCAAAACCATTAGAAGACTGAGCTTTCAGTAATTTACAGTTTTCCAGTTGAAAGTGGTGAAGCTGCTGTGTAGCAGCCTGTTATCAGTTCAGGTTCACTCCAAACGTGGAGGTAATGGCTGTGAGACTTCACTGGAACCTTTACTCTGTGGGCCATGTTTATGTAGGACTCTTCTTCTCATGGTCCTGTTGATCTTATGTGCATCCTGTAGAAATACCCTGACACTGGACTGAAAAAGCTGGGTATGTACGTGATGTTTTGTGGAACAGCTGCACAGTGCATAACATTCAGGGGTGCACTTTAAGTCATTCCAAGCATGCATATTCATATTTCATATTCCATACTGCATGATTACTTCTTCCTTTTTGCTGATTGCCATTTTTATGAATTAGTTATTTCTCATAGGGAGAGGGACAGAGGTGGAGTAAAGAAGGCCTCTGGTTTCCTGGCGGTATGTGTTGGAAGACAGCAAGCCACGGTGCAGGCAAAGAGACACCCTCTACCAGCCAACTCAGCTACTGAACCTCATCACCGGGTCTACAGGAAACAGGGTACAGATTTATCCACAAAAAAAGGTCCCTAATCTGCCAAAATCAGTTGTTTTTTAGCATCTTCTAGCTCGTTGTTCGGGTTGTTACTGCATGTTACTGTACAGTTGAATCAAAGCCACTCTCATCAACACCCACACACAGTCACTTCCATCAAAAAAGCTTGGTGGCAGCACAGTGGCCTCACAGCAAGAAGGTCCCAACAAGTGTCTGCATGGTGCTCCAGTTTCCCCCACCATCAAAAACATGTTAAGTAGGTTCTCCAGTCAGTGTCATTTAACCAGACACTGCATTTCAATCTGGAGTTGGTTCCCCGCTGTACAGTGGCTGCTCACTGCTCCCTTAGGGATGGGTTAAAAGCAGAGGATGAATCTCACTACATGTATGTGTATGTGACAAATAAATAAAGTATAAAGTACCTTTGTATACTACCTGCTGAGAACCAAACAGCTGACGGACAAAGCTAGAGACTAGCTCGTGAACATTGACATAGTTGATTCTCAGTGGGTTTCACATTACACACAATCTGATGACATGTTCATATCACAGAGATGGCTGACAGAAACCTTTACTGTTGGAAAAATTCCTGCTGCTTAGCCTAACCTGGTTAAGCGTCAGATGGGATTTCTTCAGCTGATCCTCCAGAAGGTCTCTCACTCTGGATATGTATGCCACTGTTAGGCGAGCCCTCCTAGTGTACTCGTGTATGAAGAGCAGCAGGGATCGCTGCTCCAGGAGCCTGCACAGAGCTCTGTAGTTCCCCTGCAGGAAGGAGGAGGAGGGCAGGAGGAGAACACCTGCATCTGCTGGGAGGCCTTTAACATACACCTGATGGGGGAGGAGGAGACAGCGTACGGACTCAGTCAAAACTGTCAAATCAGAGATTTCTTTCCCAGTGGTCAGGACAGCTCACATCATGACATTGCTTCTTGTTCCTGTTTGATCATCAAGAGTTCTTATTTGAAAAGCAATGACTTACAGAAGTATACTTTCTATTTTTATTATTATTTAATGTTTCTTCTTTTTTATCTTCTGATGTTTCTCAATTATTTATACATTGTGTTCTAACAGCTGAGTGACTACCTATGAGGTTGGAGCATATCTGGGCCTGTTAGGTCACTGAGGGAGCTCTGTCAGAGAATGATGGAGCAGGGGAGCTGGACGTTTAGTTGCTCAGTGTCTGCAGGGGAAGAGACAGCTCAGTTTTAGAAGCTGCTTGTTGCTGTTGTGTGTGCATGCATGAGTAACGGACCTTTCTTTTAGTAAATGTGTGGTTTATTATCTGTTTTGGAAGGCTAATAATGTTTAGTGTGCAGAAGAAGAAGAAATGCTGCATTTATTCCATATTTCATATTTTCCATTGCATATATGTTGAAGTGATTGTCTAGCTGTTAATTAATTTATGATGTTTATCTAGCCATTGTGTAGATCTGTAGATTTGCTGATTATTAGGGTTTATTTACTTTACTTACTTTATTTACTATTTACAACAAGGGGACAGGTGGTGTGTGTTGACTGGTTTGGTGAAAGTATTCAATAAATATTCTAATAACTATTTCCATCTATCCATCCATCGTCAACCACATCAGCAATAGTGTCTCCTCGTGACAAAGATGCATTCATTTTTTACTTGTGTTGTTTTCCTAACACCTGTTGAAATCCCTGGAACTCACCTGTGGAGAGCCCATCTGTGCCCCACCAACTGGCTGCCACTGGGGTGCCACAGTCAGAACAGCTTGTTGCAGCCACAGGAGACGTGCAGAGGACCGGGACACTAGGTTGTGAGCTACCACAAAATTTCCCTCTTCCTCTTCCTCATCTTGACTGCAGCCATGAAACAGCCACTTCAGACTGGGATTAAAGGTGCTTCTGAGTAAAGTCTCAGCTCGCTGCAAGGAACGGGAGATGGACCTCTGTGACCAGGAACCTGCGAGGGAACACGTCCAACATTAGCAAGATTAGAAGACAAAAATGGACAACTCACAAACAAGGGGAGAAGAGGAAGACTGGGTCAGATGATCGGTTTAGTTTAAAAGGAGCACGTACAAGTTAAATAGATGGTTTTTCAATTTCAAACAATAAAGGATACATGCACAGCGGGGGCCAGACAACACACTGAAAGAATGTCATGACATTAGCATTTCAAAATAAAGCAACTC
The DNA here is from genome assembly GCF_021292245.1 of Micropterus dolomieu. Taxonomy (NCBI): domain Eukaryota; kingdom Metazoa; phylum Chordata; class Actinopteri; order Centrarchiformes; family Centrarchidae; genus Micropterus; species Micropterus dolomieu. The sequence continues at coordinate 6,427,926 of NC_060168.1, read as the reverse complement.
TCAAGAAAAACAGGAGAGATTCTTTAAGAGTGAATTTGTATGGCTATCAAACTCCATATTTTGGTACCAACTGAAGTTAAATATTGTTTCTCTCAATCCTAGGGCCTAAAAGTTTATGGGTGTATGAAAAGCCTCACTGCAATAAAAGATCTGATATCAATAAAAGGCAAAATGAAGTATACGTAAACCAGACCTCATGCATACTAAATACAGTAGATTTGTGTGTGTGCTGTAGATGCTCTTCTCCCACAGTGCAATGCACAGAGGAAAAGGAGGAGCTGCACACAGCTGAAAAAACTTTTTTCCTGCTAGTATGAAGCGATTCAGTATTAATATATAGTATAGTAAGTAAGATTAAGTCGGGGGTTTTTGTATACTAAGTGCTAAACAGTATATTATGACAATAAGTACATAGTACACAATGTACAGAATGATTGTATACTATGGTATGGATTTGGTCCTGTTGGCTGATAAGAGAGAGTGTTTTGGACACAGTTCTTCCAGCAGCGTGCTGCAGTGTTGTACAGGAAGATTGTCACATGTTTACATAATACCATCAGTGGTCACATCCTCTGTCTCCATGCAGGAACTGCATCGCCTCTGAAAGACAAAAAGGGACATTTCCAAAAAGTGTTAGTGGCCAACCAGTAGTTTTTAATACACGTATTCAGAGTTTCCCATACATAGAATTATTTGTGGCGCCCTGCCACAATATCAATGCTGATCCCTTTAAAAAATCCACTTAGAGCTGCCTGCAGTGCGCGGATTAAGTCAGGACCTCCTCTCGCTCCCTCTTTCTCTCACAAACACGCTGTCAATCTTGGACACCCACCTTCAAATAAGTTATTGTTATGAGTTGTATTTTGTCCCTGTGGGTTTCTGGTTTTTGCCATTATGTCTTTAGTCCTGTGTTTTCGTGTTTTCCTGTCTGTGTCTTAGTCCTTAGTCTTATATCGGCATTAGGGCTGGGGTGATTCGTCGACGTAATCGATTACGTTGATTACGTAAATACACTGTATCCGGTGTGGGATTATCCCGGACAAGTTCCAGCTACAAGACCGCGCCTTCGACCGTCTAAAGTTTGGAGTATTTCAGACAGACACTCAACAACGTGCTGCTCCGTGAGCTCTGTGAACTGGAAACAGCTTCACTGCAGCACAGCTGCTGTCCACGAATACATGAAGCAGCACGAACATGTCAAACAAAAGTATCCCGCAGCACTTTGTCTAGACGGCAGCACCGCAAATCGTGTTTACTTTCTGTCGCCACACAAGCACGGAACATTATCAGCACGAGGACACGTAGTATTTCTTCATTGCCTTCATGTTAAAAGTAATTTCTGCCCTGCTGCTGTCATGGTAACAGCTGAATCTGATTACAGACAATCTGTGACTGTACAGTCTGAGAGTCCTTTCAGGTGTTCACTGATGCATAAATTTTATTATCATACTGCATTACTTAATATTGAAATGAATCCATGTCAGAAACATTTAAAGTTTTAAGTAAAGTAGCCTAATTAATGTCTGTTATTGTTATTATCACAACACATCAGTGACGTTGAAATTTGATTCATTTTAAGATTTGCTGCTATTGTAATTATTCTAATGTGCTTCATCAGGATGACTGAATAAAATATAGATTTATTGATGTTCATTTATTGACATTTTTGATATTTATTTTGGATAAATTGGTATGTTAATAGGCAACTTTTCTTTCTTTAAACAAAATTAGTCATTAGATTAATCGCCTAATCGAAAAAATAATCGTTAGATTAATCGACTTGAAAAATAATCGATATATACAGCCCTAATCTGCATGTTTTAGTGTAGTCTTGTCTCCAGTTTGGTCCCATCTCTGTCCGTGACCTGATGTTGCTGTCTTTCAACGTTTTCTGTTTTACTATTACCTGATGTATTTCAGCTGTGCTTCCCTCCCTGCTCGTTGACCAGTGTATATATTGTCCTCAGTTGTCTTCAGTTTTTGTCACGTCCTTGCATCTATGTTGAGTGTTCTGCCTTGTGCGCTGTTCCCTGGATTTCTGGTTAGTTCCGCCGATTTGGATTACTCTGTCTTTGTGTTGGATTTACCTTCTTCTGGATTACCTTTGTTTGGACTTTTGCTCTGAGCTCCATGTACGTTGTACAGTTAAGTTTTGTTTAAATAAATATTTTCTGTTGAACTGAATCCTCCTGTTAGTGTCTGCGTTTGAGTCCACACCCTACCTCCTGCCACTGCACTCAATTACCCATGACAGTTATTGGCAAGCATGTAATGAGCCTAGCTCATGAGGATAGCTATGTTAACATTAGAATACAGCTGCTTGTACATAGGTAATAGTCAATATCCACTGATTGTGCAATACCCCCATATTTACTGTAAATATAACTAAATGTTTGTACAGCAGCATCAATGATGTTTACAACAGCAAAGTCACTATAGAAATATCTCACTATATCTCACTGGAAACAAATCTAAAAAAATTTAATAAATCCTATTCCTGACATCAAAACACTGTAGAATTTTAGAAAGAATGAAAAACACAGTATCAGTCCTTCCTCCTGCTCCTCTCTCTGCTGCTGTGCCACTGCCTGCAGGTACTGGGCAGAGAGAGAAGGGCTGCTTTGTCTTAGCCAGCAGCTCAGTGTACAACAACATGCCGAATTTCAGGTGTGTGTGTGCGCTTATGAGCTGAGCCCCACCCTCGGTCAAACACACAGAGCAGAGGACAGAGAAGCTAACATAACCATAAAATATATTTTTAACACATCTGCTTGTTTCACGTAGGTCACATTTTCAGGTCACTTGATGAGTGACTATGTAAATGAAACACCAGATTATGTTAAAAATCAAGCGTTTTTCAAGGAGTGTATTATCATATATCAGTGTATTCAACAAGTGTATTCAAAATCAAGGATATTCCTAACCTTGTCAACATAACGCTTACAATTAAGCATTTTTAAAACTTTCAAGACTTTGTATAAACCCGACTTAGTATGCCTGCTGTCTGATGCTGGGCAGATAGTGTACAGCTGCCTGCTGCTGGACACCAAAGCAATGCAGAACCATGCAACCAAATCTATGAGCTGCAAGACGCTAAAAAGCTCTGCAGAGCTGCAGGGTGAGGCATAACTCCCTCTGGCTTCCTTAATTCAATTCAATTCAAATTAGCTTTATTGGCATGAATGTGTAACAACAATATTAATACAAGCAACCTTTTAAAGCCCCCCCGCCCCCGTGTATTTTGACATTTCTATGATATTTCATATTTTTCTGAGTCATTGCCTTACAATGTTGATTACCCACATAGTTTGCCAAATATTTTTTGCCAAATACGTCATACGTCATTCTCCAAGCTTGAGCAGGCGCACTGTCATGCCTCGTTAAAAAACTGTCACGCCGCCACGCCTCATTAAGACAGAACATCAAACTGATAAACATCGTTGGGAGCTAGCTAACCAATTTATCATGTAATTTACTTAGAACTTACAGTAGGTATGTTCATTATGGCATTTGTGTATGCAGTGTTGGAGGACAGATGACTTATACACAGTCTGCAACATGCATTTTACTAACGGCCGCTTTACCAATGCATCGGCAGAGGCAATGGTATGAGAAGTCTTTACATACAGTTCAACTGAGTAATAGACCCCCCACCCCCGCGTAAATTAAAGTAAGCTCACCATAAAATGTAGTGGGAGTTATTGTGTGCATTGCGTGACAGGATCATCGACTGTATGATTGATAACAGCTGATACTCGCACATTAGTTTCTATCATGGGTAAGTAATAGCTACTCCTGCCAGACAGTAAAGTGTACTAAACTTTACAGTGTAGTGATATTAACACAGCATATCGTTAGTGCACACTCCAGCCAGTCAGTTTGTGGTTTTCATTATTCATGTTGAGACATCAGTATCTTTTAAGTGTGTATACCTAATGTTCTTTATAACAACACATTTAAAGCAATTGCTCTGTGTTGTTAATAGACACTAATGGTTATAAAATCCATACAAAACAGGATCTCCATTCTGGAAGCAGCATGCAAGAAAGATTTACACCGTACCAGAAGAATAGCTCCAGACACTACGAGGGAGTAAGGGAACGAGAGAAAGGTAGTTGAGCTGCTTAAGTTCAGGTCAACACAATCACTACGTTTACAGTCCTCCTCACTCTGATATCTCTCCATGTGTAAAAATACTAACAATTAGTGAGTGAGTGAGTGAGTGAGTGAGTGAGTGAGTGAAAACATTGAGTTTCCCCTTGTGGGTTTAATAAAATATATCTATCTATCTATTTTGAGAATGAAACGGTTGTCTCTCTACTGTTAATGTGAATGGTTCAAATGTTGTAAATGTTATAATTATAAAGTTTTAATTAAATTTTTGTTCTACATGTTCTAATTCTGGGCTCCGCAGTGGTGCAGCGGTTAGCGCTGTCGCCAAAAGAAGGAGTTAAAGTATGGAGTGAGTAAATCATCCAAAAATGACCGTAAAATTCAAAATGGCTGATTTCCTGTTGGGTTTAGAGCATCACTCCAAGAGGCTTTTTGGTAGGTCTGGACATGATACATGTGCCACAGAAATTTTATACATGTAGGTGAAAAGTGCCAGGGGGGCTGCTTCGTTAAAAGTAATTTCCTGTTGCCAGCAGGTTGCGCTATGACCATGGTTGAATGTTGGCATGTACATGTGTTCAGGGCGGGACTCTTATTAAACGTGTAAGATTTCGTACAGATCTGAGCATGTACAGTAAAGTTACAACAACTTCCTGTGTAATGGCGAAACATGGCACTTCGTCGCCACGCCACTGCCAAGCCGTTAACCGAAAATTCACAAGTTTACAACATGGCCTCATCAATGTGTTATGGGTTTACTGGGACAGTTTTGAAGGTCATATGTCCAACCTGCTCGGAATAGTACATTGCAGCATAAAACGTGTCATTTCCTGATGCCAGCAGGTGGCGCTATGACTTTAAGTGAATATTAGCATATAGATGTGTTCAGGGCGGGACTCTTATAGTGTACTCCAAATTTGGTGCAGATGTGAGCATGTACACTGAAGTTACAATAACTTTCTGTTTTATGGCGAATCAACGATTTTGGACACCACAGGAACGCCGTTCCACGAAAACTCACCGTTCGCACAACTTTTAATCGTCAATGCTCTGTGCAGACTGCATAGCACAAATCTGAAGTCGGTTGGACTAAATCCCTAGGAGGAGTTTGTTAAAGTGTGTCAATTGCAAAAAAAAACATTAAATCCAAAATGGCCGACTTCCTGTTTGGTTTAGGCAATGGCTCCAACAGGCTTTTTTGTGCGTCTTGGGATGATACATGTACCACAAAAGTTTTGTGCATCTTGGTGATTCAGTGTGCAGGGGCTACATCTTTGAAGGGACACTTCCTGATTCCAGCAGGTGGCGCTATGAGGGTGAGTGAATTTTGACCTGTAAATGTGCTCAGAGCGTGACCCTTATCAAATGTGTGAAATTTGGTAGAGATATGAGCATCTACAGTGAAGTTACAACAACTTCCTGTGTGATGGCAAAGCATCGAACTTTGATGCCACGCCAAGGATACACCGTTCTCCGAAAACTCACAAGATTCACAACATAGCATCATCAATGTCTTCAGGCTCTTCTGAGACTGTTTTGAAGCAGGTGAGGTAAATATGTTGGGAGTAGTACATAACAGCATAAAACACTTCCTGTTGCCAGCAGGTGGCGCTATGACATGTTGTGTGTTAGTTGGCATATGGATGTGTTCAGGGCGGGACTCTCATTCTACATGTACAGTTTGGTGCAGATCTGGAAGCCCAACAAGATGGCAGAGAGAGCAGACACACTTGTGAATTGAGTAGCAAAGCCTTAAAAAATCAACGGAATCAACTTATAAGTCAGGTTTCGGATGAGTTATATGTAAAACCGCAGGGAACTTATCAAAATACTTCAGAAACGTGTAAGTAACCCTGAGCACCTCTTGGAGAACAACACTGCAGACCATAACATGGCTAGCACAAAAGCTAATGCTAAATTGAAGGCTCTCCAAGCACACGACTACTGTGGTCCAGAAAGTATGGAAACTATAACACCAGAGGAACCAAAAACACCTTAACATCGCCTTCCAAACCACCAGCACCACAGAAAAAGTCAAAACCAGACGACGTTGTGGCTGCTGGAGCCCATGCTGAAGACGCCTCTAACGCTGCGATCCTGGCTGCTATCGGCACTCTTCAAAACATGATGCAGGACTTCAAAGGAGAGCTAAAGCAGAACACGCTGACCAACATCGCGAAAGTGGTAGATTTTAACTCTGCTGAAATCAAAGAATGTAAAGGAAAGTGCCAAAAACTGCACGCCGAGTTGAAACATCTCAAAGAGGAGAACACAGAACTTGGGAAAAGAGCCGCAGAAGTGGAAAAAAGAGCTGCAGAGTTGGAGCGTTATAAAAGAAGATGGAACCTGCGAGTAAATGGCTTACAGGAAGAAACAGACAAAAACACACTACAAATCATCTCTGACATCATCGGGAAGATCGTGCCACACTGGAGGGAGAAGACGGAGTTCATCCTGGATTCTGTGCACCGACTAGGGCCGAGTAACACCAACTGCCCTTGTCAGATCATCATGCAGTTCACAGGGCGCCACTTAAGGGACTAACTCTGGCGGATCACCAAATTTCACCCTGTCTGCAAGGATCTCAACATCAGCTTTGCAGAAGACCTCACCAAAGAAGACAGAGAGGCACAGAGGGCAGTATGGACGAAAGTTGAACAAGCAAGGAAGGCAGGTCTACAGACAATGTTCCGGGGCCCCCATGCTTTCATTAATGGACAAAGACTATCCAGGGTTTCTGAATCCTGAAAACAAATGAGTTTGAATCAAAATGTATTCTCAGGGTTTTGCTACTATTATATATTCCTAATAGGAAACTTCTACTGTTGTTTTAAGTAAGTTCAGCAATCCACTGTTGATTGTTGTTAATTTGTTTTTGCTCTATGTTCAGTTTAAAGAGTAATATCTCTCTAATCTCTGTTAATGCAAGGGGTTTAAGAGACATGACAAAGAGAAAAAGTATTTTCTTATTTTGTAAAGGTAAGAAGTCAAATATAATTTTTTATAATATATATATATATATATATATAAAGGGTGATGATGGTTTATTTTGGTCTAAACAATGGGGAGATTTATGGGGAGAGCTTATTTTAGCCATGGCACTCCAAGATCAGCAGGAGTCGCCATCCTCCTAAATAACTTCAAAGGTCATATTGTGTCCCATATGGCAGATGAGTTTGGTTACTGGCTGATTCTTATCTGATGGTCTGAAATTTATCTTAGTCAACATTTATGGCTATAACATTAGCAGAGAAAACCGAAACTTACTTGAACAAATTGGCTTACATTGAGACAATCTCAAATTAACACACTCAACTGATAACATCATAATTGGAGGCAATCTAAACCTAGTTCATGATGAATTTTTTGATAAATATCCTTGCAGATACTCTGCAAGTCATCCAAACACCATATTCACAAATTTTTGTGAAAAACATAATTTGGTTGATACTTAAATCCAGGAATATCTTAATACTCCTTGTTTAGCTCAAACCACAAATTTAAATCCAGAATTGATCACTGGTTAATTGCAAATCATTTACTACTCTATAATATTAGCTCTGATATTTCTGCTGCACCACTAACTGATCATACTGTTGTCTTACAAACCCAATGACAACAATGTCCACTCACACACATATTGGAAGTTCAACTCCAGTCTGCTCAAAAATAATGACTACTGCCAAAAAATCAACTTATTAATTAAAGAAATTGCTAATTCTGAGGAGCTAACATCTGCTACCAAAAAGTGGGAATTCCTAAAATAGAAAATACGACAATTTACCATCTCATTCAGCAAAATAATTAAAAAAGGCAGTGAAAAAGAAGAAGTACCCATTATTAATCAGTTAAACATGTACTGCAATAGGCCAAACCCAACTGAAGATGAAAGAAAGAAGATATTAAATCTCCAACCTAAACTAGATGAAATTTACAGTCATAAGGCCCAAGGGGCCTTCATTAGATCCAGAGCTAAGTGGAAAGGGGGGGAGGATTCAGTGTATTTCTGTGGTCTTGAAAAAAGAAGACAGACAGAAGTTTGTTAGAGGATGACCTCAAACAAACATGTGATAATCAAATAACAATTACTGAACTTGATGCAGTAATTGGTCATCTCTCTCTTAACAAAGCCCCCGGATCCGACAGTCTCACAGGTGACTTTTACAGACATTTTTGGGTAGATTTAAGAGACCTGCTGCTGCAAGTTTTTACTGAAATATTTGAAACATGTGCTTCCACCAACAATGAGACATGGGGTCATCGTCTCAATTCCAAAACCTGGGAAAGATCCCAAAATTAGTAGCTGTGTCCTATTACCTAGTGGTAACCACCCCAAGCTTCCAAGATTAATGTGGGTCTTCCTCAAGGGTTGCCCCATCTCACTATACGTGTTCATCTTAGCCACAGAAATGCTAGCAATCTACATTAAAAACTGTAATGATATTAAAAAACTTAATGTACTTGGAACAGATATTATAATCAGCCAACTAGCAGATGACAATATTCTTAAAAGATAGATACCAAATTTCAACAACTATTGCCAAAAATTCTCCAGCAAGCCTAACATTAAACTTAAAAAAGGTGTGGATTGCTGGCTGTACACGACACTTCACTGAAAGACATCTGTAGTATCCCTATTAAATCAGAAATTAAATACCTGGGGATTTACCTATCTAAGGATCAACAACAAAGCCAACTTCTGAATGTAGAAAACAAAATTAAAGAATGCAAGTCAGGACTAAATATATGGCTAGAGAGGGACTTATGGAATGTTTATCGAGATATATTTACCCAGCCTATTCCAATGCCATTCCAAACAAATTGATTAAATCTTTCAACCAAATCAACCTAAATTTCATATTAAAGAAACAGACCACATTATATGAAGAAAAGCAGTATGGTTAAAGACACAAAGGATGGAAGACTCAAAGTTACTGATTTTGACTGCCTTAATGGAACCTTAAATCAAATTAAAATCTTGAATCAAACACAGCAACTCCTTTTGGTATTGTATTCCAAATGCCTTATTTAAGAAAATTGGAGGATTAGAATTTCTTCTTAGAGCGGACTTTAGTGTTGACAAATTACCTATATCATTGTCAGAGTTTCACAGACAAATACTTGTATGGGAAAATGTTATATGTACATAACTTATCACCCCACACCTCTGCACTCTGGAACAACAGATATGTTTTGCACCGCAACAGATCTCTGTTCTTTGAAGATTGGTTTAGCTGACTTAATGGATACCAACGGACATTTTTTAAATTATGAACAATTTTGCATCAAACATAATTTCAAACCCTTAGAATCAGACTTTATTAAATCACATAGAGCACTACCCCAAAAATTTGTCTTTCTAACATGAAATATTTTGGCATATCATCCAATACAACCACAATTGGCCCCACTATCAATTCAAGGAATCTTTGTTGTGGATAGAAAATGCACAAACACACTTCAAAGTAATGAACAACATTTACCCCTCTAAAGAATTACTGAGACTTAGCTTTGGCATGGATGATAACACATGCACATTTTGTGAAAATGATATCGAAACTACGGACCATGTGTTTTTCTCACGTAATGTGATACAGACATTTTAGTGTGATATACATAAATGGGTTAAGCAACAGATGTCCTCATTCCCAACCTCTATCTCCAGAGACAACATAACATTTGGATTGATATTGCAAAGCAAGGGTGATGAGCTCTGTAGTATCACATAGTGTCACACAGGGGTAAACCCAACAGCGATAGCCATAGAGGGCGAAGCCTATACAAAATAGAACCAGAGGATTCTCAGGAAAGCATTCCTGTTCCAGTTGTTAGTGAGTTACAAACTGAACGTTGAGCCAATAATATATAGGCTGGCTGCAGTACTGCAGCTATATAATATTGTCCTGTTTTTTAAAAACCCACTTATGTTGATGTTCAAGCTCATCTTAATTACAGTACAGACATAATTACAGAATCAGGCACCACCATTGCCCAAGTGTATCTGCTGAAGGTTTATCAAGTGTAACACACAAAGCTACACCAATCAGACTCATTTAATAGCCCATCAAAATCAATATTTTTCCGTTTTGGTTTTAAAACCAAAAAACGTTATTTACGATTTGGTTTTGAAACAAAATTACGAAAGAACAAACCATACATGGATTATGGATCCTCACTTTGCTGCATTTTTAGAAACTATGATGAACTTATTTTGTGTTTTATTGATGTATAAGTGTTTTCTTTAACAATTTACTTTCATGATCAGGAAGGCAATTTTAAACGTTTCCATGCGCGCAATAAAGTCACAACAAATGTTGTGGGGCATTTAAGCAGGAAAACACAAAAACTGTAGTTATAAACTAGACATGACATGAAAAAGGAAACTCTCCAGACCTTTTGGTTGTGGAGAAGCACACAGAACATGAATTAATATTAGATCCTGATCGATCCTGTCGGGTTAGGGTTAGTTTCCAACTGACGCAGTTGTCATTTTCCCGCCCAGCACCCACGTTGTTGGAATAGCAAACACACTTGCATCCATCTGAAATCGAGTTATCGTCATCACGCAGGTTTGATATATGTTAGAAAGTAATGTAGTGAAGCGCTGAATATCTAGCAGTATCTCCCCCACTGTGTGTTGTTTCAGTGTTATCAATGCTGTAGGTCAGGGGTCGGCAAATAAGTTTGATAAAAACAATTGTTAGGTTCCCGGTCAGTTCAGTCAGTAGTGCTCTGCACTAGTAATAGCAATTAGGGCTGAACGATTAATTGCATTTGCGATATTATGGCGATGTAATAAAACGAGATATTCTAATCGCAAAGGCTGAACCATGTTTAAAACACTGCCATGTAACTAATCTCACCAGCCTCTTGGGTATGGGGTCAATGGAAGGTAAATGTGTGTGATCCTTTAACATATGTCCAGAGGGGTCATGACTTTAGGTGGTTCACCACATGTACCTTGGATACGAGTGTCTTTCTATAGATCCCCTAGGGAACACTGAAAGACACCATGTTACTTTGATGAGATAGGACTCCAACCCTGAGACTATGATAAAAGCTGCATGAGCTGTTACACTGCAGCTCACTCAGATGATACTCTCTGATGTGTATGTGTCCCCGTGAGTTCCTTCTGCAGAAGACTTGAATAAAATTCACAGAAAGACAAGTGTTTGCCTGAGCTGTTTATTTGAAAACTCGAATTGCCATCAAACACACAGCCACCAGTCAGCTCAGGAAATATCTGTGAAACGGCGTTTCAGACCAAACGCACATGTCCGAAAGAGGCCCAGTCTGTCCCGAGTCACAGCCTGGTTGCAGGCTGCGGGAGTGGGGAACTCCAGGGATGTCAGGGAATTACTAAGCTTGTCTATTAAACACTTAATGAGAGGCAACACTTGGTTTTATTTTCGTTGGCCAACTTTTGAACTGAACCCCACACTGAGTATTTTTTGTTTGCTTACTGGGATACAGAAAGGCTCCTAGGAGATTTGAACTGAGATAAGGACGCATTAATTGGTGGTTGAACTGTTGAACTATTTTGTATTGAGCACTTACTGTGGTGAGTTAATGTTAGTTTTTCTTGTGGTCTGTAGGTAGGCCGACCTGATGATATTATATCATATTATTTAATGCAATGACTTGACTCAAATTATCTTTCTCATATTATTACAATTTGATATATCTTCTCCACCATTGCTCATAATAATAATTCTACCTAATTCATCATAACACAGGCCTGACCCACAAGAAGGAACAGAGTATGATAAATCTATCTAATATTGTGTTGGTCATACTATACACTGATTTACTGCTTGTCCATTACACAAGGTAAAGAGCTTAAAAATGAATCGCATATTAAATCGCAATCTTGGTAAAAAAAAAAAATTGCAATTAGATTATTTTCCAAAATCGTTCAGCCCTAATAGCAATGCTCCAAGGTACAAATGCACCTGGCTTTTAAAGGGAATGGGAGATGACACATGTTTGGTTCATGTTACACCCAAAACACACCCATGACTAATCGTTAAAATAGGGCCCTAGACCTGTATTTTTGGTCAATTGCTTCTCAAGATAGCAATGTGCCAAAAATTTACCTGACCACACTTTTTAAGACCAACACTCCCATGGGCGCACAGATGGACGCAAGTATTTAAACAACATGGGCGAGAAAATGACAACTGCATCGGTTGGAAACTCACAATGTCACTTGCGCTGCTTTGCTCCGGGTGCAAGATAGGACCCAACATGTCTCACATACTCATACAGTGAAGCTGCCATGCAAAGTACCATTTGCCCTTAGAAAGAAACTAATCATTCACATATACTCACGCACACACCAGGAGCAATTTGGGCTCAGTATCTTGCCCAAGGGCACTTTGACATGCAGACCAGAGGAGCCACCGGTCAAATCAAACAATATAAATTTGTTTGTTTTGGACAGAAAAAAACAACTAACCTGCTCCTTTTCTGGACAGAAGGACTCAGAATTATCCAAATCTGAAAGAGAGACAAACAAACCCCAAAATATTAGACCACAGCATCACACTATCACCACTGGATAGACATGTGCATGCAGAAAGGCTTGTGTATTGGCATTTCTCTTGTCCTCTGCAGTGTTGTGTGTTCTTGATATGAGAGAACACAAATAAACAAGGTGCTGGCTGTGCTACTTTCTGACCAATATGTTTGTCTGTTTCTGTGTGTATATACACATATACATCACCTGCTGTCAGGCCAGGTGATGTATCTTTCATCATCTCTGGGTTGTTGTGATCCATCCCAGACGATACAGCAAAGCTGTAAACAGACGACCTCTCCATTAGTAGTGTTTCATTCTGCCATCAGAGATGCTTTTCAGGCTGGGGTGTTTGTGTGTGTATGATAGGGTTGTCTCATTTGTAACTCAGCAAAGTGTCACAGCTGGACATTGTGCCTAAAATATTAATATTTTAAGCCTTGATGAAACGGCGTTACAAAAAGATTTTTCTCATCAGAACAATCATTTAGACACCAGCCAAACCACCAAACGATGTCTGTTTGTACTTCTTCTTTTTAATTCTATGACACTGAAACACATTTCATCACCTGTGTTGTTTTTTTGCATTGGTTTATTTAACAGGGAAAGTGCACATTCACATTTCAGATAGCATTGCTGTAAATGTTCCCGAGCTAGCTAAGAGGCTGCTTTTCATCTGTAGCCCCTGGACAGATGTTTCAGAGAGGCCCTGCTCTACCTGCCGCCAACTTGGAACTCCCTGTTCATAATAGTTTTAGAATGGTCAACAGTGCTCCGTCTTTGCCTGATTTCCAGAGGCGCACTTAAGGACAATTTTGAGGTACTTTTGTACTTTACTTGAGTATTTCCATGTGATGCTACTGTATAGGCTACCTATATTCCCCCACATTTCAAAGGGAAATATTGTACTTTTTACTTCACTACATTTACCTTACGGCTACAGTTACTTTACAGATCCAGATTTCAAATCAAAGTAATGAATCAAGTGTGATTGTTATAGATTGTTATAGATTAAACTGGCAAACTGTATTATTCAACAAATTAACATCACCTCTACTAACACTAAAATTGATGCATGCAAATATAACACTGACAGGGCAATTAATTAATTATGATGGGAAGTATTTAAATGCTCCGTAATTGTATAGCGCCTTTCTAGTCTTTTTGAAAGCGCTTTTACACTTTACACAGCATCTGCATTCACACACATTCATACACTGAGCCTAAGTGCTCAAACAGAAACTAACATTCACACACATTCATACACTGGCGGAACAGCCGCCAGGGGAAATTCGAGGTTCAGTATCTTGCCCAAGGACACCTCGACACGCAACCAGGGGGAGCCAGGGATTGAACCACCGACCTTCCGATAACGGCCAACCCTGGCTCTAACTCCTGAGCCACAGCCGCCCCATTTATAGTAACTTTAGCTCATCTTTGAATCTAAGACTTGTGATGGTGTATTTTAACATCACTGTAATGCTCCTTTTTTGTTAAGGATCAGAATAACGTCCTTCTTCCATTACTGCAAATCACAGGAGATTGCTAATAACGTTACCTTTTTATTTTAACAGTGGCACTGATTTCACCTGTGACTGTGGCAAAGAACCCACAGCATCCACTTCACCACGACGTAAGCTTTCTTAAAGTAGATGTTCCTAAAAGGAACGGCTTTGACTGGTTTAAGTAAAAAATCCCGAGCTAATGTTCACTATCTTCAAGGCATTATTCTTACTCAACGGCAGACATGGCGTCCAGCAAACCACCCCTTGTGCATTCTGGCGACACAACAGAAGAGCTGTTTTCACCGCTGACTTGTCTTTATTCATTAATGAGGAGCTGGAAGCTTCACATTAAATTAACGTTGGTGTCAGTAATTCCGCAGAAGAACCGTTGTCAACAGTCGGTGCAGCTCAGCTTTCTTTTCCGTGTCTAACTTACTAACTCATGTTTATCAGATTCCTTCACTCGAACAGCCGCCGATAGACAAGTATGATAGTACTGACTTACGCCTTTTCTAAAATGTACTTGTTAATCCCCAGCTCGTGAAGGGAGTGTGGTTTAAAATAGCATCTGCTAGCGAGGCCTGAAAACACAGGATGTAGCAGCAGCCAATCAGGAGAAAGCGTCCCCGGTTGTTATGGAAAACAGCGAAGCTATGATGGGCCTTCCCGAAACTTCTTGCAACTCCTTCTCCCTACCTACTTCCACTCTGCTTGCGCGTTCATGCAGAGGGTCCGCCACATTGAGTGCCATCCGAAACCAATGAGGGCGGAGTGGTAGTGGGTTGTTGAACCCTCCAATGCCGAGTGAGCACCGATGCAGGCTTGTTGAAGGTGTGTAACACCCTTAGCCGCACGATGGGGGACATTTCTTTCAAATTTGAGTTCCGTGTGACTTCGCTGGTTAACATGTAGGATTTTTAAATTCCCGAAACTACACTAACATTTCACCCATGGACGTCTTTAGGCCTATTTTAGGAGGGCTGAGGCCACAGTAATCCTTCTGGTTGTTTCCTGTACTTCATAATTTAAATTACTTCTGTGGTCGGGCACTAGGACTAGGGAGGCTGCCTTTCATCGCTGCTCTGCCGAGCTGCAGAGCGACGGTACTACACACACACACAGAGATGGTGAAGAATATGGGGTTCCGTTTGTGCCAAAAATAAGTCGGCAAGCTTATTGTCTATGTCGATGCTTCACATGACTGTGTCAACTCAACTTGTTTATCTCGTCTGTTGCCCTCCTTGTCCTTTGACTGTGATGTCTTCCTCTGTATTTGCTAACTGTGAATGGCCATGTGTCGTTAAAATGTGTCGTCTCCCTCTGTCGGTGCTTCGCCGTTACTACATGTCGTCTCCCTCTGTCGTTGCTGTGTCGTCTCCCCCTGTCGTTTCTACATGTTGTCTCCCCCTGTCGTTGCTATGTGTCGTTACTACATGTCTTCTCCCTCTGTCGTTGATATGTGTCCTTTCATTCTGTCGATGTGATTGTCCTCCTGATGTGTGGACTTGATGTGTTGACCAAATTTCCCAGCTACATTAATATGACCAGGCTAAAGGCGATTTTAATTTATTGAAACATATGCTTTAATGGGCTACATTATAGGCTAATTAGGGCCCGGGCACGACCATGCGAGGTCCCTATTGAATTTGCTCGGATTATATTTTTAGGGCCCGAGCACGACCGTGCGAGGTCCCTATTGAATTTGCTCGGATTATATTTTTTAGGGCCCGAGCACGACCGTGCGAGGTCCCTATTGAATTTGCTCGGATTATTAGGGCCCGAGCACGACCGTGTGAGATCCCTATTGAATTTGCTCGGATTATATTTAGGGCCCGAGCACGACCGTGTGAGGTCCCTATTGAATTTGCTCGGATTATATATATATTTTTAGGGCCCGAGCACGACCGTGCGAGGTCCCTATTGAATTTGCTCGGATTATTAGGGCCCGAGCACGACTGTGCGAGGTCCCTATTGAAATTGCTCGGATTATATTTTTAGGGCCCGAGCACGACCGTGCGAGGTCCCTATTGAATTTGCTCGGATTATTTTTAGGGCCCGAGCACGACCGTGCGAGG
>NC_060168.1:6410734-6411615 GCF_021292245.1 Micropterus dolomieu | reverse complement strand
AACCCCAAATTGGAAAGATTGGTGTAACTGGAAAGAACATTCATCAACAAGATCAGATATTTTATTGAACTGGGCTTTGTTGTTCTCTAACAGGACTTCTGAGTCCACTTTACCCACCAGGTCAATCTACATAACACAGATGAGCCAATAGCTGAAGCAGAGCTGTAGGTAGTTGTTATAATCAGTAAACAATAATACAAAAGTAATAACAATAGTGATGGATTACATTTCATATAGCACTTTATTTTTGACACTTAAAGGGCTTAAAGAAGTGGTATTATGCTCCTTTTCAGGTTCAAAATCTTAATTAGGGGTTGTACCAGAACAGGTTTACATGGTTTATTTAAAAAATAAAAAAAAACACCATATTTTTCTCATACTGCACATTGCTGCAGCTCCTCTTTTCACCCTATGTGTTGTACGCTCCACTCTTCAGCTATCTTTGTACAAAATATTTGTTGGGAGTTGCACATGGGCAGTTCCCAGGTAAGGACTACTAGCCAATCAGAAGCAGAGAAGGGCGGGTCGTAAGAAACAAGGTAGTGTGATCCAAATTAAAGCCGCTTCAGACTGCAACCGTAACCTAGCAGATAGTATAAGTTACTCACAAGTCCACAACCACACAACTTCATTGTTCCACATCTTACCATCAGGACTTAATGTTGAACTGTTGCCGGTGTTCTGACGATCTATGCTGCCCTGCCGAAAAATGCTGCCATAGTGCAAATCGATAAGACTTGGGAGCAGAGGGCTCTGTGAGCGGGCGGCTGGCCGGCCTCACACGCTTCTCCCGCGGGTTGGCGCAGGCTTCCCCGCAGCCACTCGCATTACTTCTCGTAAAACTGTCAATATTCTAAATCTACACAGCTGATTTCTCACCT
>NC_060168.1:6406164-6410714 GCF_021292245.1 Micropterus dolomieu | reverse complement strand
GATTTCTCACCTCAAAACTTCTCAGAAGTGGATTTAGTGATGAAATTCCATACGAAAACTGTAAAATATAAAACTTTCTGTTGCTGGCCTCTGTCTTGTGCACGCGATGATGATGCAGTTACATTTTAGTATCCCTCAGCTCGCTTGGAACCTCGATGGAGGTGAGGTGATATGAAAAAAAGGACCTGGAAGCAGGTATAGGTACAACATTTCTACAATGGAAAACCAGACAAAGATGAGTCGAGCCAAAGGGCCTCCGCTCAGACTAGCTTGGTTTGAGGGCGTGCCTGACCCTGCTAGCAGCTTGGCAAGCTTTAGGACGCGTTTTCATTGTGACGTCACAAGTAAAGGAAGTGAAGGGCTGGACTACAAAAGAGCAGAGTTTTCTGTGGGAGATGGGAACTCCCATTGGGCTGGACTTTGGTCTTTTTCACTTTGCAAACCTGTTACATGCAGAAAAAAGATATATAACTCAATGAAGGAGAGGGAAAAAGCCAAAAAGATTAATACCACCTCTTTAAAGGGGAAACTTGACTCAAACACCAGAGAAACTTTGAGAGAATTGCACTGGGAGATAATATACTAATATTATAATAAATGTACATAATAATTGAACATACACACCTGTTCATTTGCCATTGTTTGAGGTTGAACCTCGACACAGGTTCTCTTGTCCGGGAATATTTTCTCCTTGGTTTGCACCCGTCCTCCTGTCCTTCGCCTTGACCCCGTGCCGGTCCCGGGTCTGTGCTTGGCTCTGAGGTGCAGTCCTCATCAGAGACAAATGATGCTGTCATTGTGGAAGCTCTAACATGCAAAACAACGTATATGTTATAACACAAAATCCACGTTCAAGTTAGGTGTTCTTACCCGTGATTCAGACATGATATGAGCCACTCCCCTCCACTCCTCTCTGCCCTGGCACGTGTTCCAGCTGACCACTGAGTCAGCAACACGCATTCAATGTCTTGTTTCTCTGTTGGATACTTTCAAAATCCACCAGTCTCTCAAACTTACCTACCCTACCTTTAATCTACTGCTGGCTGGGAGGGCTCAGTGACAAATTATTTTTTGAGGACTACTTTTGCATTACCTCCTACTTTTTCGTTACCTTGCGTTACCCAAACCTTTGGTCACTGGAGGGTATTATGTTGAAGCAGTTGAGCACCTTAAAGGATGTCCACTAGTTGTGAGAGGAGACCTTGGCACAGAAAATGGACATGTGCGGGACTTTCAGAGTCTTCTGCGGTCCAACCACCCTCAAATAATTTCTCCATCCAGTTATTTGTAGGGAGCAAGCACAGCTAACCACTGTACTGAGTTCTGGATAGCCCTACTGACAGACCTCAAAGATAACAGAATATTGGATGGAGGCTTTCTGGACAAAAGCCTTGTGCAGTTTTGCTGCATGGGGCTAATTCAGGTGAGATGATGTGATTGGCTGATACATGTCTTTTATCTTTTTAAGCTAATATATGTAACTACTTTTTTACAAACCTGACACCCCTTATCCAAAAATATATATTTAGACAAAGTTGTCTTCCTGTTTAAACTATTCTTTATTTCCATTGCCACTCAATTACCATAAAAGCATAGGAGATGGCTAAACATGCAATTTAAATGTACGTTTTTATAAATGGATTGGTTATACATTAATTGCCAAGGTGAATGAAGTATACAGATCATTTACCTATAAGAAAGACAAAGGCTATTTAAAGTACGAGAACTACAAAACCTGTAAGACTGTTTTCAGAAGGACACAGCCTAACTATAGCCTAGGCTACTGGATTATTACTGATGCATAGACCTGTTTAAGCATTTTAAAATAAATAATAAGTTACTTAGCAAATGTTACACTGTTTTAAAGTTACTTTGTAATTTTGAGGCATAATTTGCTAACTGAAATAAGACTGAAAATCTTTATGTATGTTTTCTATTCTGGGATGACTTGGATGAGACAGCAGAGGTGTGGTCTTCACACATGATCAGGTCATGAAAAAACATCAATGTGCCAAGTGGCCAGCCTGGCGTTATATAGGCACCGCCATAGCTCTATGGAACCAGGGACTACCTTTCTATTGTGGACGATGGAGATCTGCAAATGAGCAGAGCTGCATGCACTTTTAGTCAAAGTGTTCCATGGGATCAAGACGTGTATGACATATGCAACATCATCATGGCAGAATCACACCTGGTTTATCCAAGAGACCTACATGAGGCCACAGACTTACACATATATTTGAGAGATGTTATTCTTGCTTCTCTGTGATCAACTTGCCTTACACTATAAAAGGAATGAATATACCAGGACGTCATACTTATATCCTGCCCTCAGTTTTATGATCTATGTAAATTGATATTATCTTATAGTTAACATAAAATAGGAATCTAGAGTCTTGTGAATAGTCATTAAATGATGTAAAATATGTTACCACATATAACTCTCTATATATAAAATCATTCTGTTTGGAAACATACAAAATTGTTATTCCATCTATGTGTAACTGCTAGAAAGTACTTTACTTTGGCCTTAGCCACTGGAGCAGTTTAGAACTCTCTTTAAGCCAATGAGCTGATCACTCATTAAAACTGAAGAAAGGAAACAAAAAACAAGAATTGTCCAAGAACATGGGGTCATCACTGTCAAAAATACAAGGTCTCAAAGACCAACCTGTTGCCCTAACAGTCTGTCTTGTATTTTCGCTTCACCTGGTGCCTCAACTCACAAATTCTTGTGTTGATAAATTTTTTAATATTAATATGAATATGATATCTTGGTCCCAGGTTGGTGGTTTGCAACAGCATCTGTGGGATAGTGTATAATGAGGGAACGGAAATGGTTGAAGAATGTGGTTTGTACATTTTGGCCTGAGGGTGGTGCTACTAGAGGAAAATTGATTTGGTTAATTCTTTGGGGAGCACAAATATGCTTATAATATTTCATGGCAATATGCCCAACAGATATCACATTTTGACATTTTAACCTCTGGGTGATACTACAGGAAACATCATGAAGCAGGCATCCCGCGCCTCCTTCACCTTGTGTGCAGTTATTATGTGAGAAACAGTAGAGGAGTATGGAAGTTTTCCCAGTTCACACGCAGGCCCATCTGTTTGTAGGGACATATGCGAGTGATATGGTCGCACTGTAGAGCCCTGCATAACTCAATCAGGAAAAATCACATCCTTGATGAAGTCATGAAAACACTGAAAAAACTAAACTGCAAACTGATGAACGGACCTGGACTCAGATGACCCCATGTTCTTGGACAATTCCAAAACCTGGATATGACAGTGGCAGTCAGTGCCTACACAAATGCATGTGTTACTGTGTATTTATTTATTTATGCCAACTGAATTTAAGTCTGCTAAGTGCTGTTTGTTTTAGTATTTCTTGGCTTAATCCAGATGTGTGTCCTAAAAGTCCTTTCTTTGCTTGATTTTGATATCCTGCCCGCCTGACTCAAAAAACTTCTAACTCGTATCCTCAGAAGTTTGTTCTTTAACATTTAGAATAGCTATCCAAAAAATAAATGCATGAATTAATAAAAAACAACAACAACAAAGATTATTTGAGATACTGATAGATCTGGATACTTTACCTAGTGATATCAAGAGCCTGTCGTTTTGCTGCAGTGTCAGGTCAGTCCACTCAGGTTGGACTTAAGGAAAACATCAACACTCCCAGGCCCATCAGCACCACACATCCCATTGACCATATTTTGTGCTTTTGCAGTCTCCTAACAATGAGCTGAGACAGTGGTGCCATCATTCTCCAGTTTCACCTTATGAATTATAAAAAAAAAAAAAACACAAAAACAAAGAAATTAAGCACCAGCAACAGAATGCTACTGCTATTACCTATTGCAAAATTACTAACTTCTGAAGGTATCACAGTTTCACCCTCACTTTCAACCTCACAGTTGCTGAGATGTTTGATGGGATTATTCTTGTTGAACAGTAATACTAACAGTAACACTCTGTAATATAAATTTAGTAAAAAATAACTCTTAACAGATTCAAGGTAAATTTATTGTCAAAGTTTGAGTAAAGATATTGACTTTTCATTATGAATTAACCTATACACAAATGCTCTTATTTCATGCCAGTTCTAGTTTTGATGTCATTTTAAATTCCTAATATATTAAAAAGTAATAATGTTACAGAACTCTGTAAACTGGCTCTATAAACAGAAGATGCTGTACTTATAATGCACTAATAGTTAGGTAGGTACATTTCTTTTCACAATATAACAGGTTATATAATGAAACTGAAACACACTTCTGCTACATAGCAGACAATGTACATTAATACAGAAGCAATTATAAAAACAGAAAAAAACAATATTCAATGGAGCAGTACTGAGTCTTAATGCACACTAATGAACTGTCTAAATAAGAGAATGTGGAGAAGGCATTAGCCTGTATAGATGGTAGTGCTATCTTTGGTCACATCCAGTTTCCCCACCTAACATTAGTACATTGTAGCTATAGCTGTTACTTTTCTTGGAATTTCACTGTTTGTGTCTCCAGTGAAAGTAGAATCCTCAT
>NC_060168.1:6397585-6406144 GCF_021292245.1 Micropterus dolomieu | reverse complement strand
AATTCAAAATGGCCGACTTCCTGTTGACTTTAGGCTATGGGTTCTTGAGGCTTTTTTGTGCGTCTTGATATGATACATGTCCCCAGAAAATTTCGTACATGTAGGTTGAACGTGAACGAGGGGCTAATTTTTTCCAATTTTCTAGGTGGCGCTAGCGAGTCATTTTGCAACGCCCATGTGCGAAACTTGTAGAATACGAAATTTTTCACCGGTTCTGACATGTTTGCAAATTTTGGTGAGTTTTCGAGAATGTTTAGGCCATGTCAGTTGAGCCTACTTTGCAGAAAAAAAAAAATATATATATAATCCGAGCAAATTCAATAGGGACCTCACACGGTCGTGCTCGGGCCCTAAATATATATAATCCGAGCAAATTCAATAGGGACCTCACACGGTCGTGCTCGGGCCCTAATAATCCGAGCAAATTCAATAGGGACCTCACACGGTCGTGCTCGGGCCCTAAAAAAAAAAAATCCGAGCAAATTCAATAGGGACCTCGCACGGTCGTGCTCGGGCCCTAATAATCCGAGCAAATTCAATAGGGACCTCACACGGTCGTGCTCGGGCCCTAATTAGGGGTTGTACCAGAACAGGTTTACATGGTTTAATTTTCAAAAAACACCATATTTTTCTCATACTGCACATTGCTGCAGCTCCTCTTTTCACCCTATGTGTTGTACGCTCCACTCTTCAGCTATCTTTGTACAAAATATTTGTTGGGAGTTGCACATGGGCAGTTCCCAGGTAAGGACTACTAGCCAATCAGAAGCAGAGAAGGGCGGGTCGTAAGAAACAAGGTAGTGTGATCCAAATTAAAGCCGCTTCAGACTGCAACCGTAACCTAGCAGATAGTATAAGTTACTCACAAGTCCACAACCACACAACATCATTGTTCCACATCTTACCATCAGGACTTAATGTTGAACTGTTGCCGGTGTTCTGACGATCTATGCTGCCGTGCCGAAAAATGCTGCCATAGTGCAAATCGATAAGACTTGGGAGCAGAGGGCTCTGTGAGCGGGCGGCTGGCCGGCCTCACACGCTTCTCCCGCGGGTTGGCGCAGGCTTCCCCGCAGCCACTCGCATTACTTCTCGTAAAACTGTCAATATTCTAAATCTACACAGCTGATTTCTCACCTCAAAACTTCTCAGAAGTGGATTTAGTGATGAAATTCCATACGAAAACTGTAAAATATAAAACTTTCTGTTGCTGGCCTCTGTCTTGTGCACGCGATGATGATGCAGTGAATATTCTCTCTGACCATTCAGCAGTCGGTCATGTTTTCATGTTACATTTTAGTATCCCTCAGCTGGCTTGGAACCTCGACAGAGGTGAGGTGATACAAAAAAAGTACCTGGAAGCAGGTACAGTTACAACATTTCTACAATGGAAAACCAAACAAAGGCGAGTCGAACCAAAGGGCCTCTGCTCAGACTAGCTTGGTTTGAGGGCGTGCCTGACCCTGCTAGCAGCTTGGCAGGCTTTATGACGCGTTTTCATTGTGACGTCACAAGTAAAGGAAGTGAAGGGCTGGACTACAAACGAGCTGTTTTCAAGCGGTTCAGCAGAGCTTTCTGTGGGAGATGGGAACTCCCTTTGGGCTGGACTTTGGACTTTTTCACTTTGCAAACCTATTACATGCACAAAAAAAAAAAAAAGAGATAACTCAATAAAAGGGAGGGAAAGAGCCAAAAAGCATAATACCACCTCTTTAAACTGAGCTGACTCGTGAAGTGTAGTGCAGCAGTTCAGAACCATTGACAGGGAAAGTAAAATTCAATACCAAAAAGAGTATTCTCCTCTCTCTCAAGTAGGCTACTATATAATATTAATCAGAAGAAAAAGTGACTAGCAAAGTGGGATTCAATCAATTTATTAAAAATAGCCATTTATCTTTTATCATGAATAAACACCCTTTGCCCCAACTGGGAGTCAAACCTGCGTCCAGAGAATCGTACTTAAATATTCATATTCATTCAGAACCTTGGACAGTGGCTGGAAAATTCTGCAATCTGTACACACAAGGATTTGATATAATTTGACTTTTTTCTGGCCCACCATGTAACGGCTTGAAAAGAATTTGGCCCGATGCCAGACTCATTTACCGACTCCTGTCATAGAATATATGGCAAAATATTTAAGATAAATCTATTGTTGCAACATTAACATAACTTAAGTATACTCAGATGTTTTGGAAAACTGAACACAGAATACTGTTACGTTGCAAAATGTTTTTAATACTGTAAAATTGAAATACATTAACAGTATAGGGCAAATGCTACGACGTCAGCAGGAAAAAGGTGTAATAATCAAAATATGTAAGTGAAAAAGGTACAAATATCAGACATTATAGCAGCATACATACATGTATACACATCCACGTGTGCAAGAACACATTCAGATTGGGTGCTATTGCTGAGCACATTGGTTCTCCATACTGCTGTTTGAGCTGACATGGATCATTTCTACTCTTCTTTGTTTCTTTCTTCTCTCCTCTCTCTTGTTCTGCTGCTGGTTCTCCTCCATCTCCACCTTACAATCAGTCACAGGAGAGCTAAAATAGATATACTTTGTAAATATACAATCCAATGACTATCATTTTCACTAGTCATTTCCCTAGTTTTAGTCTAGATTTAAGGCATTTCCACACCAGGTTTGAATGTACACTTTGCGTTGGTATTGCTTCTTGAAAGAAAAAAAACTGTGTTCTTTGGAATTTTTTTATTGTCTTTGTGATTGACCAATGAAAAACACATTGATTTAGAAGTTCCCTGTTGACTCTTTAGCAGTGGAGCTGCTTTTCTATGAGTTTGTATTATGCACAAGGACGCACATGCAAGCAACAGCACTCTGTGGCTCCTAGGGGCACTCTGTGGCATAATCCTGCACACATGGTTGCAGGATTATGCTGCAAACGTTTGTTCAGTATGAATGTGCAAATGCGGCATATTGGCGGATTTTCTTTCTGCATTTATTGCAGGATCTCTGTATGAAAGCAGCTGTGCTTCTGGCTATAGCGTTAGGAAGCGGTCTTATTTTTTGTTTGGGATTGGCCATGTTCTGTGGTGGAGCCTTGATATTTGATGCATATCCTAGGTATAAGGCAAAGCCTAGTTCACACTACACGATTTTAAGCCTGATTTGCCGGTCGTTGAGCTCAGCGACCATCAGGCTGTGATCGGGGGTAAATCAGTGATCAATCGGCGGCCACCAGTCGTTATGTGTGAACTACTCAATGATAAAGGTAACAGATGCAACTTTTCCCCAATGGAAAACCAAAAAAGGTGAGTAGTGTCGAGGCGAGGTGAGCTGGTCCCGTGCAGTGGAAAAGGGGCAAAACTCACCAGTGGAAGAGGCTTAGGTTGCCAGCAGCACTATCTATTCAATGCAAGAGGGGTCACTTCGTTATATTTTCGTAGGCTCAGTATTGAGTATGCGTATAATGTTTCTTGTGTAAATATATGCAACATTGAATGACATTATTTACAAAAAATAATGCCTAAAAGGACCTGAATATTTCTCCTTAGAAATAGAATAATGATTCCCAGTCGTCACAGTGAGGACTACAGCTTATTCATGTAACACTGGTATCGGTTCAGTATCGATATCCAGATATCAGTATTGTACTGAACAAGTCAGATAGGTGCATCACTAGTAGCCTGGAGGAGCCGGGAACTGAACCGCTGACCTTCCGATTAACGGGCAACCCGCTCTACCTCCTGAGCCACAGCCGCCCTAGTATAAGAAAATAAAATATTTTTTTGAACTTTGAATCATGCAAAGCTGCCATACAGCAGTCACAGAACTACAATATAAGACTGGAAAAGAAGTTTAATAGGTCTCCTTTAAGTGGCTAAAATACGTTTAGCTGCTGACTCTGTCATCAGGAGTACGCTGCTTAGCTGCCGTGCCGGTACAACGCTCTGCTTCTCCAAAGTGGGGACATGCTGACCACCATGGATAAGGACCTCATACAGCCCAACAAACAAACAAACAAACAAACAACTATCCTTTTAAAATACCTAAGAAATTGCTAATTTGCACCTTTAATGAGGAAGGCCATACATTGAAGGGACCATCAAATAAAAGTGAATAACAGGAACGGGAATTAGTGTTCTTTTTGCTTATTTAGACTTAGTGGCTCTGAACAAATAAAAACATTAAGATCTTACCTAAAACACACGGGCAGTCGGTTAAACAGCAAGGTTGGCTGAACACAATACTGTGTACTTTGTTAAAGGATGAAAACCTAAATATCATCAGCATGGGGTCCATTGCTGACTAGATGCGCACTACTGCATTTCGTTAGCTCTGTACCCTGTATTTTAAGTAGCCGGCTATTTAAAAGCAATAAAATATTCTTTGTGTGGTTCATAAACGGTGATAAATTATCCAAAATGCCCGCGAGGCGCGGACAACTCAGCACAACACCAGTGTAGTTGGGGCTCCATCTCTTCAGCAAGTGTTCCTCCACTACCACTACACAAACGCTACGCCTACACATGCGCACTATAGACCCAGGGTTAAGGTTATAATTTTGGATTTATTCACGCACTTTAGAAACATTTATTGAAAGTTTTATTCTTTTTATATATTTATTTACAGCATTAAACGTTGAAATGTATATTGTAATAGGCTGTATATTAACTTATTAGGAGAAAACTGGTATGTAAACTTCTTGTAAACTTCTATATAAAATCAGACATTGAGCACCCCCACATCGCCAAAATGGCATGGTCCTTGTTTCACTGCGAAGCTTCGACTGTGAGATTGACAGTTGAATCAGGCGAACCGCACCGAACCGCATAGTCGATGTTTTAAGTGACAGGTGGGTGCTCTCTCAGGTGGCTAGTAGCTAGCTTGTTCAGGAACCAGGCTTCATTTGGCCTGCCTCTGCTCCAAATCTTGGCCCATTTCTGCGTTTTGTACATCTAAAAAAATCCGCACAGACATACTGACCTGGGGTTGGGAATCATAACAGGATAATGTCCACTGATCTTCACACACTTCACAGGCTGTGGCTTAGGTTCTGAACATATGACACAAAATGGCAATGATTAACGGTGCCACCACATAACATGAGTATTTAATACTTTGCCTTGCCCTTGTTGTGTATTGCTTCTGTAATGTAACTGGACTCAATTTAAATTTTGCCCCATTTTGACCCTGGTTCAGCTGCAAAAGTTACTGACCTCCAATGCACACACCGTCTGTGAAGCTTGAAGACTCAGCTGCACAACAAGTGTCCCCTTTGGGGTCTGTTGTTTTAGTATTTGTGAAATCCATCTCCACAGCGACAGCCTGCTCGCTCTTGTCGAGTGTGGTTTCTTCAGAGGATGGAGTCACGTCAACAGGAAGCTTCTCTTTTTTTCTCTTCTGGATCAGATTCTTTTTAGCCGCTAGAAACAAAAGTTGCAAGAGGTAGCAATGTTACAGTCATATAGATTTGCAATAGGGTTGGGCCGATAGACGATGCCATCGTCCATCGGCAATGGCTGACAGACATCACGACGTTGAGCCGGCATCGTGATTGTAAACCCCCCCAGCAAAAAAAATCTCAAATGTTCACATTATACTACCCTGTGAAAGCAGGTTTTAATGACCACATTCTTCTTGTTTTTAAGTTTGCTCTGCACCTGCCTCGGAATTCTCTTTTCCCCACACTCACACCTACACGTCAGGTAAACACCCCGGCTTGCCTGGCCTCTCTCTCTCTCTCTCTCTCTAAGTACTAAGTAAATCAAACAAATACAAGATAATTAGGCATTTCACGGTAGGCCACTGTGCGTGAATTTTCCCAACAGCCTTAAACGCACCATCTGCAAATCTAATACCTACAGCAAATTTACGGTAAATTTAACAACTTCAATAAGTCTTCAGATCTTTTGATAACAGCAGAGACACAGGACCAATGTGCAAATATTGACTTGGTATTATTCTTGTTACCTTTTGGCTCATATTTATGTTGTAACTCCTCTACTTGTAGCTGCAGTTTGATCTTGTCACTCTGAGCCTGTAGAAGGAACAGAAACATACAATTAAACTGTACAAAGTGTGTCTGTAACTCACTGTTACCTTTGGATATGGCCAGCAATTTATTATTAACAGCAGCTTAGGGCTTAAGCAAGGCTAAAATATCAGTGTGTATTATTACCTCTGACACTTCCTAACCGCAAAGGTTTCAGCTGTGTGTTGTAACATTATACCACAGATTAGGACTGTGCGATGTGATATCTAATCATTTACAATTATGCTCTATCGTTTATTTTGTTGTGTCGCAAATTCCACACTTTCGCGATGCATCGCAGTGAAGTTAGTTAGGGCCCGAGCACGAACCGTGCGAGGTCCCTATTGAAACTGTAAAGATTATTTATTTATTTATTTATTTATTTGCCTTCTAAAGGCATCGACGATGAAAAGTTGTGCTATCTGTGAGTTTTCGTCAATGGGCGTGTCCGTGGCGTGGCGTCAAAGATCAACTCTTCGCCATGACACAGGAAGTTGTTGTAACTTCAGTGTATATGCTCACATCGGAACAAAACTTTACGTGCTTGATAGCTGTCCTGCCCTGAACATATCTATTCAATTCAATTTTATTTATATAGTGCCAAATCACAACAACAGTTATCTCACAGCGCACACGGCAATATTAATTTATATTCATAGCGCCAAGTGCTATGTAGCGCCACAAAGGGGACATAGGAAGTGAGGAAGCGTCCGAAGCACGTAGCAAATTCACAGTGTGTGTCCGCCTCACACCCCGATACGTTGTGTGAGGGCCCGCCCAACGCTGCTTGCAGCTTTAATTAAAATAGGTTTTCCAGATTTCGAGAAATGAAAACGTCATCGCACAAAGGCGTGTCCTATATCGGAATCGGCAGCATCCCCCAAACACGCAGACTTAAGGTTTATGAATGTGCAATGTAGTGAGCCGTAGTTATCTGGCAAAATGTCCTTGGGTTGAAAATCCCATTGAAATGAATGGGGTATTTGAGCTTCGATTATAGCGCCACCTTTTGGCCAAAGTGCACCAAATTTGGTGTCAATCGGACTTGTAGTTGTGGAGATATAAAATGCATGTAAGTCAATGGGATTCTTTCTGACGTCTTTAATCTGTAATAACAGCGCCACCTATGGGCATATTTGCATATTTGGGTGAAGTTTGGTGCATGCAGTAAGGGGACCATGCTGAACAATTCGGCACTGGTTTCATGTCAGTGTGAGTTGTGGTTATAGACGAACAATTTTCTTGGATTAAACAGCACCACCTAAGGGCGAGTTGCATGAAATTTTGCACAGGCCCTCGGGGGCATCCCACATTAACGCTCCAAATTTGGTGTCGATCGGCCATTTGAAAGCGAAGATATGACATTTCCTGTTAGTAGCGTTTTTCGCAAACGTTTGCTAGCATACAATTGCGACACTTTTTGTCGTATCAAAATTTCCTGTACAAACTTTCATCAGCTTGGTCCAGATATTATCCGTGGCAATTTTGGTGTCGATCAGACTTGCGGCTTCAGAGGAGTTAATTAAAATAGTTTTTTCAGTTTTCGCGATGTACCGATAAAAAAGTCTAGGCGGAAATGGGCGGGGCCTATACCACAAGATTAAGCTCGATCCCCCGAACGCGTGGATATAAGATTTTTGATATCTGCCACTGTATGCGCGAGTTACAGCGATTTGAATGTGCCAAACTTTGGACCTTGCTTGTAGCGCCCCCTAGTGGTCGAAGTGAGCGAAATTTTTCGCATGCCGTCGTCTGATGGGCCTGAACCGACCCTGTGAGTTTCACGTCCCTAGCACTTACCATCTAGGCTGCAGTAGTGGAATTAGGCGAAAATGTACGGAAGAATAAAAAAAATTAAAGCTGCAAGCAGCGTTGGGCGGGCCCTCGCACTTGTAAGCGCGTCCGCGTGTGAGCCGGCCGAATTGCATATTCTGGAGCTCTGCCGGTGCGGCTGTGAATTTGCTACACGGTTATGACGCCGCATGAAGGTGTTATATGTCACTTCCTGTGTCCCCTATGTGGAGCTACATAGCACTTGCCGCTATGAATATAAATCGGTATTGGCGTGTAGATGTCTGCGGGGTGGGAGAATTATCAAGCACATAAAGTTTGTTTCAGATGTGAGCATGTACACTGAACAATAATGTACCCAAACAATAAAATTAATTCCTTTTATATTTCCCTGCCTTGTTGTTTATCTGTACATACAGAGGAAGAATGTGAGAACAGCATACATTTCATCGTTACTGTGTGTTAGAGCATGGGAGAACAGTGGATGCTTTTAATACAGCCCACACCCCTAATACTGTGTAACTATAACAAGTAAAAAACAGAAGAAAAAGATGTTCTTTCTTTACAACTGTCTGCATAGCTTATTCATATTGTGTAATGAATGAAAATAAATAGGCCTACTAGGCTCCTCTCTACTTTGACATTTAAGATTAGCTTGTTTGATCCACCTTCATACACATGTGACATTACTGTACAACTTGAGAAAGGTGAGTTGTTTTCTGCTCCAGCCTGCCTAAAAGAAAAGCGTTTTTGGGATTAA
>NC_060168.1:6393281-6397485 GCF_021292245.1 Micropterus dolomieu | reverse complement strand
AATCTGTCCACAAATACTGTACAGCATGTAGTCTGATGAACAAGACTTGTGTTATAGCTGACTTGGGCAGTGAAATGTTTAATTTTTTTAATTCATGTGGTCATAGTTGTCCACAACTCAAATCAGAATATAAGAAGAAATGTTTTATACCACCTCAAGAAGGCTTCCTATCAGAAAGGTAGGAAGGTATTTCAAATGTACAACTGCAGTACTTAAATCTAAGTAAAGTAATTTCCCTGACATTTTTGTGTTACTTTACTTTTAATAGACACATGTAACAGGTTTTATACTTCCTGTGAGTATAATCCAATCAATCTTATTTTCATACTGTATATCCGTTGTGTAATTTGATAAATTGTATTGTATGTCGTGCTCGCATCGCATCTCAGAGAAGACTCTGACTGCAACATGCGTCTTTGTAAAGAGAGAAACAGACAGAAAAAGTCTATAACTCTGCCTGTCAGCTCGCTCTGCTCCGTTAAAACTGAATTTACCATACAGAATTGAATACGAGTGTACTCCAGATTTAGCTGCAGCCAGCTGACCGTGTGCTTCTCCCTATACCGCAGTTCTGTGTCCATGCATACAGCAAACTGAAAGCACTGTCTGTCGGAGCGTCTACATGAAAAGAGAAGGAAGACATGGCTGGTAGTGTCTTCAGAGTTGTTAAACACCTCAGTGCACTGAAGGAAGCCATCTGACTGTGTGAGGAGCAAGATCGTTGATGTCTGCAGGCAGAGTAGGAGCTCTCCTGTCTGACTGGTCCACCAATAGCAGAGAAGATGACCCCTTGAGTTATCAAGCACGTAAAGTTTGGTTCAGATGTGAGCATGTACACTGAAGTTACAACAACTTCCTGTTTCATAGCGAATCATCGACACCACGGACACACCCATTGACGAAAACGCGCAAATAGCACAACTTTTCATCGTCGCCTTTAGAAGGCACAGCAGAAATTTGACGTCGATCCGACTAAATCCCTAGGAGGAGTTCGTTAAAGTACGAAGTGTGTAAATCATCCCAAAATGGCCGTAAAATTCAAAATGGCCGACTTCCTGTTGACTTTAGGCTATGGGTTCTTGAGGCTTTTTTGTGCGTCTTGATATGATACATGTCCCCAGAAAATTTCGTACATGTAGGTTGAATGTGAACGAGGGGCTAATCTTTTCCAATTTTCTAGGTGGCGCTAGCGAATCATTTTGCAACGCCCATGTGCGAAACTTGTAGAATACGAAATTTTTCACCGGTTCTGACATGTTTGCAAATTTTGGTGAGTTTTCGAGTATGTTTAGGCCATGTCAGTTGAGCCTACTTTGCAGGAAAAAAAAAAAAAAAAAAAAAAAAAAAAAAATTAGCCGAGCAAATTCAATAGGGACCTCGCCCGGTCGTGCTCGGGCCCTAAATATATAATCTTAGCAAATTCAATAGGGACCTCGCCCGGTCGTGCTCGGGCCCTAAATATATAATCTTAGCAAATTCAATAGGGACCTCGCCCAGTCGTGCTCGGGCCCTAAATATATAATCTTAGCAAATTCAATAGGGACCTCGCCCGGTCGTGCTCGGGCCCTAATAATCTTTACAAATTCAATAGGGACCTCGCCCGGTCGTACTCAGGCCCTAATAATCTTTACAAATTCAATAGGGACCTCGCACGGTTCGTGCTCGGGCCCTAATTAACTCCGCCGAAGCCGCAAGTGCGAAAGTCAGCACGAAACTTGGCACGGATCTCTGGACCGACCCGATAAAAGTTTGTAGAGGGAATTTTGATCCGACAAAAAATGTCCCAATTGCAAGCTAACAAATGCTTGCAAAAACACTAAAAACAGAAAGCATAACATATCTCAGGCTTGGAAAGGCCTATCAACAAAAAACTTGAGGACCTTATGTGGCATGCCCCCAGAGGAGCTGTGCAGAACTTGCTACAGTTAGCCCCAGTTGGCGCTTTTCAAAAAAATCACTTGCACTTACATGCATTTTACATCTCCACAACCACATTTGGGGCAATTGTTCCCCATGGCGCCCTGATCACACACGAAAATTTTAGTGCAATTCGCCCAAAAGGTGGGGCTATAATAGAAGCTCAAATATGGTCAGAGAATCCCATTCATTTCAACATTCATAAACCTTACGTCTACGTCTTTGGGGATGCTGCCGATTCCGATGGTATTGGACACGCCTCTGTGCGATGACCTTTTCAGTTCACTAAATCGCGAAAACTTGCCACGGACCATCTCTGGACCAAGCAGAAGAAAGTTTATAGAGAGAATTTTGACCCGCCAAAAAACGGCCGAATTATAACCTACCACATTTTTGCGCAAACGCTAAATACAGGATGTCATGTCACATCTTACATTTCAAATGTCCGCTGTGAGATAACTGTTGTTGTGATTTGGCGCTATATAAATAAAATTGAATCCGTCAGTTATCTCAGAATGCAGAATGAAAGAAATAACATCTATGTTGCATTCCTAATGGGCAAGGCCAGAAGTTGCACCTTTAAAAACCATTACTATTCCTCGTTTAGGAACTGCTGCTGTTCTTGCTGTTCGTGTTGACCTGATGTTGAAGACAGAGCTGAGGCTTAATTTGCAAGACTCTTCTGGACAGATAGCACTTCTGTGCTTAAGTATATAAAGAATGAGGACAAGCATTTTCATACTTTTGTGGCAAACAGGGTCTCAACCATTAGAGGGGCCAGCAGAACTTCACAATGGCGGTACGTCAATTCAAAGGAAAACCCAGCAGATGATGCATCTAGAGGTATGAGGATTGTAGACTTCATTCATGACAAACGATGGATTGAGGGTCCAAAGTTTCTAAATAAACCAGAAGGGGACTGGCCGCCAAATGTGGTGGATATTGCGATAAAAGCAGGTGACCTGGAGGTCAAGAAGGAAGCTATTGTGAATGTGGTTAATGCTCAAGGTTCACTTGATTGTACCAGTCGTCTAATGGTCTACTTTTCAGATTGGAGGAAGCTAAGGGTAGCAGTTGCCTGGTTTCTTTAGCTGAAGGACACTTCTGAAAAGGAGTCACAAGAGGAGGAAGTTGAAGGCTTCCAATGCCCGTAGTCAAAATGTCATGGAGCAAGAGAAGCAAAGGGATAAAGACAAGCCAGGAGGACAAGCTTCGTCAATGAATGATCTTTTGAACATGCCATTGTTCGGTATTGCCAACAGCAAAGATTTAAGATGATGATACACAGAGCAACTTTTAGAGCAATCATGCAGGGCAACGTTGTCGTCAATGGTAATGAGTAAAGATTACTATCGTAATCCCCCAAAACTTACAATGTGATGCTGATGATGCAATCTTTTTTATACAACCAAAACAATCTACTTTGGAATTCTTGATCACAGATCTAAATATGTTTTCCAAAATATCAGGTTTGAGACCAAATTTTGAGTGCCAAATATTGAGAATAGGGACGATAAATGGTACAGATTTTAATTTAAGTTGTTCTGCTCCAATTAGATGGACAAACTGTTCCGTAGACATTTTAGGTATTCACATACCAGAATATAATAATCTAATTTTAAAAATATTGTTAAATACAACTATGACAAAAAAAAATGCAAAAAGTAGATTAGAGTAAAGTAAAGTAGAATTTTACAGCCATGGAGGAGCAGTTCACTTACATTACAAGGAAAGGTCACATTGATAAATTCATTGGTAATCCCCCAATTTGTTTATTTAATAATGACTCTCCCAACTCCTGACACTTCTTTTGTTAAATGCTTTGAACAAAAAATTTTCAAACTTTTATGGAATAGTAAACCGGCTAAAATTAAGAGACAATATACAATTCATATGAAAATGGTGGATTAAATTTAAAAAATTTCCAAGCAATGAACGGATCTTTAAAAGCTTCTTGGGTTAATAAAATATATCATCACAGGCAATGGCTCACCAGTAAAAGATTATATACATCCTTTTCTTTCTTTGGTTCTGATTTATTTCCATTTTTTTCAATTAAAATCATTACATATTAAAGAAATATTTCAGAACCAATTAAAAGAACTCTCACCCTTTTTTAAAGATGTATGCATGGTTGAATTTCCAGTACCATCCTCCTGACACTCCAGATGATATGCAGAATCAGACACTATTGATGAACTCTGAAATTACTGTAGGATAGGGGTTCTCAACCTTTTGCAAGCTGGGCCCCCCCTAAAGCTGGTTCATTGCAGTTGGGCCCCCCCCC
>NC_060168.1:6390955-6393181 GCF_021292245.1 Micropterus dolomieu | reverse complement strand
ATGCTCAAGGTTCACTTGATTGTACCAGTCGTCTAATGGTCTACTTTTCAGATTGGAGGAAGCTAAGGGTAGCAGTTGCCTGGTTTCTTTAGCTGAAGGACACTTCTGAAAAGGAGTCACAAGAGGAGGAAGTTGAAGGCTTCCAATGCCCGTAGTCAAAATGTCATGGAGCAAGAGAAGCAAAGGGATAAAGACAAGCCAGGAGGACAAGCTTCGTCAATGAATGATCTTTTGAACATGCCATTGTTCGGTATTGCCAACAGCAAAGATTTAAGATGATGATACACAGAGCAACTTTTAGAGCAATCATGCAGGGCAACGTTGTCGTCAATGGTAATGAGTAAAGATTACTATCGTAATCCCCCAAAACTTACAATGTGATGCTGATGATGCAATCTTTTTTATACAACCAAAACAATCTACTTTGGAATTCTTGATCACAGATCTAAATATGTTTTCCAAAATATCAGGTTTGAGACCAAATTTTGAGTGCCAAATATTGAGAATAGGGACGATAAATGGTACAGATTTTAATTTAAGTTGTTCTGCTCCAATTAGATGGACAAACTGTTCCGTAGACATTTTAGGTATTCACATACCAGAATATAATAATCTAATTTTAAAAATATTGTTAAATACAACTATGACAAAAAAAAATGCAAAAAGTAGATTAGAGTAAAGTAAAGTAGAATTTTACAGC
This sequence comes from Micropterus dolomieu, assembly GCF_021292245.1. Lineage (NCBI taxonomy): Eukaryota > Metazoa > Chordata > Actinopteri > Centrarchiformes > Centrarchidae > Micropterus > Micropterus dolomieu. The sequence continues at coordinate 6,392,481 of NC_060168.1, read as the reverse complement.
CATGGAGGAGCAGTTCACTTACATTACAAGGAAAGGTCACATTGATAAATTCATTGGTAATCCCCCAATTTGTTTATTTAATAATGACTCTCCCAACTCCTGACACTTCTTTTGTTAAATGCTTTGAACAAAAAATTTTCAAACTTTTATGGAATAGTAAACCGGCTAAAATTAAGAGACAATATACAATTCATATGAAAATGGTGGATTAAATTTAAAAAATTTCCAAGCAATGAACGGATCTTTAAAAGCTTCTTGGGTTAATAAAATATATCATCACAGGCAATGGCTCACCAGTAAAAGATTATATACATCCTTTTCTTTCTTTGGTTCTGATTTATTTCCATTTTTTTCAATTAAAATCATTACATATTAAAGAAATATTTCAGAACCAATTAAAAGAACTCTCACCCTTTTTTAAAGATGTATGCATGGTTGAATTTCCAGTACCATCCTCCTGACACTCCAGATGATATGCAGAATCAGACACTATTGATGAACTCTGAAATTACTGTAGGATAGGGGTTCTCAACCTTTTGCAAGCTGGGCCCCCCCTAAAGCTGGTTCATTGCAGTTGGGCCCCCCCCCTTCCCACGCCACCCCCATTACACCACCTTAGATAGATAGAGAGATAGATAGATCTAGGCTAGGCTATTATTTTTAGGCCCACACTATTATTATCATCAGTAGAGGTAGGTAGGCTTATCATTACTAGGGGCTATTGTTATAATTGGGAGTAGCACCAGACTACTTCTAATGTGAGCTTGCAGGCATTATTATTATTATTATTATTATTATGAGTAGTAGTAGGCCCATTATCATCTATTAGCCATTATCACTAGGCTTTTGCTATATAATTATATATACAGTGGGTACGGAAAGTATTCAGACCCCTTTAAATTTTTCACTCTGTTTCATTGCAGCCATTTTCCAAAAATCTAAAAAGTTCATTTTATTTCTCAGTAATGTACACGCAGCACCCCATCTTGACAGAAAAAAACAGAAATGTAGAAATTTTTGCAAATTTATTAAAAAAGAAAAACTGAAATATCACATGGTCATAAGTATTCAGACCCTTTGCTCAGTATTTAGTAGAAGCACCCTTTTGATCTAATACAGCCATGAGTCGTTTTGGGAAAGATGCAACAAGTTTTTCACATCTGGATTTGGGTATCCTCTGCCATTCCTCCTTGCAGATCCTCTACAGTTCTGTCAGGTTGGATGGTAAACATTGGTGGACAGCCATTTTCAGGTCTCTCCAGAGATGCTCAATTGGGTTTAAGTCAGGGCTCTGGCTGGGCCATTCAAGAACAGCCACGGAGTTGTTGTGAAGCCACTCCTTCGTTATTTTAGCGGTGTGCTTAGGGTCATTGTCTTGTTGGAAGGTAAACCTTCGGCCCAGTCTGAGGTCCAGAGCACTCTGGAAAGGGTTTTCGTCCAGGATATCCCTGTCCTTGGCCGCATTCATCTTTCCCTCGATTGCAACCAGTCGTCCTGTCCCTGCAGCTGAAAAACACCCCCACAGC
>NC_060168.1:6375955-6390855 GCF_021292245.1 Micropterus dolomieu | reverse complement strand
GGTTCTTCTTTACCTCTCTCACCAAGGCTCTTCTCCTCCGATAGCTCAGTTTGGCCGGACGGCCAGCTCTAGGAAGGGTTCTGGTCGTCCCAAACGTCTTCCATTTGAGGATTATGGAGGCCACTGTGCTCTTAGGAACCTTAAGTGCAGCAGAAATTTTTTTGTAACCTTGGCCAGATCTGTGCCTTGCCACAATTCTGTCTCTGAGCTCTTCAGGCAGTTCCTTTGACCTCATGATTCTCATTTGCTCTGACATGCACTGTGAGCTGTAAGGTCTTATATAGACAGGTGTGTGGCTTTCCTAATCAAGTCCAATCAGTATAATCAAACACAGCTGGACTCAAATGAAGGTGTAGAACCATCTCAAGGATGATCAGAAGAAATAGACAGCACCTGAGTTAAATATGAGTGTCACGGCAAAGGGTCTGAATACTTATGACCATGTGATATTTCAGTTTTTCTTTTTTAATAAATTTGCAAAAATTTCTACATTTCTGTTTTTTTCTGTCAAGATGGGGCGCTGAGTGTACATTACTGAGAAATAAAATGAAAAAACTTTTTTGATTTTTGGAAAATGGCTGCAATGAAACAAAGAGTGAAAAATTTAAAGGGGTCTGAATACTTTCCGTACCCACTGTATATGCAAATAGTTGTATTATTTTTCTCTAGTCTTTTTAATATTATTATATTAGTTGCATTGTCCATATTTATATATTTCTACATTTATTTATGTCAACTGTATGTTTGTCTGCATGTAGCACCTTATCACCAAAACAAATTCCTCGTATGTGTTAAACACTACTTGGCAATAAAGCTCCTTCTGATTCCAATTCTGATTAAATGCTCATTTCTAATGAAAACAGAATGTAATTATTAGTGTGGCTGAAAGAGGGTCTTTGTAGTGACAGAAGATGGAGAATAGACTGAAGAGGGGAGATTATGAAAACTCAAAGAGGGTCAGAGAGAGGGAGTATATAATAACTAGAACAAAACCGACTACATACCATAAAAACATGGAAAAGCTGCTAGTTAATGTAGCCACAGTACAAATGTATTTAGTTATCCTAATGTTACACTTGATGTAGCTGTCTGTGATATTTCCTGTATCTCACTTGGCCCCGACTCTCCCTGCAACAAAGAACTGTTCAATGCAAACTCTGATGACATGCTGTTGGAATAACAGTCTTTATACTACGTGAGTTTTAGAATTTACTACGTCTACTAGCTATCCATACAGCTTACAAGCTTATCCTCCTCAGTTATTTCTGCTACTCCTCCTGTGACCTCCTTTTCCTCTAAAAATACTGCAGGATGCTCATCTCTGTGTGAACACTGACTACTTTTCAATTGTTTATGGACACGTAGCAGAGAGACACCTCATGGCACAAGTTTTTAAGGTCAAGGATGGTCATGGACAGAGGCAAAAAAGTGGCCCAGGAGTTTGTCCCTGGTCAGCCTGCTCTCCAGACAAAGCATGTGTACTTTTTACTCAAGAAAAAGTATAATTATTCCCATAAAAAGTAAAAGAATAAAATTATAAACCTACTCATGTAAAAGTATATTATATTTTATCTGCTGTTCATCAGAAACCGCTGCAATATAGTTATTTCTAGGGAATATAATTTGCTTTGCTGGTCGATTATGTTTAGCTATTTCTGTTTAATAATTATTTTCCTTTTTAAATCTCCATGAATGTGTTGATAAGATTAATTTAAAATATCAGCTTGCTGCCCAGCCACTTTTATTATGGACATGTAGCCAACTAAACCGCTTTCTTTGCAGTAGCACAGGCAGCCAATACAATCTGATGATTCCTAAAGCATCTAAACAATCTTCACAACGCAGATAATTATTGTGGCAGTAACAGTAACACAGGGAGCAGCTCGCTGTTGAAGCAGGTAAACCTGCATAGGCTACAGAGGGAGCTGTGAGTCATGCGTAAAGCCCAATAGGACTGTTTTCTCTCTCTCTCTCTCAAAAATGATTGTTTCCTGAGAGGCTACTGTTAATATATCAGAATCAACAGGATACTGTTAATATATCAGAATCAATCTAGTGATCAGACTTAGATGTTACAGTGTGAAGTTTACGTTTGCTCTGCAGAGACTAAAGACACTTTAATGCGCCGTTAATGGAAAGTGAAAGTAGACGCCGGCCGGCTTGTTAAAGAGCGACGCAGGCTGCTTTCCAACACGGCCACCAGTGCAATGGTGAGCGCTCACTGGATTTCAGTTGTTTCAGTAGAACAATAAAGCCTTAAACTGAAAAAGGTATTTGCCTGATTTTCTAAATGTTCGCATCTGCCCAGCTCATTCATCTCTGTGATAAGCGCCCGTCTCTGTACCACAGAGGATACCTGGGCTCTTCTGTGTAACTGCGCACACACAGCCTGGCTCTTTCGGTTAACGAAGCCCATTGCAGATTACAGACAATGGAAATTATGAAGGTATAAATGGAAAATGTAGTGAAATTAAAAGTAGATTACTGGCCCACAGAAAATACTGCAGTAAAGAGTAAAAGTAGGCGACAGTTTTAAAAAAGGCTTTTTTATTTTATATATTTATTTTGCAAAATTACGTTACTTGTAACAAGTCACTACCCACCCTGCAGCAGGAGTCCTCACTGCTGTCTTCAGGTACAAAAAGAACAGCACAAAATAAACGTAATATTGATATTTTTGTCCGCGTTTCAACCGTTTAATCATGTCTGATGCGGAATGTGTGATTGATTGATGAGCCAAGTCCAAAATCGCCGAAAAAAGTGAGGGGGACAAAACATAGATTTTGAAATGTGGGGGGGACCATTGCTGTAGGAGACCAACCTGTTCTGAGGAATACATGTATTCAAAACGGGTTAATTTTTGTGAATGACTTCTTAGATACATCTGGTCACATTATCTCATTTTATGATTTCTCAATACAATTTAACAAATGTTTAGATTTGTATCGATTCAATCAGATTGTTTCAGCAATTCCGATTTGCTGGAAACAAAAAATACAAAATAAACAAGCAATTGGTTTGTCTCCCAAAAGTACAATGCCAAAAATGGTTACATAATATAAAAATAAATAAAATTATTTATAATTGGAAGTTATATTCTGCAGGTTCTGCCCTTTTTCCTCACAAAATCTGCCAATACTGGGAAGATGAAAATCAATGCACCAATCCCATGGAAAGAGTACTTTAGATCAATTTATAACACTACAGTAGATTCATATTCAAGAATATTCCAACTAAAATTTTTTTACAAGATAATTGCAACTAAAAAAAATGTTATATTTATGTTACATTGAAAATAATTTACATTGCAGATTTTGTGAGGAAGACCTATGGCATTTATTTTACTTTTGTCCATTGGTATATAAATTCTGGTCAAGTGTCAAGTCTGGTTAAGAACGGCTGAAATAAAACTTACCATAACAACGCAAACTATTGTACTTGGTCATTTTACAGGTAGTTTTTTAATTGTGTTAAATTCCATTTTATTAATAGGGAAAATGTTTATTTTTAAAACAAAAGTATCACCAAGCCTGTGTTTAAGTCACTTTAATGTTATAAGTTCTCATCTTCTTTTAGAAAAGATAATAGCAGAAAGCAACAATCAATTAGATGAATATAACAAAAAATTGAATAATATTTTATGTGTATTATAATTATGAAACCATGTAGTCTTTCCTCTCTCTTTCATATCATATTTATTCTTCTGTTGTAATGCGTTTTGTAAAAATTGTTAAAATTTTGTAGTGTTTTTGTAGAGTTTTGTTCTGTATTTTCTATTTTCTATTAATAAAAGAAAAAAAAAAAATTAAAAAAAAAAAAAGAAAAAACAAAAAACCCCAAAGATTTAGTGAGGAAATTGCTGCTTTATCATCTGGGAAAATACAGGCAGAGTGTTATTTACAAGTTGGATCCATATTTAGATGAAGGACGGTTGGCAAAGGGCTCTTTGCCAGAGGAAACTAAACATCCATTTATCTTATCCAAAGATCAACATGTAGCCACTCTCATTCTTAGGGATATACATCAACAGCTTGGCCATAGCGGTCGTAATCACATATTGTTGACACTGAGAAGGAAATACTGGATCATAAATGCCAACTCAGCTGTAAAGAGAATCATAGCAGAATGCGGTTTCTGCAGAAGATATACGGGAAGGATGAGGGAGCAAAAAATGGCAGATTTGCCAAAGGAAAGGTTAGATTACGATCACCCGCCATTTACTAATGTGGGCGTCGACTATTTTGGACCGATAGAGGTGAGGAAAGGACAGCACAGTCAAACGTTACGGTGTGGTATTCACCTGTTTGGCAAGTAGAGCAGTCCATCTAGAAGTTGCTACCTCTCTGGATACAGATGCATGTATTAATGCATTACGCCGCTTCATCTGTAGAAGGGGTCAGGTCACTCACATTCAATCAGACAATGGAACCAACTTCAGAGGAGCAGAGAGAGAACTTGGAGAGGCCCTTTCATCTCTGCCGCAAACATCCTTGAATCGGTGTTTGATTCAAAGGGGAGTCAAGTGGAATTTCAATCCTCCAGCAGGGTCACATTTTGGTGGTGTTTGGGAGCATGTAATCCGCATGGTGAGAAGGATTCTCAGTGCAGTTCTTCGACAGCAGAAACTGGACGACGGACTTTCTACAGTCATGTGTGAAGCTGAAGCCATTTTAAATGATAGGCCTATCACCAAGCTGTCCGACAACCCAAATGACCTTGAACCCCTTACTCCTAATTCAATTCAGTTTTATTTATATAGCGCCAAATCACAACAACAGTTATCTCACAGTGCTTTTCATAAAAGAGCAGGTCTAGACCGTACTCTGTGATGATATTTACAGAAGCCCAACAGTTCCCACCAAGAGCAAGCACTAGGCGACAGAGGCAAGGAAAAACTTTCTTTTAAGAGGCAGAAACCTCGAGCAGAACCAAACATCGAGCAGAACTAATCATATTCTTCTTATGAAAGGATGACCTGCCTTACCACCTGGATTGTTTGAACCACATGACCTATATGTAAGAAAGCGATGGAAACAAGTCCAGTCTATTTCTGATCTTTTTTGGAAACGTTGTGTACGCGAATACCTACCTCTGCTACAGGAGAGACAAAAATGGAACCAAAAAACAGGAAATCTAAAGCCTGGAGATATTGTGGTCATTATGGATCCCACTGCCCACTTAGAAGAGTCTTGGAGGCTTTCCACGACATGAAAGGACAAAAGCAGACAAAAGCTAGTGTAACAGAAAGGCCTGTGACTAAACTTTGTCTGCTACATGAGCCTACAGGTTGGCAGCAGGTCATCCCAAGCACTGTGGTATATTGTATTCATCATTGCATCATTTTGAGTATGGCTCCTTAATTGGGTATAGGAATTGTTATGTCTGGTAGTCATTACAATTAGGGGCCAGTGTGTAAGAGCCATTTATGTTTTTTTGTGTGTTGGGTACAGTACTCTACTCAGTAGGTGGCTCCTGTCCGTTTTGGGTCAAAGGTAATTTAAGTAGGAACCTTTGCACAGGTGACAGGTGTTGCTGTATGGAGGGGAGCAGATAGTTTTTTGACCACTGATGGGCGGCGCCGTACAAGTGTTGTATGAAAATGTGTAACATTCAATGGATGGCAGTATTTACCTGAAGACCATCATCGATGAACAATAAATATTCAAACAAAACGGCAAGTGCAAACAACATTATTTCTTATCACACTGGAGTCAATTAGATGCCTGTCTATGCAACCCTCAGTGGCTTTAAATGGGGCTTAGCCACTACAATAGTATTTAACACAATGGCCCAGTAAACTGTTGTTGATAAGCTAGCTGTCCTGTTATTTACCTAACAGACATTTATAATTCTCAAAACTAAGCCAATCCCCCTCAGAGCTATCAGACCTGAGGAATCTCAGACAGCAGAGTTTCAGTTGATAGGAAATACTTTGACTAAGGTTAGAAGTAAATTAACTGATGCTGTTCTACACAGTACTTAACTTTACTGACTAAGATAAGTTGATTAGATAATTCAGCAATTATATTCAGTCATTTAATAAATGTGTCAATTTTCCCCCATGGTATTGAAAATGCTATCAAATTTTTCAAGGTATTGTATCGAAGTTAGAAATTCCACTATCGTGACAACACCAATATACACAGTATATTCAATATAAACAGTATCAAGTCAAAGTTTTCCTGTTCTTCTTGGATCCCATGACACTGACACAGGTGGATTGAACATTTCATCCAGTAGTCAGGTACATAAAATGACACTCTCTGATCTCAAGGTGATGCTGTAATAATCAAGTTTGCATTCACCTCTGAAAATGTCAAATGTTGCATTAGCTTAGATAATCAATCATTGCCGCTGGCGTCTATATTTGTCAAGTATTTCTATAAATATATGCGCTCATTAGAGCGCAGACCTCTGCGATACAAAAACTTGCGCTTCTCACTGTAAGGATTTAACCTTTTATAAGCAGCATTGTGACTAGGGGTGGGAATCTCTGGGCACCTCACGATTCGATTACGATTCAGACGGCTGCGATTCGATTACAAAATGATTATCAATGCATCTTGATGCATCATTTTTTTCTATACAGGATCTCTGAATAATTACAAAGCATTTAATTTGAGCATTAAAATCCAAAAGAAACATCTCCTTATTAGATTAAAAGGACTAGTTTGCATCCCTAATTTACTTTATTAACCTCATCTCCATCGTCCCTCATTTCATTCACAACCAGCTGTCAGACTCCTCTGAAAACTGAAAAATAATTATCAGGATGTACAGTATGTATACAGGACAGAGCTGTACACCAGTTTAGTCTAAGCTTGTACCAGATGTTCTCAGCACTTTAGTAGGTTAGTTAGTAATGACATACAGCTGATAATTAATATTACTACTTTACTAATTTAGCTAATGTTACATAAATAAATAAATATTTTTAGCACCTTTCACGGGACCCAAGGAACCTTTATACAAAGTTACAGTGACAGAAAAACAAAAAGTCATTCAGGATTGAATGGCTTGGTAAAGAGCTGGGGTTTTAGTAGATTTGTGAAAGTGTCCAGACAGGGAGCATTTGGGATCTCTGTGGGGATGAATTCCAGAGTGGGGGCTGTGACACTGAAGGCTCCCCAAAAGTCCGGAGTCTGGTGTGGGGGACAGAGAGCAAGCCCTTGTATAGGGATATGATAGCTAGCGCTAACAGCCTTCACTTTTCCAGCCGTTGGGGAAACTACATACTATTATTAACGGACACACAGTGACCTATGCTGCACATTTACTACCATACAGAAACTTACTGCTTATAGTTTTCTCTGCTAACTTTCACCGCATGTTCTGCTGCTCGCTCTCCCTCTCTCATTCGCTCGGCCTCACACACACAAGATACGTAGAGAGCTGCCGAGCGTCGAGTGTCACAATGCTTACAGTGTGCGAGTTAAAATCATCACTTGTGCATTGATATTAATAATTGTGTGACATTTTAGTGGGGTTGTTATTCATTCCACAGCGGTGGTGTGCCAAATACAGAGGAAAAGTACCGGTCTCTCTGTTGTGTGTGCTCCAGACGGTCCGGGCGCTGTACTTCCGTTCCGAACGCAATTTCTAACTTAAGTCGGGGTTTACATACTACTAACGTTTTAAGGGTTGCACCAGCTGAAATACATCCAAAGTAGACATAAGTTACAACATAAATCTTACACCTAGTCCTTAATAGGTGTAAAGTCCTCCATAAAATAGTCAAGTGGTTGTCATGGTGCATCGTTTTGAAAGGTGGGGTGACTGGGATCAGGAGGAGCAAATTATACCGGGCTCTTCTGCGTAACTGAGCACACACAGCCTGGATCACAGCTCATTTCGGTTAATGAAGCAAAATGCAGATCACAGACTGGTTAAGTTATGAAATGAAGCGAAATTAAGAGTAGATTACTAGCCCAAAGAAAATATTGGATTAAAGAGTAAAAATATAAATAACAAAACATAGATTTTGAAATATGAGGGGAATAATGGCTCCTACGCATATAAGTTATAATGTTACAATTTCATCTGCCTGTTATACTTTACCGTTCGTTACGGGCACCGTTAAATTAGGTCTATGTTGTAGTTAACAGTTTTACCACTCGATGTCACTGTGAGACTAGCTGTAGGTTAAGGTTTCATAGTTATCACCTAATCATAATTATATGTTGTATAGGTCCCTTTTTGTTGGTTTATTGCTATTTTTAGCTGTTAGCCTCTTCAGTATAGCAAACGTTGAAAGAGAGAGAGACAAACAGATGACAAAACCATAATAAACTCTGTTAAGAATAGTGCTGTTCACTGATTGGCCATGGGATGTGTAAACGTCATTTTCTGCGACACTGTTTTGATTAGTATGGACTTTACGCCAGAGTAGCTAAGATGCACCTTATGTCTCGGTGGTGCAACCAAACATCGACACAACTGAAGTCTCAAACTAACTAGTTTCAACGTATTGTTTAGTGTGGACTTTGCACCTTAACTTAAGGTAGAACTTACGTATTGCTGGTGCAACAGGCTGCTGGTTGGATATTAAAATGCATGAACACACTGGTCCTTGTTTTATGGCTTCTTTTCACATCCTCCACTGCCTTGCATTGACATTATAAATAATAGTTTCCCATGTTCTGTCATTTATTATTATTTTTCCTGATGTTTTAGGTTTTTGCCGTGGTTCATTTCAGTATCTGTATCGAGATATTTAGGCAGATATCGTAAGAAAGTCTTGATTTTGGTGTCATGACAGCACTACAAAACAGACCATTAATGTAACATGTTCGCTTTCCAAGCTAGGTTGCTTAAGCATGTATTCACCTCAAGGATTGGCTTACAGTTCTTTGTAAATCTGTGCCACCTTTGCAGTTTACTGCTTCACAATGCAAAACAAAACCAAGTTTCATTTGGTTCCGTATTCAAAGTACTATTTGTGGGGTATATTGGTGTGAGTGCTGCTTCCAGCTGCAGTTTTATGTGACCAGGAGATCCAGTATTTCTGGAGTGAACACGGCAGTCAGAGCCGCCTGTTACCTGTTTGAGTAGCCTTTCAGATGAGAAGAGTTTCCTCTCCAACTCCAAAGCTCTCTGGCTCTCTGACAACGATTTCATCCTCTGCAGGGAAAGCTCATCTCCCATACGCTCTGCATCCTTACTGAAGAGACACAGAATTTAAGCTAACCAAGGACAGTATGCAAATAGACCAATCCATCCACACACATTTTTGAACTCAAAGTGTTTCTGTAACCCATCAGTCAATTTACTTAAATTACATGATTTCATTTGTGAACTGAATTTGCTATATATTTTTGTTATAGTTGCAAAAGTAAACCTTTAAATGAGTTACCAGAATTTGTCTCCCAGTGAATATGTACAGAGGAAAAACAACTGGCTCTCTTACGCAACTTTATTCGAGAGGCACAATATAGTTTGCATTACAGCATTTCAGTCACCTCTCTGGATACCATTTCTCTTTATGGCTAGTTGTCTTTTGTGCCTCTTCTTTATGTCAATTTATGATACAACACAAATTTTACCAGACTACAAAGGTCTTTAAGGTTTAAATGTTTTTTGGTAGCTTTAAATGTGGCTTCTGCAACATTACAGTTAACATAGAAGTATGCACCCAAACTGTTTATTTATAAGTTGATTAAGTCAGATAGAGCAGTGCCAAAAAGACCTCTGAGGCCTGGGAGGCGGTAAACTCACACAGTGTTGTTCAGCTTCATTTTGAGCAGGTCAGTGTAGTAAGTTTCGTCTTGGCCGTCACCGCTTTCTGCTGGAGCAGGATTAGCTGGCTGAGACTTCATCATCATCTACAAAAACAGAATTTTTATGATGACAGTACAGTTTTCACACGTACTCATGTCTCAATGTTTTCTAAAGGAAATCTAATTTTCATTGAGTTGTTTCATACATTTTGTGTCATTAAGTCTAGTTTTACCTGTTGATGTATAAGACTTGTGGGTTTTAAACGCTCACCTCCCCCTTCTCCAGTCTCTGCAGTTTACACATTAGATTTTGGATCTCTCCATTTTTCTCTGACAGCATGAACTGAAGTCTCTCCAGCTGAGCAGGATCAGCCCTGGAACCCTGAAGCTGCATCAGAGTGGCTATCTGGACCTGCACAACACATGCACATCCATGCAGTGAGTCAAGTTGCAAACAACAAGTGCATGTTTAAAGCAGATGTAGCCCAATTTCCATCCACAACACACAGTACCTTCATGCGCTGCAGCTGCTGTTTGCTGAAGGCGTGTTGTTTCTGCAGTGACTGATACTGGACCTTCATACTGATGAGCTGTCTCTCCATCTCAGCACGCTTATCCTCCAACTGCAATACAAAAAGGAAAGATTTTGAATTACATTAACTTTAGCTGTGCTTTAGCTGGTTAGTTTTTAGTTTACCTCTCATGCCATATATTTAGGTTCATAATGACATTCTCAGCTGTATACTGTTTGAGTTAGAGAGAATTATTGTCAATTTTTTGATTTTGAGACCGAGTAGAACACTTTAACATAAGTTTAGCTGAATTCATTTAGTTCTCCCCTTCAGCAAAGACAGAGCATTCCTTGCTGTTCGTTTCCTGAAGTGTTAGTAGCAAAGCTTGTCTTTTACCTCAGCAAACAGGGAGTTCCCTTTGCTGCTGGGATCCTGGGCCTGCTGTAGAACCTGGTCCAAATGGATCTGGAGGTCCCGGTTTGCCAGACGAGATTTCTGTAGGGAGACAGAGTGACGCAAAGACATACAGCATGAGCATATACAGACAGAGATGCAGAGTGTGTTTATGTGTTACAGTGGGCTTTCTCCAGTAAGCCATTCTCTTAACTGTCACGTGAATGAGACATCCTGTTTCAGTAATCGAGGTAGAGCTTTAGAGAAACCTGATTTCTACAACTAGGTTTCTCCTGGAGAACACACATTTCATGGCCAGCTATGCAGATAAGCAGATTTCTCATCTGCTTTACACATGTGCAGGACGAAGACGTCACACAGGAGAGAATAACCTCAGTACAGTTTCATCTATCACTTTCATAGAAACAGGAGCTTTTTGTTTTTGACCGTCTTGAAGGTCATACCTTTGGGATTTCTAAATACCCAGGTATACCATAACACTTTGATACTGCCCAAGTCTACTCTGTATTTAAAACTTGATGACGATAAGCATATTAACACCTTCTCCAACCAAAAACCTCCTGTGTGGGAACATGAACTGCAGCATTTACAAAGCTGAGCTTGAGTTATTCTGGAGCATCTGATGAGGATCAAAACTGGTCTCTTAAGATGTTAGCTAGCTAGCTTAATGTTAAAAGCCATGTTACATTATGAGCTCTAACGTTTTCTATAGGTTTTCTCTTGATCAATCAGTTATTAATGGAGTTGAGATTAGCAAATAATTATCATAAAACAACGATACTGTTCATCGGATATATTTCCTCCCAACCTCCTCCATTTCAGGTGGGGGCCAATTCGGACCAGACTCCCTACACCATTTTGTGAGGTTAGGGGAAACTTCATAAACTTTGCGAAAAGCTGTCTACTACAAATTTTATTTATTTTTAGTTATTTTTCCTTCATGTAAATTTAGCAAATGTAATGCATGAAGTTATTCCTTTCTTTGCCTAAAATATAGTGTCAGTTTGTCCCTTGTGTTGCAGTACCGGTGTGATATCCCTTGTTTACAGCAGATCAGCTGCACACACCGTAGGAAACACAGTTTTTACTGATAAACCTGTTAGGTCCAAGACAGGATGCGACTTTATATTCTGTTGCTACAGCAGTAACTGTCAACAAAAGATGTATTTTTGAATGCAGTATTCACTTTATTGTCTTTGTTGTTAATTAGCACATGCCTTATACAACCTCAGGCTACATTTAAAAGCTAAATAAGAGGCATTGAGTAATTTTGTGATTCATAACGTGAACATTGGATTATTCATTTTAATAATTAATAGATTATTTGACTATCAAAATAGCTGTTAGTTGCAGCTCTATTAAGTGTACAAGTGTAGTTAAATGCTGGTATGTTTACCTCTAATGCATTAAACCAGGAAACAGCCTCTTTCTCTCTCTCCTCCTTCTCCTCTGTGATTCGCTCCAGGTGGCGCTGCAGGCTGCAATTGGTCAGCTCCAGCTGCTGCTCTCTGTACCGAGATTCCTGCAGTGTCTGCTCCAACTCCCCCTGGTATACAGAAACCACTCGCCTGACTTAATAATAAGGAGGAAGGCAAGGACACCTTGTGGAATATGTTCCGATCAGGATTGGCATTTGACAAAGAAGCGGATTATACAGCAGATTATACAAAGTTTAAGGCTTGTAGGTGATTGATGCTACGTTCTCACTGAATGTACAGATGTGTTAATGTATGTTAATGTGAAGTTAATGTACAGAAGAGGAACAGTCCAGATATACCTGGTTTCAGAAGTTATGTCAGCTCCCCCTTACCTTGATGTTCTCCAGCTCCATAATCGTCATCTGCACCTCCATCATCTCAGATGTCATGGAGCTCTGGGTGTGTTCATTCAGAACTCGCAGCTCTTCCATCTTGTAGTTCAGAGTCTCAGTCTGCACCTCCAGTTTATGTCTCAGCTGTTTCTCATTCAGATGGGATTCCTCCAGAGCCAACTGCTGACTCAGCAGCTGAGAAAACACACGGCAAAACGCAGTAACTGTTACTATATGTAGATATTTGCCTTGATGTGGTTCCATGGAGGTACTGCTCACACACATAACCATCTGCTAGATTCTTCTTTCCACCACTTTAATGGCAAAATGTTCCCAAATTTCTGAATTGCTTACAAATATCCTGCCTGGAAACTTTCAGAAGAAAGATGTTTGAATGAATTTTCATTCAAATAATTGTATTGTCTCTGTTGAACTTATTGTAAATTTTGTAATGCAAACATCCAGATCAATATGAATCTCTTTACTCTATTAGCAGCAGTGTCTTTTTCTACGGAGTTAAGACAACTACAATTTGAAAACAATAGTCATTCATTTTTCTTTATCATCTCCCAGACAACAAGCTTTAAAATAAAAAATGTCTGATGGCACCAATGATGGTGCAAAATATATGACAGATCCCAAAATCCTCAGGTATTCACACCTATGTATGAACTCCGCCCACGGACCCAGCTTTCAGCTACCATCTGGCTAATCCACAATGTAACTGTCAGCCAGCAAAGCAAACTGCTGCCGCACTGATAACTGGATGTTAACTAACATTATGCTTCACGCAGACACCATTGTTGCATGCAAGCAAACTAACCATTTCTAACGCGCCATTATTAAACAGATCACATACATTTGCCCTTAAAGAGGTGGTATTATGCTTGTTGGCTTTTTCCCTCTCCTTTATTGAGTTATATATCTTTTTTGTGCATGTAACAGGTTTGCAAAGTCCAGCCCAAGGGGAGTTCCCATCTCCCACAGAAAATACTACTCTGAACTGCCTGAAAACAGCTCATGTGTAGTCCATTTCTAGTCCCTTTCTTGTGATGTCACAATGAAAATACATGTCATAATGCTCGCTGAGTGACTAGTCTGACACACTCAAAAACAACGGCGGAAAAACACTGAGCTGCAGCACACAGCTCTCCTCTCCCTTCCGAACACTAGCTACCCTCCAAGCAGTCAGTGGACATAAAGTTGTTACTGTGATGTAGAGACAGAACTCAGTTAAAACTTTATGGATGGAAGATACTTTTATTACAGATTAATAACTCACCACTCTGAAACTCTTGCTCCAGTCCATGTTGCCAAGCTGGTTGGCAACATGTAGCCTACAGCTGAATCAAAGCCGTTTACCGGCTTCTCGCTGACCCGCCTTTCTCTGCTTCTGATTGGCTAGTAGTCCTTACCTGGGAAATGCGCATGTGCAACTCCCAACAAAGATTTTGTACAAGTAAGGTGCATCACTCTGTAGTTCAAGAGTGGAGCGTACAACACATAGGGTGAAAAGAGGAGCTGCAGAAATGTGCAGTATCAAAAAAAATATGGTGTTTTTTGAAAATGAAACCATATAAACCTGTTCTGGTACAACCCCTAAATAAGATTTTGAACCTGAAAATGAGCATAATACCACCTCTTTAAATCAGCTCTGTCTTGAGAAATCCACCACATATTTGGAGTTAAAACAACTATATTCTCGCATAAAAAAACTCTTAAAACTACTATATGTGACACGAGAACAGCAGTATTATAACTTACAATTGTGAGTTTTCTCCTCCAACATTTGCGCTTTTTGGCGGCGAAATACATTCTGGGATATCTGGCTATCCGAAGTCGACACAAGTCAATACCGATATTGCAGGCTCGGTGGAACGGGCGGTGCGAGAACACATTCAGGTATTTGACTGTACTTGGCTAGGACTTTAGAAATGGAACAGTACTTTGGCTACGACTGATGACGTTTCACAAGTCCACAACAACACAAGTACAGAAAATAACGCAGATTGAGAAACAGCCGAGATCATATTTCTCCTGTCTTAGCTTCTCTGCATTGGCTTCCTGTAAAATCCAGAATAAAATTTAAAATCATTCTTCTTACCTACAAAGCTCTTAATGGTCAGGCACCATCTTATCTTAAAGAGCTCATAGTACCTTACTACCCCACCAGAGCACTGCGCTCCCAGAATGCAGGGTTACTTGTGGTTCCTAGAGTCTCCAAAAGTAGACTAGGAGCCAAGCTCCTCTCCTGTGGAACCAGGTTCCAGTTTGGGTTCAGGAGGCAGACACCATCTCCACATTTAAGAGTAGGCTTAAGACTTTCCTCTTTGATAAAGCTTATAGTTAGGGCTGGCTCAGGTGAGTCCTGAACCATCCCTTAGTTATGCTGCTATAGGCCTAGACTGCCGGGGGATTTCCCATGATGCACTGAGTTCCTCTCTCCTC
>NC_060168.1:6367902-6375855 GCF_021292245.1 Micropterus dolomieu | reverse complement strand
GCTCTTAATGGTCAGGCACCATCTTATCTTAAAGAGCTCATAGTACCTTACTACCCCACCAGAGCACTGCGCTCCCAGAATGCAGGGTTACTTGTGGTTCCTAGAGTCTCCAAAAGTAGACTAGGAGCCAGAGCGTTCAGCTATCAAGCTCCTCTCCTGTGGAACCAGGTTCCAGTTTGGGTTCAGGAGGCAGACACCATCTCCACATTTAAGAGTAGGCTTAAGACTTTCCTCTTTGATAAAGCTTATAGTTAGGGCTGGCTCAGGTGAGTCCTGAACCATCCCTTAGTTATGCTGCTATAGGCCTAGACTGCCGGGGGATTTCCTATGATGCACTGAGCTCTTCTCTCCCTCTGTATGCAACCTCATCATTGTAGCAGCGGTGTGAACCAAATTTTTTTGTGTGCGTGCTATGTCAGAATATAAAACCCCAACACATCTCAGCAGTATTGCTCTTGTGTCCATGAGCATGCGATGCACATTAGAATGGCTTAAGATTTCAGTGTTTTCCCACAGTTTTATGTGAGCTTAAGATTAATGTTTTGGTGGTGGTCGCAGTAGTCACGGTCAGGGGAGTGGGTGAGTTTGGAAACAAAAGACGGACTTTACTTGGTCTTGAGAAGCTGACACACTGTAACTGACACCGTACATTTATTGCCAGAATATTCTCCTCTGCTCGTATTCAACACCAGCTTCTGCCGCTCAGACAATCAAACACTCGCTACGCACCTCCCTCCTGTTATAACAGCACCTGTCATGTAGATGTCCTTTGAAGCATGAGGAGAGGAAGCAAGCCAAGCGATGAGTGTTACCGTGCTCGCATAATGTGAGAGTGAAAATTAGAAGCGCATTGATTTAATAATGAGTGTGGGAAATTTTAGTTGCGATCCCAATTCAGCAGCGGCGCACCACCGCTCCACGCAAAGGCGCAAAGTGTATTTGTATTTCTCTTGGTCGAGGTTTATTTATTTATTTTCATCTAACATCACCCTGGTACAATGTTAGTGCTGCATAATGTTACAGATCTGACCGTTCTAAAAGCTTGGCTTTTAATTTAACATGTTTACTATTACTTCCGGGTCACCTGGTCCACCTGTCTTTCTTTTCTTAACATCTATCTTCAAACGGAGAAATGAAAAAACAAAATCAGACTATTATTTGAATTTGGGTTAGTCGTTTTTCTATTCAGAAAACAAAAACAGCCTCTTTTTTCCCCCCCGTTTCTTCATTTTTGGTTTGAAGCGACAAACGAAAAAAAAGGTGGTTTTCTCGTTTGTTCGTTTTGTGGTTCAAACGAAAAAACAAGCAGAACGTACACGGACCCTGCGTTGTGTGAAGACGATCTGCTTTCTAGAGAATCAGGTGGGAGAAGCACAGTGACAGAAGAAATGAAAAACTATCGTCAAGACAGAACCAAAATCGACTCCGGACCATTGGGGTGGTGGAAAAAAAAAAAGATACCCGAGCCTGGCCCGAGTTGCAAAGCGACTGCTCTGTATCCCTGCAACATCCACGGATTTTCTCCAAGGCAGGATTTATTGTCAATAAAGCAAGAAGCTGTCTCCTTCCAAAGAACGTGGATATGCTTGTGTTTCTCGCACACAACACAAAAAAGTGTGGAGTGGACATTGATTGTACTCTCTGTGAGTAGCCATTTGTTCGTTTTGGACATTAATCAAAATTTATAATTTTGCACATTTATTTATTGGATTTGGGCACCTTTTATTTTTTGTAGCCTAACGCGCAATTGCGCTGTGCCCACTTTTTTTTTAGTTTTGCGCCTATGCTTTATTTTTCAGTTATGCACTTTTTCGTTTTGGACATTATTAATAACATTTTATAATTTTGCACATTTATTTATTGGATTTGGGCACCTTTTATTTTTTGTAGCCTAACGCGCAATTGCGCTGTGCCCACTGTTTGTTTTGAGCCTATGCTTTATTTTTCAGTTATGCACTTTATTTCGTTTTTGACATTAATGACATTTTATAATTTTGCACATTTATTTGACATACTTGTGGATTTGGGCATTTGATTCATTTATTTTTGTATTTCTTCTTCTGAGTGCACTTACCTTGTTGTTGCCCTTTATTCTGTTTTGTTTAAAATTTGGCTAATAGCCTAATACTTTTATGGTTCCCTTTTATTATTGTGCAAAGTGCACATTTATTATTTCTAGTATTATTTATTGGATTATTTGGGCACTTTATTATTTTTTAATTTGGAGCCTAATGCGAAATTGCGCTGTGCCCACTGTGTGCGTTAGTTTTGAGCCTAAGATGCTTTATTTTTCAGTTATGCACTTTATTTCGTTTCTGCTCTTGATCTGGTTTGTTTAATAAATATTCTTTGTTTATTAAAGTGGATGTGCCTTTTGTGTTTATTAAGAGCAAAAACTTTAAGTTAATAGTCTATTCGTGTCTGCCGCCGCGAAGCTGAGCGCTCAGCTGCGCTCTGCTGAAATGATCATAGTGTCTAATAAACTTATTATTATAACATATGACAAAAATAGTTGTCTAAATGATGTTGCATATTCCTCAACAATTCTTGTGATGATATCACTAGTTGACAAGCAACATAGTACTATTTTCGTAAATCGTAGGCTATGATATTGCGCAGGTGCACGTGATGCATTGCTGTCAGAGCCGACAGACTCATTTAGTGCAAAATAATTAGATAAAAAACGATTTAATAAACTGCAAATAGCCTACTATTTTTTTAATGTTTATTTACAATTCATTTAGGCGGACAACAAGGCTACCAAGTACTGCGCACAGTGCACAGCTGACTAATTTAAAAAAATAATAATTACGTCATTTTTAGTCGAAAATTTCAGGACTTTAGTCGACCAAGATTTTCTTTGGTTGATTACAGCCCTACTTAATGGGTTGGCACCTCAGTACATCTCTGAGCTCCTGCACACTTATACCCCGCCAAGGTCACTGAGGTCTGCTGATCAGCTGCGGCTGAACATGCCCAGGACCAGGCTGAAGACCAGGGGCGATCACTCTTTTTCAGCAGTTGCCCCCAAACTGTGGAATGACTTACCTCCTCACATTAAAGTGGCGTCCAACCTCCACACCTTTAAATCTTTTAAAAACATATTTTTATTCCCTGGCTTTTAATTCACCATGAGAGCTGCTGTGGTCTTCGTTGATACTGCAGCCTCCAGTACTGCAGCTATATAATATTGTCCTGTTTTTCTAACTAGAAACCCACTTATGTTAATGTTCAAGCTCATCTTAATTGCATTTAATCAGGCACCACCATCGCCCAAGTGTATCTGCTGCAGGTTTATAAAGTGTAACACACAAAGCTACACCAATAAGACTCATTGAATATCAAAATCAATATTTTCCGTTTTAGCTTTAAAACAGAAAAACAAAAACTGATGTCTGTTTTTTTGTTTTCTGTTTATCCGTTTTGGTTTTAAAACGGAAAAACCAACAAGCTACTTGTTTTTTTCCCGATTCTGTTTTGAAACAAAATAATCAAAGAATGAACCATACACAGATTATAGACATACATTCATTTTAGATCTTCGTAACCGTAAGTCCCTTTAATTTCAAACTCTGGTCATTTATACACCATGGGCCCCCGAAGCCACGGCGGGGCGCCCAGGTCGACTCGCGCGGCCTCCGCGGGGCAAGGGGCGCGGCTGGCCCCGAGGGCTTGGACCAATTGCTTGCAGTTCAAGTTATTATTGTTAGTATTATCACATTACAATTATTATCATAAACACTACTATAAATATCTTTACCATTATTCATTCAGTCTGTACCAACATACACACAGAGGTACTGTCTGTACCTCTGTGTGTATATTGTGTAAGCTGCCTCCATCTCTCTCTCTCTCTCTCTCTCACCCCCAACCGCCCAGATGGTTGCCCACCCTGAGCCATGGTTCTGCTTGAGGTTTCTGCCTCTTAAAAGGATGTTTTTCCTTGCCTCTGTCGCCTAGTGCTGCTCTTGGTGGGAACTGTTGGGCTTCTGTAAATAACATCACAGAGTACGGTCTAGACCTGCTCTTTTATGAAAAGCGCTGTGAGATAACTGTTAATATTGATTGGCGCTATATAAATAAAATTGAATTGTTAATGTCAATGTTGTTATAATCACTGTCTCATACATACATTTTTTTACTCTTCACTTGTCTTCACCTTAGGTCAAAGTGAAAATAATTATTTACTAACTGTGTGTGCTGTTTATAATCCAGGTCAATGTCTGGAAGATTCCCTCCTCAGATTTGAGACTAGTATATAAAGGTTTTACTGATTGTTTTAACCCTCCATCCTGTGCGCCACAGTTACGCTGTCATTCTGTGGGAAACACTGATTCATAAAATTACTACTGAAGTGTAGGTTTACTACACTGACAACCGTTATCATGGCAGTTGGTGAGCCACATGCTGGCTTGTTAATAATGTAGCCTGTTAATGACCAACATCTGCACTCTGTGTGTGCACGGTTTCTTTACCTGGACCGTGCTTGTAAAATATCCAGCGTTTCCGCAACTTGTAATGTAATAGGCTACCAAGTTCTTTACCGAGTGGAGTCTATGCTAGTGAACACATGCCTTTATAAGACAACCGATTTGACATTTGTGAATCAATTCAGAATCTTTCACATCCACGAATCGATGCATCCCCCACCTCTAGACAAGAGCAGACCATTTAAGGTTATTGTACCTTGTTGTTGAGCTCATTGAGTGCTGTGCTGTGGCTCCTCTCCAGATGTTCTTGTTGTTCCTGAAGCTCCTGTCTCTGATGGTTCTTCAGACAGTCGTAGTCTGACTGGAGTGACTCAAGCATCCGAGTCTTTAACTCCACTTCCTTCTGCAGGGAGTACTTGTCTTGCTCGAGAACCTGTGACACATAACACACATAGACAGGTGTACAAGTTGAAAACATGCCTGGTTACTGAACAATAATCCACAGACCTGACTGTGAACAGCTTTCCGGGGCTGTACAGTGCTCACATTTCACTCACATATGCATAGCTACATACCACTAGCCATGTTAAGAGGGGAATTGTGTTTTCCTGTGATTTGGGTAAGCAGACACTCTAAAGTGCAGTGTCATACCTCGAGTGCATTGGTCATCTCCACTCTCTGTTCGTCTAGTCTGTTCTGCAGATCCATCTGCTGGTTGAGGAGATCCAAACCAGCTTGGGCAGCCTGGTGAACCTGCTCCTCTCGCTCCTTCAGCTGCCTTCTCAGCCGCTGTATGTCCTCTTCTGCTGCCATCTTGAAAGAGGAGGAAAAAGGATGTTTGTTAAAACTGCTTTATGCTTCTAGCACCGTGCTCACAGGAACCAAGCAACTCAGCACATGCCTCACAAATTGTTTCATGCTGAATCTCAATGAACTTGTAATTTTTGACGATAGACTTTACCAGACTTTGCTTCTAGAACTGGCTTCTGGAGAGATTACATAAATATTAATGCTGTGTGTGCTCTCATTAGTCATTTGGTCATCCAATATGGGGAAACTCACTATAGGGTAAACGTAAGCGTGGCAGAGAAAAACATGAGCACTGCGTTTCAGTCTGGCTGTAAATGTACAGTGTAGGCCACAGTGTGTCCATTTATTAAAGTCTGTCTGTTGTTTTGCAACTGCTGGAAAGGCAGTTAGCGCTAACGTTAGCTAACATCTCCTCTTCAGACTGCGGTCTGGATGCTGAGCTGGACGTTATTTGGCTGCTGTAAAGTTTGTTGTCATTCATCCACATATCAAGTACACAAATGAACGAAATGTTTCTCAAGGCCCATGGTGCTCAATACAAGATTACAAAAATCAACTTACAGGATAAGAGACAAACATTACTACACTAGACGACACAAAACAGGAACAGATATATTAAGGTGGAATGAACGTGGTGTGGCTGGAGCATTGTAAAGTTAGCCTAGTTCAACATGTATCTGACTCTATACTAATAACAGCAGCCTCATAAATGAAAATAGCATTTTTATTCTAAAACTCACGTAGTAAAAAGACTTTGTTAGGCCAATGGCATGTCATCAGAGTTTGCACTGAAGACAGTTCAGTGTTGCATGGAGAGTCAGGGCCAAGTGAGAGACGGGTAATATCACAGACAGCTCACAAGTGTAACATTAGGATAACTAAATACATTTGTATTGTGGCTAGCTCCATTAATGGGCTATCTGACTGTGCTCCTGAGTCTTCATAATCGCCCCTCTCCAGTCTATTCTCCATCTTCTGTCAATGCAAATAACCTCTTTCAGCCACACTAATAAGTACATTGTGTTTTCAAAAGTCATTACAAATGAGAAATTAAGTGCTTTATTAACTCCCCTAGTTTCAAAGTCGCTCCTACACCCCTGGTTTATCCACACAAAGCATGTCTAACTGCGTAAATCAACTAACGTTAACGTTGTTGTTATGTCCCACTAACCCTGCGTTAAATATAAGGTCCCTGTGACTAATAAACATTTAGTTTAAAGCCACCGGAGTTCTGATATTAGCTTTGTCATTCATACAGCTGACAAAACCACAAATACATGGTTACCAAACTGCTTTATAGACAACATGTGCGAAATCAGCTAAGTTACACACACCAGATGGTTTAACGTTACCTTTGATGAGTTACGTGGCTAGCTAACCTTACAGCTGCATTAACCATTTCGACAATAATGGCGCTTGAACTCCTTTTACGTTACCCACAACAAAACACCTTTAACTCGACAAATGTCCTTTAACAAAGCGCCTAAGTAACTCTAGACAACATTTATTGAATTTATGCAGATAATGGCTATAATATGACACATTTTGATAACGACAATAACAAAGGAATATCATGTCACGTTAGTTACCTTGTCACCGATCAGTTGTCTGTTAAAACCTAAACCGCCACAGCAGTTTGAATCCAGGACCCAACTATCGCGATAAGACATCTTGCCTCAAGGAGACATGGTCCTGATTGGCCGAACAAGAGTAGTTGAGCCCAGGGCCGTTCAATAAGATTTTTATTAATTCTTATTAATATTCTTATTTAACGGCCCTGGTTGAGCCAACAGCGGCCAAAGGCGTGTAAACCAGATTGTGGTGTTTTACAACGCCCTATAATGTTCGCCTTCGACAGCGATTTAGTATCTCCGTTGTCCATTTCGCCCAAAAACTAGGTAACATATGGTATGAATGTATGTTTCAGCAAAGGAACTAGGAAACACAGGCTTTCTGGAAGATATATTCAAATGTCAAATGCCACTGTCACATTTAAGCCCTGATGACACAAGCTTTTTCCCAAGGAGCCCACAGTGAAAAATGTTCAAGTAACACAGAGTAAATTAATTATTTATTATACACTAGTATATTAATAACAATTACATCAGTTTCATTTTTGTGGGTGGTTTTCATTCATTAAATCCTTACAGTAAGTTGTAGTTGTTACTGGCACACTGTGCTGTAAAATCATTTTTCTGGTTCGCATGTATCTATTTTTAGGGGCATATGCGATTGAATTTGTCACACTGTAGAGCCCTGAATAGGTTCCTTCTCCTGCATGTCCTGTTTTTTTTATACATTTTTGTATAAAATAGCTTACAAGAATTCTTATCATTTATTAAGTATTTGTTATAAAAAACATTGTGATTTCTTCCATTTCAAACCTTCAAATGGCACCACTGTACATGTTTAATTGCACAGATGTGTAGTGTGGCTTCTCTGAACTGATGTACTACCATTTTTCCCCACATCAATTCAATTCAATTTTATTTATATAGCGCCAAATCACAACAGTTATCTCACAGTGCTTTTCATAAAAGAGCATTTCTAGACCGTACTCTGTGATGTTATTTACAGAAGCCCACCAATTCCCACCAAGAGCAGCACTAGGCGACAGAGGCAAGGAAAAACTTCCTTTTAAGAGGCAGAAACCTCAAGCAGAACCATGGCTCAGGGTGGACGGCCATCTGCCTCGACCGGTTGGGGGTGAAGG
>NC_060168.1:6342574-6367802 GCF_021292245.1 Micropterus dolomieu | reverse complement strand
TCCAGAATAGAATTTAAAATCATTCTTCTTACCTACAAAGCTCTTAATGGTCAGGCACCATCTTATCTTAAAGAGCTCATAGTACCTTACTACCCCACCAGAGCACTGCGCTCCCAGAATGCAGGGTTACTTGTGGTTCCTAGAGTCTCCAAAAGTAGACTAGGAGCCAGAGCGTTCAGCTATCAAGCTCCTCTCCTATGGAACCAGGTTCCAGTTTGGGTTCAGGAGGCAGACACCATCTCCACATTTAAGAGTAGGCTTAAGACTTTCCTCTTTGATAAAGCTTATAGTTAGGGCTGGCTCAGGTGAGTCCTGAACCATCCCTTAGTTATGCTGCTATAGGCCTAGACTGCCGGGGGATTTCCTATGATGCACTGAGCTCCTCTCTCCTCTACCTTCTCTCCCTCTGTATGCAACCTCATCCCATTATTGCATGTTACTAACACAACTTCTCCCCTTTCCGGTAGTCTTGTGCTTTCTCGTCCCTCTCCTCTCTCCTCCTATCACTTCCTGCAGGTGTTTCTGGCTCTGGAGCTGTGGAGTCTGGATCTGTGGTTGGAGTCACCTGCTGCCCTTCCTGCTCGACACCCTCTGTTACAATTATTGTTACTAGTCCTATTGTTATTATTAGGGCCCGAACAGCGACCGCTGTGAGGTCCCTATAGTGTTTGTTAGAATTGTTCTTATTAGGGCCTGAGCACGAAAGTGCAGGGCACCAACGGTGTCCTAGCACGAAGTGCAAGGAACCTATTGTTTTTGCTGGGATTATTATTATAATTTTTTGCACATACCTCAGGCGCCTGGTGGGAAATCCAACGTTCTGCAGTGATTGGGGTCGGGCGTGGCCAGGGGGCTCAATAGCGCCCCTAAACAAACACCATGTTTTGGAAAAAGTTTCTTTGATCTTCATATTTGGTGGGATTGTTGCTCTTATTACATAGTCCACATTTCTGCTTTTTGTATGATATTTTGATCAACAGGAAGTCAACCATTTCGTGCTTTCTGCGTCATTTTCAATTATTTAAACAGATATTTGAAGCCTTTAAGATACTCAAAGAGCCACAAAACCTTGCAGCCAGACTCAAAATGGTAATGTTTCGATTTGATGTAATTTTTAAGACTGAGGGTTGCACGTTGGCTCTATAACGTCCCCTAAAGCCTTTTTAGCAGTCACATGGCCAGGGATAGTCAAACCCTCATGAGACTTTGCACGCTCGTCAAAATGGTTGTTTTGTATTGGCTGATATGGTTTGGGGACGTTTCTGGAAAATTGGCTCAATAGCGCCCCCTACAAAATTTCAAAAAAGCAGCCCCTGCCGTACGTTGTCACCTTGAGTCATCGATGTATCTTCTCCAGACTTAAAAATAAGCTTCTTGGAGCCATACCCTAAACCCAGATAATAAGGAACTCCCCTTCTGACATGCATTGTGTTCTTTGTTACCTAAAGTTGTTTGTGCAGTGTGGTTGTGGTAAAATGGCTCCATAGCACCCTCTACAAAATTTAAAAGAAGCAGCCCCCGCCATACGTTTTACGTAGCTGTTCGAAATGTGGGGGTCCGATGTATCATCTCTAGACTTAAAAATAACCCTCTTGGAGCCATACCCTAAATCCTACAGGAAGTCGGCCATTTTAAATTATTTACTAAATTTCTACCCGTTTACACCCTCTACGTTTACTTTAACGAACTCCTCCTAGAGCTTTAACCCAATCAACCTCAAATGTGGGTAGCGCCATCTTAAAAGCCTTGCAATGTTAAATTGCTAAGCGTTTTTTGATTGATCAAACGGTATGTCCATGGCATGCCGTTTAATTGATGTTACGCCATGAGAAAGAGAGACTTACATGTCAATATCCAATCATATTAATAGCGGCACTTACTGGCATCTGGAAAGTACACATTTTAAAATGTATTTCTTATGCCCAATTCATATTTTACCCCACTTAGCAACTTAGCGGACAAAAATGTCCATAGTGAGGCATTCATGCTCTTCATAGCATGTTGACCACATCCATCTCAAATTTCTTGTCAAATGCTCTTGCCTTTGTGAGTAATTATACGCAAGTAAACAGGAAGCTGTTTTTTTGAGTTATACCCTAAACCCAATCGGAAATCTGCCACTTTGAATTGATTAACTAACTGAGAACTTAAGCACACAGAGATATTCTCGATGCGTCACCTGTGTGTCAGCTGGAGTGCGATGCAAGAGTTCCAGCTGTCGTTGCACCCAAGGCACCCAAGGGGGCGAGGGCCTGCTCAACACTGCTTGCAGCTTTAATTAGGGCCCGAACAGCAACCGCTGTGAGGTCCCTATTGTGTTTGTTAGAATTATTATTCTATCTATTATTATCTTATACATTGGACGCATTTTTCGGGGGCTTAACATGCATGAAAAGTTGTATAATTTGGCACACTTGTCCGAACTGGTGAAAATAGCGATCTGATATGGGTGCGGGCGCACAAAAATGGCTCGATAGCGCCCCCTAGAAATGTTCAAAACCAAAGCCCCCTCCTTTCTCTTTGGCCTACATTCACCAAACTTGGTCGGTATATGTATCGTGTCCAGACTTAAAAATAAGCCTCTTGGACCACTACCCTAAACCCAACAGGAAGTCAGCCATACTGGATTGAATGTAAGAGGATTTTCCATTTACACCCTCCGTATTTTAACGAGCTTGCCCTAGGGATATGATCAGATCGACTTCAAATGTGGCCTGTACCTCCGCAACACCCTTGCCATGTTAAATTGCTAAGCTTTTTTTGATTGATAAAACGGCGTGCAATTTTGATGATTTGCCATGAAAAAGGAAAAACGTGGTCAGATCTGCCCCAAACTTCACACGCTTGATAAGACTCCCACCCTGAAGACATCTACATGCCAATATCCAGTCATAGTGAAAGCGCCACCTACTGGCAACAGGAAGTGACATGTTTTATTTGTTGAGGTACTCCTCCTAGCAGGATAATCCAATTTGGCTCAAAACGGTCTCAAAAAAGCCTTAAGAACTAGATGATGTAAGGTTGTCAAGCTTGTGACTTAATGTCAAACGGCGTTTCCATAGTAACACGTTATTCGCCATGAAACAGGAAGCTGATGCTTAGGATGCTTGAAATCTCACAAACCTTTACCAAGATATCACTATGGTTGTGTTCTGTCTGATACTGTTCAAGGGCATGTGTTTGGAAAAACAGCTCTATAGCGCCCCCTACAAGATTTCAAATGAGCAGCCCCAGCTGTGTGTTTCACCTAAAGCTACCAGATTTTGTAGGCACGTGTAGAATGCCGAAACATAAAGAAAAGTCTCTTGGAGCCATATGCTAAACCCAGCAGGAAGTCGGCCATATTGCATTGAATGTCGAATTAACGAACTTGTCCTACAGCTTTGACCTGATCGACTTCAAATGTGGGCAGCCCTACCTTAATGGCCTTGCGATGTTAAATTGCGAAACTTTTTTCTGATTGATCAAACGGTGTGCCCATGGCGTGGCGTTGAATTTTATGTAGCATGTAAATGGACCAGACATGGTCAGATCTGTCCCAAAATCACATGTCAACCCCTAAGAGACTTACATGTCAATATCCAGTCATAGTTATAGCGCCAACTACTGGCATTTAGAAAGAACATGTTTCTGTTCACTTTATCTGTTTTGAAACCTTCATTTTTTACCTCACTTGGCACCTTAGGGACAAAAATGTAGGTGAGGAGTAACATAGGAGGTTGACCACATCCATCTCAAAGTTCTGCAGTAAAGCCATAATGCGTTAATAACATTACATTTTGACATTTTGTGCTGTTTTGGCCAGTTCGATTGTAAAACTTGCTCTGGTGAAGATGAGATAAGACTCGATGCCTTGACTGTCAAACTGACAATATTAACATTACCCAGAGACCAACTTTTTCCTGAACCAGCCTATCAGAACCCTTTTGGACAGGGCAGGAAACTCTAAACTGCACACCAATGACCATGGCAACCAACCTCACCCTGCCAGTTACCTCCAAACATCAAAAGGATCGTCTCCCTATTTCACATCCAGTTGTGAACTGTGAGAAACTCCAGACTCTAGAGAAGGACAAGCCACATTCCTTTGTGAACAAGAATGCGTCTCCTTAAACTTGCCTTATTACGGTTTAAATAATCTTTGTTAAGTTACTTAGTAGGTCTCTCCACTTCCATTTGAGTAGGTACATAACCATGTTGTTGTTGTTAAGAAGAATCCATATTTTGGATTTTGCAGTGCTCTTTCATTTACAGCAATACTGATATTCTTTTAATTTATGTTATACTAATGCCATGCTTCAACACCTTTTTATATATTTTCTTGTTAAAGAATATGTAACAGAAATATTATCATGTGTTAAATAATTAATTTCCCCAGCTCCTGAGCAAATGATTGTTTTAAAGAAATAATCAAAGTTATCTCAGTCTCCTCTCATGGGACCAGAGCCCCCCCAAGAGGACAAAAATAAGTGTTACATGCAATGCATCTTCTGCGGTTTAATGTATCACTCTGTATTTTATTGTGTATAATCTGATGCCATGTTCGTGTAACTTGCTTATATTTTAAGTTAGAAGGTTTAACAGCCAATGTTATCCAGGAAATGTTGAGTTAAATTTCTTTCATCCTGAAATCCTGAAAATGTGTTTAACTGGTAACCATTCTAATCGTTACGACGATTAATTAATAGCTTTCCTTCCTTTTATCAAATGCTTAAAACTAAGAACGGTATAACTGTTTTACATTTAAAGTTTTATTGTGGGAAAGTATTTGATTAAAATATGCGTAAACATATTAGACTTAAAACACAGAGTCTCAGAGTAGACTGGAAGACCTACCTCAGGGGAAACAAAGCCCTCCCTCCTGGGATACGCCCAAAAGAAACAAAACACGGTGACACGCGATCACTCACTCTCTCTTCTCCTCAACTCTTCTTGCTCTGCCCTCGGCACGCTTATGAAGCGTGCTCCTGCTCTCCTAGCAACGTCAAGAGTCCGGCCCGGCAAAGTTGCGCGACTTCTGCTTTTCCCTTGTTTCCAGCAACTTACTTGCTTTATATTTAGGGCCCGAGCACTAAAGTGCAAGGAACCTATTTTAATTAATGAATTTATTAACTTTTGCTCAGATTATAATTATTCTCCCTCGGAAACGGATTTTTCAAGGCCTTAGGATAATCACTGAGGTGACGTGCAAATAAACGACTCGTAACTACCGTTATGTAAAAGGGTTAATTGATTTGCTTCAAATTGTTTGTTTGAGCTGTAAGTAAACGTTAACGTAATTAATAACTGATTCATAGTTTACTGTTAACGTTGGTCTCAACAAAATCTAGTGTTGTTGTAGTGTTACGTTACCCCATTTATATATTAAAAAACCTTTAAAACCTTGTGAAGTATAAGGTCAATAACAGATATGAGAGTTATTTTAATATTTTCCGGTGTCTTACCTTGATGAGCTGACAACCATAAACTGGTAACAAAACGGTTCCAACCTCCACCGTACAGTACCGGGGGACCTCTGCTAACGCAGAGTAGCATATAGCATTAGCTCCTTAGCATGAGCTAACTCGGTCATGTTGAGCTAGACGGGAGTGGTTTCAGCAACACGTCACCTCAGCTCCACCCACAACCTGCCTCTTTGCCCATTTATGGTTATCCAGGAGTGACGCGCAGTGACGCGGTGCTAAGATGGCGCCGGCCAGCTCCGCCCAATTCGGGCTTCAAAACTGCTCTTTAGAAACCAACAGGTGACGTCACGGATGGTCAATGGTCTATGGTCAAAACGGTTGTTTTGTATTGGCTGATATGGTTTGGGGGCGTGGTTGCGGAAAACTGGCTCAATAGCGCCCCCTAAAAAAATTTCAAAAACCCCCTGCCGTACGTCATACACAGTAGTACGAACCTTGACTAACCGATCTACCTTCTCCAGACTTAAAAATAAGTCTCTTGGAGCCATACCCTAAACCCAACAGGAAGTCGGTCATTTTGATTTATTTACAAGCGTTTTCCCTCTTTGCAGGCTCTGTACTTTTACGAACTCCTCCTAGAACTTTAACCCGATCGACTTCAAATGTGGATAGCACCATATTAAGACCCTTGCGATGTTAAACTACGAAGCTTTTTTTTAATTGCTCAAACGGCATGGCCACAGCGTGGTGATGAATTTTGATGTTTCGTCAAGAAAAAGGAAGTAACACGTAAATGGGCTAGACATGGCCAGATCTGTCCCAAAATTTCTGCCCATTAGAGTCTTACATGTCAATATCCAGTCATAGTGGCAGCGCCACCTTCTAGCACCAGGAAAGGGCATATTTCAAACTTTACCCCCAATAACAGGGGTTACGTACTGTAACCCGGATTCTATGAGTACAGGTGCAGCCCTCTAAGGCTATCACTATTGGGTTTACCCCTTCCGCGCGCCTGCGCGGCACTGAGATTTTTAGTCTAAGCCCACCCACAGCGTGGGCCTCTCCTACTTTCGCACGGTGAGACCCAGCCTTCGGCTCCCAAATGCCTTTTCTTCAGCACTGAGAACCAAGGTCCAGTGAGGCCTTCAACTTAGAGGGCTGCGCCTATATTCATAGAATCTGGGTTACAGTACGTAACCCCTGTTCTATTTCGTATAGGCTTCGCCCTCTAAGGCTATCGCTACTGGGTTAGAGGCGAAGCAGGATGAGTCAAAGCCTCACTGGCCCATACGGTACCACCAAGCACAACTCACCTGCCCAGAGCCATAATGAGCCACCCAGTCGCCCGCGACCGCGGCATTGGTGCCGGCGTGTGCGCGAGCACCGATGGCGTGGCATGGGAAGCCGAGGGCCGACCCATGTGCGCACAAGGGCAGGGCCACGTAAGTAGCGGCCGCCTCCTGATGAAAGACCATGGGGACGACCAGGAGGCCGCTGTGCAGACGTCGTCCACTGTCATCCCATCGTGCAACGCCACTGAGGAGGAGATGCCTCTTGTGGAGTGCGCTCCAATGCCATCCGGGGTAGATTCACCAGGAGACACATAAGCCTGGGAAATGGCATTTCACCCTCTTGTGTGATGTCAGAGCCAGGAGCAAGGCGATTTTAGCTGAAAGGAATCTCAGGTCCGCTGTCTTCAAAGGCTCAAATGGGGCATGGGTTAAGGTGCCAAATCCCACTGTGGGGCTCCGCACCCCCCAAAGGAAACGGTTCACCAGGGGGTGGGAGAACACAGTCCTGTCCCCGAAACCCTCGTCCCGCGGGCTCAGTGAAAACAAAAGGGCGCACTGAGCGTTCTCCTTGTTGGCAAACAGATCCACCTCTGCCCTGCCGAAACCGGAGCCAGATCTGGTTGCCCTCCACGACATGATGTCCGCCCCTCTGTTCAGCACGCCAGGGATGTATTCTGGTCTGATGGAGAGCAGGTGAGTGTGTGCCCACAGGAGCAGCCGCCTGGACCAACAGCTGCACCGAGTGCACCCCGTCCTGGCAGTTTATGTAGGCCGCCGCGGCCCTGTAGTCGGTGCGGACCAACTCGTGCTGGTCCCACAGCAGAGGGGAGAACGTCGGATCACCTTCCACACCGTGAGGAGCTCCAGCACGTTTATGTGAAGAGGCCTGCGGCCCTGCCACAGACCGCCCACCACCTGAGAAAGGCAGGTCCCGCCCTAGCCCATCAGGGAGGCGTCTGTGACGACCGACATATGGGACGTGACCCTGCCCAGGAGAACTCCGACCGAAGAGAGAGCGGGTCCTGCCAGTAGGCCAGATCACCGCTGCAGCCTCCTCATATGGAGGAGGCCCAGGGGGACCACCACGTGAGCCGCCAACATGATGCCCAGAAGCCTCATGACCGACAGAGCTGCCACCGCCGCTCGAGGAACAACACGGCGGAGCAGCTCCACCAGAGCATCCACCCTCTCCTGAGAGAGCCACGCTCTCCGGAGAGAGGAGTCCAATACCACGCCAAGGTAGGGGAGTCTCTGGGAGGGGAGAGGAGCACTCTTCTTCCAGTTCACCGTGAAGCCCAGGTAAGACAGGTGTGCGACTAGCTAGGCCATCTGCACCACCGCTCCAGATAAAACAGGACCCTGATGCCCGACCTCCGCAGCGGCTCCAGGGCCATCTCGACACACCTGGAAAAAGTGCGTGGGGCCAGGGATGTAAATGTAAATGCTCCGTACTTGTATAGCGCCTTTCTAGTCTTTTCGACCACTCAAAGTGCTTTTACACTACATCAGCATTCACCAGTCACACACATTCATACACTGAGCCTAAGTGCTCAAACGGAAATTAACATTCACACTCATTCATACACTGGCGGAACAGCCGCCAGGGGCAAATCGGGGTTCAGTATCTTGCCCAAGGACACTTCGACACGCAACCAGGGGGAGCCAGGGATTGAACCGCTGACCTTCCGATTAACGGCCAACCTCCTGAGCCACAGCCGCCCCTAAGGGAGTAACCAAAGGGCAGGCGGTTGTATTGGTACTTGGCGCCCTGGAGTGAAAACCGCAGAAACTTCCTGTGTCCGGGAATGACGGACAGATGAAAGTATGCGTCCTTCAGGTCGATACAGGACAGCCAGTCTCCCTGGCGCACACACTCCCATCACATGTTTCAATGTTAACATGCGAATCACCGTGTTGAACCGTGACAGGTCCAGGATGGGCCTCTCACCGCCGGTCTGCTTCCTGACCAGGAAGTAGCGGGAGTAGAACCCCTTATTCCTGAAGCTTCGCCCAGAGCGTGCCGTTCTGAGCCGAGGAGGGGAGCACAGTCTCCACAATCCCGGCGAAGGAGGGAGGGGGTGGAGGCAAACTGCAGCCTGTGATCCCAGTGGATCAGGTTGTCCATCCATCTGTGCATCGAGCAAGAAGCGAGCCACTCTGATTAGCGTCTCTGAAAGCGGTCGGACCATCGCCACATCGTGAGAGACCTTCACAAACAGTCAGAGGGGTCTGTTGGGTGTCCTCCCGTGTGTGGCGGGAGGGACCACACGAGGTAGCGTAGCCGCCCTCATGGGTCCCCTGCCGTACCGCATCCCTGGTTAGGGGAGGGAGGCAGACACAGTCGCTGGGGCACGAGGTGGAGCAGCCACACCCGTGAGCCCATAACAATGCCGCTCCCCCGATGAGTGGGGGAGGACAGGGACAGGTAACAGAGGAAAAGGTCTGCCTGCAACATCGGAGCCAGGCTGCATGAAGGCCTCACGGCAGGCTGCAGCCGGTCCACGCAGTGTGACGGCAGCCACTGACTTCGTAGAGACACAGCTGGCTCACACAATGTGGGGAAGTGAGAAACAGCAGCAGGTCCCTATTGTGTTTTAGAATTATTAGGGCCCGAACAGCGACCGCTGGAGGACCCTATTGTGATTGTTAGAATTATTCTCATTATTAGGGCCCGAACAGCGACCGCTGTGAGGTCCCTATTGTGTTGCAAGGCATCGCGGTTCCCAGTACAGCGAAGCGGCTGGGAACCCTATTGTTTTTGTTCTCGTTTTTATTAGGGGTTCAAACCCGAGTGGGCTGGGAACAGTACCCAGTACCAGCGGAGCTTCCGTGCATAAAACTGATACTGCGGCCTAGACGGTAACTGCGAAATTCCTAGGGTAGGTCCAGTTCACTGCACGTAACTCAGGCACAAAAACCCGCACACTTCTACCTCTAGGGGGCGCTATAAGCAAGGTCAACGCGTTTGGGCTTGGGACTCCCGCCTTCGTAGGCGGATATCAAAAACCTTATATCCACGCGTTCGGTGCTTTGTGAAATTTTGCATCAATCGGCCTCTAGGTGGCACTATTAATTGGAAATCAAATAACACTCCCATAGACATACACTCATTTCACAACTCCGTAATCGCAAGCCCCTTTCATTTATAACTCTGCTCATTTATTCTCCACGGGTCCCTGAGCCGCAGCGGGGTGCCCGGGCCGACTCGCGCGCCCTCCGCGGGGCCAGGGTGGTTGGCTTGCGCCGGCAGGCTTGGACCCCGCTTATAACTGCTTGCAGTTCTAGTTATCATTAACACTACTATAAATATCTGTACCATTTTTCATTCAGTCTATAGCAACATTACCTTTACTGTCTGTACTTCTCTGTGTATATTGTGTAGGCTGCCTCCCTCCCCTCTCTCTCTCCTTGAAACCCCCTCCCTCCCTTTCTCTCTCTCTCTCTCGCGTTCACCCCAACAGGTCGAGGCAGATGGCCGCCCACCCTGAGCCATGGTTGTGCTCGAGGTTTCTGCCTCTTGAAGGAAAGTTTTTCCTTGCCTCTGTCGCCTAGTGCTGCTCTTGGTGGGAATTGTTGGGCTTCTGTAAATATCATCCCAGAGTACGGTCTACACCTGCTCTTTAATGAAAAGCGCTGTGAGATAACTGTTGTTGTGATTTAGCGCTATATAAATAAAATTTAATTGTATCGGTTACAGACCTTGGTGGACATAAACTTGACAGACACCTCAAATGGGACCACCGTCTCTATGGTAACTGTCTCATCCTGGAGAAAATGAGAGGAAAAAAATAGAACAGTGTAGAAAAGTGCAGAGCAACTATCATTTAAACATGCAACATGGAAAATGGACACCATGTCTGCAGGTCAGCTGCCGTTTATGCTTTACCTTATGACATTTGCAGACAATCTGACATCCTTCCACTGTGGTATCAATGCTGTAGGCCACATGGAACAGGAAGACCCTTGGCCCAGTAGACACACACTTCATATATACACATCTCTCCAACTAGAGACAAACACATACACACATACCATGGATACTGGAATAGAAACTGGGGAAGCTGAACATGTAGGCAGGTGTGTAGATAAGTAAGTTTCCAATACAGAAAACCTTATGTTATGTGACTTTCTCTGGAATGTTAATCTAAAACACTTCTTCTTGAATGTGTGTGTACCTTTTTGCCTGGTTTCAGGTCTCCTAGAGGTACATCAGGGAGCAGGGCAGGTGCAGTGTCATCACAAACCTTTGAGCCATTGAGTGTCACATGCGTGGTCTGGCCTAGGTTGGCATCCTGGCCTGGACAGACCAATCAAGACAAACACAAAGCCATGCACTTTACAGTGATGTTATGCCATACATTTGAAATAACAGCAGTTTACCTATTTCAAATGATGTTCATTGAAAGATTAGCTGCTATAACAGGCAGAGGACAATAATCTAACATCTAATACTGGTGTTAAAGATTGAAGGAATTTCTTTCTGAGACTGAGAGCTCATGTTCTGTGTTAAAGGGATAGTTGAGGATTTTGAAGTGGGGCTTTATAAGGTAGTTCTCCACAGTCAGTGTATGGTGGTCGATGTATGTGAGCTTACAAAGCAGTGGCTAGCACTGATGCTAGACATTAACTCCATTAACTCCACAAAAAATCTCTGAAGAGGATTATGTATAACCATGAGCAAATAAGCTAGACAGAGCCTTACTGAAGGGCACTGCAGTACCCAGCCATCATTAAGACTGCGCTAAATACCATAAATAAAACCACTGTGCCATTTGACGACAGAAAAATGTCTACCACCGATGATTTTTGTGTCACGTAACGTTTAATGTCTTGCCCATGGACATTTAGCTAACTTTTTAGTTCAGCCAGATATGTTGCTTTTGTGATGTTCGCTATAGCAGCAGGAGAGTTGTAAGTACCTCTGTCTGGAGCTGCTGTACTGCTCTGGACTCGTAATCTACATGCTGTGTCATTGTTCACTCATGATATTTGTCATGGTATTGGATTTCTCCAGAATTGCATATCATGAGTAACTTTTGGAAATTCCAATTTCATTGAATTTACAAAAAATGTTCTATATCAGGATATCATTACTGGGATATGAAATGACCTGTATCAGGATATAGTCATATTGCACAGCCCTACACTTCCAACACAACCAGTAACTTTCTTTAAGTTCTTCTTCTGTTTCTCTTGTCTCCACAGTGAACAGCATTTCACTGTCGCAGTCATAGTGAGTCATTTCCACTTCCATAAACCACTATAAGTCTGACCCAAACAGCTGATCTCTGCCGGGGTAATACATGTGCAGGAATAGTGGTTGAATAGTGGTTGAATAATGTAGTTCCAAAGGAAATGGCTGCCTGACAGCAAGATGAAGTGCTGAAAATATTTTAAACACACAGCCTACACTTGAACTGATACTGATTGTTTTTGGTGGGCCTTCTTTTAGGTGGCTAAAACATATTAGCTGCTGACCCCGACCTCAGCAGTATGTTGCTTAGCTTATGTGCTGGTACTGCTCTCTGCTTCTTTAAACTGGGGACACGCTGACTGCCCTCTACTGCAGGTAATACACTGACAGTGGAGAAGTACCTCATACAGCATCCAAAGGATCCAGAGTATAGAGTTAGAGTCATGGCGTGGTTAGCTTAGCATAAAGACTAGAGGTAGGGGGAACTAGCTGGCCTGGCTCTGTACAAAGTGAAAAAATAGACCTACCAACATCTCTGAGCTCACTAATTAAAACATATCTCATTTGTTTAATGCATACACAAACAGAATTGTAAAAACAAGTATTTGTGGTTATAGCAGGAGTTTCGTGCTGTTACAGTATTTGTATAATATAGTACTTATGTCAGAGTACCTGGTTTGAGGCCAGCTGTCAGTTTGACATCCTTTGCCACGCCCTCTTCCTGTGACTGAATAGTGAGGAAGATGCAGTACATTTCATTGCTGAGTGCAGGAGGCTGGTGGTTCAGCTGAACAGAGATCTTTGGGACTCTGGAGATGATCCTACAAGCAGGAACAAATAAACTGAAATAGACACATTCACATTTGTGTCCCCATATCTCATCCTGCAGAAACAGAAAACTTAACTACTAACTTTTTTAGGAAAACTGGGATTGTATTGTGTCTGAACAATGCCTTACATGGTACTGTGCTGCATGGTCAGGCTGTCCCAGTCCAGCTCTTGACGTGCCTCAATGCACCGCCCCCATCGACGTGATGACCTGCTGGCCTGCAAGGCTTCATGGGTAGAGGCTGCATCTCCACCCGCCCCTCTCCAGCTCACAAACACACAGCGTCCACGGTCACCACCCAGCATCACCTCAATACCCGTCATCTAAATGTGCACACGCAGCAACACACAGTCAGAAACAGTCTTTCTCTCTGCCTTTCTCTCTCTCTCTCATGCTCTCACACACACACACAGAATTGCCTCACCTCTATCTTCTTGCCAACATCTTCAGTCTTCGCTACAAAGCTGAAGTTGTAGCATTTGTTTTTTCCTGGCAACAGGCTCATACTCTCCTGATCTGAAGACTCCACCACACACCACTGGTTGTACTCCTACACACACACACACACAGTTTCCAAAATGTGAGTAATACACACATACACAATTAAACACTGAAAAGTGTCAGTTTAAGAAAATGACTGGATGGGACATTTGTGTTGAGTAAGATGAAAAGTACCTACCAGCTGGTTATACAGGTAAGGGATAATTTCCTGATTATAGACACCTTAAAGGGTATTATTATAACATGGTCACTTGCCGAAGAATAAACAACATTAATGCATTTTGCAATCAAAATCCAAAGTTGAACAGCGTATCAGTAAGTTCAGAGAGCAGTGTACCTCTTGCATAGCTGAGCCCACTAGGTCCCGAGCAGAATATGGGATCGTTGAGGACAATTAAAGGGGGCGGGGCCTATTTTGGCTGTTTGATAAACTGATCAAGAACAATATTGTGATTGCTGGTTTGTTCTGCATGCAAAGTCTGCTTGTCAACCACTAGCAACAAAATCAGTGTATCAAAGAATCCTTACATCACACAGACTTTTCTTGTAGATTAGTCATGGAAAATGAGCCGTGCAAGTTTTCCATTTGTGTTGTTGAGGTGTTTGACTTAATTTGACCTGCTTGACATTGCACTATTCTGTGATGTGACTACTGCGCATGGAGACATTGCGATGACGAGGCTGAAACGATATAGTGTGGAGCCCTAATGCGTACCCAATGATCGAATATTTAAATATTCAGGTCCCGCCCTACATCTTACATAATGTTGCTTAATTGTCCCAGTGTTAACTCCTTGTGATGTTTTG
This sequence comes from Micropterus dolomieu, assembly GCF_021292245.1. Classification (NCBI taxonomy): domain Eukaryota; kingdom Metazoa; phylum Chordata; class Actinopteri; order Centrarchiformes; family Centrarchidae; genus Micropterus; species Micropterus dolomieu. The sequence continues at coordinate 6,353,774 of NC_060168.1, read as the reverse complement.
AAGAGTTGAAGGTTATTTCTATGATACAGTGTGTCCTGCTTGTGTAGTGAAAGGCCTACAACCAAGCACTATGCCTGATACTGAAGGTTTTATTCCATTTGTGTAGAGGTTACCTGGTTACTGAGGCTGACAGCTAGTTTGTTAAATGGTACTGGATGAGGACAGTCAGCTCGGAGGAAAACCTGGAGTTGGATGGGCTGGTCTACATGGAAACTGGGAGACTGGAACTTGGCCTTACACTGGACTGGAGAAAGAAGAAGAGAGTGGAAACAGATTCATATACTCTCAGAACATTAAGTATAACACGCTTTTATATAAAAAGCCTCATGCTGAAGCTGTGAATGCTTGAGGAGGCTTTCATTGCCAAAAAAGCAGTAAACCTGTTTCAGAAAGCAGGTGTAACAAACTCTGAGCAGAGATCCCGAGCAGCTGCAATATCAATGCCTACCACTTCACAAATGTAAATGCTCTGTACATCCTTTGTAAATGTGAATGTAAATGCTCCGTACTTGTATAGCGCCTTTCTAGTCTTTTCGACCACTCAAAGCGCTTTTACACTGTGGCGGCTGTGGCTCAGGAGGTAGAGCGGGTTGGCTGTTAATCGGAAGGTCAGCGGTTCGATCCCTGGCTCCCCCTGGTTGCGTGTCCTTGAAGTGTCCTTGGGCAAGATACTGAACCCCGATTTGCCCCTGGCGGCTATTCCGCCAGTGTATGAATGAGTGTGAATGTTAGTTTCCGTTTGAGCACTTAGGTTCAGTGTATGAATGTGTGTGACTGGTGAATGCAGATGTAGTGTAAAAGCGCTTTGAGTGGTCGAAAAGACTAGAAAGGCGCTATACAAGTACAGAGCATTTACATTTAGCATTTTACATCTGCATTCACCAGTCATACACATTCATACACTGAGCCTAAGTGCTCAAACAGAAACTAACATTCACACTCACTCATACACTGGCGGAACAGCCGCCAGGGGCAACTTGGGGTTTAGTATCTTGCCCAAGGACACTTCGACATGCAACCAGGGGGAGCCAGGGATTGATCCGCCGGCCAACCCGCTCTACCTCCTGAGCCACAGCCGCCCCAAGACACAAGACACCCTCCAGGACGAGTCAGTGTGGGATCCCTCCTGCAGCCCTCCTGCTCAACACCAAACGGGACTCCCTGGACTGAGGTGGTGATCCATGGTCGGAAGAGGGTCTCCGACGGAGCTGCCTCTCCACCGCACCTGTGCCTCTCCAACTACGCCACGGCTCTGGAGTCACAGTCCCTGTCATAAACTCCTGGAAATGCTCCACTCACTCCCAACCTCCATTTGCCATGTAGTCTTGCTGTGAAAAATCCGTTTTCATTTCTGGCCCCATCCCCATGTTGGGTCGCGGAACGTTTTAGCAGACTTCCTTACCTCCATTCCTGGCTCCAGGACAACTTAACTCACGGCTTAGGTTTAATTGACTATTTTAATTTATTCTTTAACCGTTCCACATACTTCTGGACTGATGGAGTTCACTCTGGCAGTTTAGGAAGCCGCATGCTGGCTGCTAATATCCAGCTCACTGTACAATGCGCCCCACGTGTCTGACTATTTACGCCACAGACTAGAGGCCTGCGCGGGACTGTTTTTTCTTGATCCCATCTGTGTTGCTCTACCGTCCATTCCAGCAACATTCGTATGCACTCCCGTCCGCACCCGCATACATTGTGACATGCAGAGTAAAAAAAGGAAGAGAACATGTTTGGGCTATGCTCAACGTTCAGAATAACCGACATAAATCATAGCATTAATTTTTGTCGTTTTTTGACGCCATCTTATCAGCGCTACTGCTGCAGCAGAGTTAAAACCGCCCACTCCTGCGCGATTTGTGTTGGGTCCCAATCCCAATGAAGTTCTCTACCACACACCCCCTCCGCAGCAACTTCCTCTTTCATGGCGAATCATAGATGTTGGACGCCACGGGGACGCCGTTTCACGAAAACCCACCGTTTGTAAAACTTTTAATCATCAAGGGCTTTGGAGTAGACAGGGAAAATCTGAAGTTGGTCAGACTAATTCTTTAGGAGGAGTTCGTAAAAGTACAGAGCCTGTAAATCATCCAAAATGACAATAAAATTCAAAATGGCCGACTTCCTCTTTGGTTTAGGCAATGGCTCCAAGAGGCTTAGTCCGGGGGCTGCTCTGTAGGGGGGCGCTAGCGAGCCATTTTGCCACAACCATGCGCGAAACCCATAAAATACAAAATTTTTCGCCACATCTGAATTATGTGCAAAGTTTGGTGAGTTTTCAAGTATGTTTAGGCCCTCGAAAGAAAGAAAGAAAGAAAGAAAGAGAAAAAAAGAACCTTCAGTCTCAATAGGGACCTCGCACAGTTCGTGCTCGGGCTCTACATATAGTTTTGTTCTGTTTGACTGAAACCTGGCTGAGACATGATGATTGTGTAAGTCTCAATCCACTCCTCCCAGTCATAGTAATACGCACATACCTCAAGGCACTGGTCGAGGAGGTGGAGTGGCAGCAATTATTCCATTCAGGTCTTTAAGTCAAGTCAAAACCCAAACCAAGTTATGGCTCTTTTGAATGAATGACAGCCTCAGCGCCCAATGTCAGCTGGGATAGGCTCCAGCCCCCTGCGACCCTGTACACAGGATAAGCGGTTGACGATGGATGGATGGATGGAATGACAGCCTCTGCACTGCTTGATTCAGTTGGCTTTTGTCAAAGTGTTCATAAACCCACACACTGTTTCAACCATACCCTTGACCTAGTATTAACATATGGTATTGAAATTGGTAGTGTTTCCACATAATCCCATTCTATCTGACCACTATCTATTATCTTTTGAGTTCCAAATGTTGGACTTCAAGTCACCAAGCAAATACTCTTATACTAGATCTCTATCTGATGGTGCTGTGGTTAAGTTTAAGGATTCAATTGCATCAGTGTGTAACTCAATTCCGTGTTTCATAATAGACTCCTATGCTAACGTCAATCCCTCACTCGATCATCTCACGGACAGCACTATACAGCTGGTCCAAATGACACTTGACACTGTTGCTCCTTTGGAAAAGAAACTGATTAAACACAGAAAACTAGCACCATGGTACAATAGCCAAACACGCAAGTTAAAGAGAGCATCACGGAAATTTGAGGGGAAATGGGGTCTTACACATCAAGAAGATACTCATTCAATGTGGCAGGATAGTTTGAGAATATATAGGAAGGCCCTCGGCAGCGCCAGTGCAGCCTATTACTCAAAATAAATACAGGAAAATAACAACAATCCCAGGTTCCTCTTCAACACTGTAGCTAGATTGACGGGAAGCCACAGCTCTAAGGAACAATGTGTCTCTCTTGACCTCAGTAGTGACATTTTTATGAACTATTTCAACAACAGAATTTTAGTTATTATAGATAAAATTCAGCACCTCCTGCCTTCAATGGATGCTGACCTGCCCTTAGTCTCCTCAGGAGCACCTTTAAAGCTGAATGGATATTTGGACTGTTTTGCTACCATAAACCCTCACCAACTTACTTCAGTTGTGTCCTCGTCCAAACCAACGACCTGCCTCACAGACCCCATCCCATCCAAACTACTCAAAGAGGTTTTGCCCTCAGTTGGCACTTCTTTGTTAAATATTATCAACCTTTCCTTGACAAAAGGCTATGTACCTCAGTTTTTAAGGAAGCGGTTATTAAACCACTTAAAAAGCCTGCTCTTGATCCAGTGACTGGTTTTAGACAGTTACAGACTAACCTAAAATCTAAAAAACTGTGGCAAATCAACTCTGTGAATTTTTGCATAGCAACAACTTCTTCAAAACATTTCAGTCAGGTTTCAGAATACATCATAGTGCAGAGACCGCACTGGTGAAAATCTAATGATCTTTTAACTGCATCAGATATGGGACTAGTAATTGATCACTGTATTTTATTACAGAGACTTGAACACTTCAAGCAGGGGTCTTGAAGTCATTTCTATAATATTTCATATTTTTCTTATATATTTCATATTTGGAAGTCATTTCCTTACAATGTTGATTACCGACATAGCCAAATGTTTTTTGACAAATAGCAAAATTTTGTGCTCAAAGTTGCAAAAGTTGCTTAGTTAAAGTGCATGTACAAAATGTACACACATTATTATAAAGTGCATAACAAACAAAATACTCCATTGCTACATTATTTTTGAATTCAGTTGAAAGCAATGAGACAGCACTTGCTTTAAGTAGAAGTTTCAGTGTGACAGCTTTCTCCGTTTCATACAGGCTATGTATGCGTGCAACAATTGTCCCCCGCGACGACAATGTATATAACTTGCACTCTCCAAAATAATTCTTTGCCTCAGTCGGCTAGCATCAACCTGATTAGCTGTACTAGCTGTATGCTTAGCTCGTTGATGGTAACATTAGCTTAAAGTCGAAGTGCTTGGATGATATTTTAATTCCTTTTCACGCAAGGTGCATACTGCTTTTGACTTGTCAACGGAGCCGTCTGGGACTGTGTTGTTGTTCATCTCCATGGCTGCAGCAGGAGGTAGGAAGTGTCTGTGGCAGCATGACAACAAGTAAGGGTGCATCGAAGGGTCAAAATAGTAGCAGCCAAAGATGTTTTTAGCAAGGATTCTTTGGTAACAGCGCCACTGACTGTGTAAAATAAGAATATTTGACACACGCGATTAACGTTATTAACACAGTAAAAACGCGTTATGATCAGTCCTCCACGCGCTATTGCTGATAGCCTTACAGAAAACGCGTCGCACTTTCACCTGCAACCTTTTTATACACAGTCTGCAACACGCATTTACTGACAACCCTTTCACCGATGCATCGGCGGAGCAATGCCATCAGTGTTGCTGAAACGGTAAGTTGTGCACTGTGAATTGTCAAATGATTTATTCACACTAGCGAATTAACGTTAGTTGACGAAGTAAAAACGTTTGTTAATTAACATGACGTGTTGTCTGTGTGCGAATGAGTATTACATCCTAATAATTAATTTCAATTCATGAGGTAAGTTTGAATCCAGCCATGGGCTCTGTGTGGAGTTTGCACGTTCTTCCTGTGTTCATGTGTGTTTCGCTGTATAATGTGATATTTCTAAATGAGCGCTGAGTTTTGTAGATGTGTAAGTTAGTTAGTTTTATAAAGGTAGCACTCATGGCTTTGGCCAAGCAACAGGCAAAGAAGTGACAAGAGCAGCTGCACAATCATAGGTAGTAGCTACTCTGATGATGAAAACTTCTATCAAAACATTTGGTAAATTTTTAATAATGGGCATTGGCACCACAAGTGTGTGGCTTCTCTGCTTGTTTTTGTCAACTAGCAGCTCATTAACATGGAGGTCCTGAGAGCTCAGCACACTGAAACTTAAGAAGACACATTATGCATACATATTATTTAACACATCTCAGACTTAAGATCAGCAGAGACAGAACATTATAAGCTTCGTAAAGGTCGATCTTATGGCAGGGCTGGTGGTTGTTCCGTTTAGGTTGGCTTTTGTTATAATTACATTTTCTGTACAGAAAGGAAGGACCTGAATCTGTGGAGGCCAGCCATTATTAAACATCTGTACTCAACTGCAGCTTCTTCCACTCTAACTGAGATGTGATGGTGAACCACGTTCAGAACATTCATGAACACTGCACGCTGGAACCAGTTACAACATAACTTGACTGTGGTTAAAAATGATTAGTGGTCCAGTCATCAGCGGTGCTGGTTGGTGCCTGGTTTAATTTGATTTCAGTGCTTCCAGAAATAAAATAGTGTGTAGTTAAATTTGCTAGATTGTGCAAAGAATTAGAATAATTTTATAAATGGAAATGCACACCAACATTTGTCCTGAAGTAATCACATGTAATTCTGTAAAGATTCTGTTTTGAAACAGCCATTTTGGAGGTTAAGAGTAAAAACACATGAACAAGACATTTTACAAATTACAAAAAATATTACTAGCTTCATGAAGATATAATTTATTGCAGGGCTGTTTTACTGGACTGCAAGAGTTTTAGCTTGGTGTACCTTATTAACAGAAACTAGTATTTAATGTACATGGATATTCTGTGCAAACATAAGCTAATGGCACTTTTTAGTCACAAGGTGGCAGCGTTGGCTCACAATACAAGAAGAATTTGGTCTTATAAATGTTCTATATGTTGTCTTTACTACCGGGTTTTTTCACACATGTACAATTTGTGAACTGCATGATCTGCCTTTTCCACAGGTTTCTCTCAGTAGTTCTGCATTTCAACCACGATGGAATCTGAGAGATTACTGTGATGGTGTGTTATATTTTATAAACATGTTTTTCCTTCCCCAGCATACGCATCTGCCCTCATGGAGTCCACTGCACCTGCCCTGCTTAGCAGATCAGCCAAAAGATCCTCAAGGATGGATGAGGCAGTCGGCCTATGTCGGTTAACAGTTCAGCACAGGACATAAATGTGAAACCAGGACAGAAGTCTTGGTTCGTGGCTTTCAGGTTAAGATCTTTATTAATGAAAGCAAAGCCAGATCAGTCCTACAATTAATATTATCCTCAGCCAAAGACATACTCAGTCACATTCAGTCACTGTCTATTTGTGAGATATCAAAAAAACATTTCTAAAAGAGAGATTTAGATGAAATCAGGTAAACAAATATGTTTCAGCCAACGCTTGAGGTGTGACTTTTGTTGTTCTCAGCACTGTAAGAAAGTATTTTTTTTTTGTCAATGTACTCAGTTAAAAGAATGGTCTGTGGGTATTTTCATGTAGAGCCAGTAGATGTTATTTAACATTTTTTCTATTAATACAATCTTGAGAATTGTACAGCTTTGGTTTGCTCTTGAGTCTTTTCTAGTTGTTGTTTTATTTTGACCATACACATTTGGTGCATCCACACAAGCATTTTAAAAAGTTCCAATCTTGTGTTTGTGTTATTGTTAATTGCAATTTATAAATATTAGAATACATTAATAGTTTTCTATAAAACATATTTAATCATTAATGCACTATGCATCTGTTCAATATATAAATGATTACAACCACATAAAATGTGATTTATTTTATTGTCTTTATTGTCTGTACATTGGGGCTGTATAAAATGTGTAAACACCCCATTCTTCAGGACACACAAAGGTAAGGACTTCATAAAGTGCCTGCCTTAGGCACAGCAGACAACCTGCCTATAAGCTGTTATTAACCACACCCCCATTCTCTGTTTGAGAAAGAACGTTAACCAAAAAAGGCAGTTAAAACTGGCTGGAGGGGTCTTTAAGCAAACACAGTTAAATAGAGTGAAGGCAGTATATGAGGCAGTAGGTGTGAAGTTGAATCTCTGCCTGTGTCTCAATTCGGGTACTTCCTTGAGTATACTAACATGCAGCACACTGCGTACGTACACTGTGTACTTACCTGCTTAGTACGTTAATTTTGACGGGGTAGTGTTGTCTCAAATCAAACACTGCTGTTGTGCACTAACCGGAAATGACTATTGCAAGATTGCACAATCCCCCCAGCACAGAGTCCCTCTGCAGAGCTCCAAAATCACAGCCATATTAATAAGAAAAAAAGATAAAGATAAAGTAATGACAGTCCCCTTATCATACTATTTCTGATGTTTTTTGTTTCAGAAGCCAAGAATTTTCTGTACATTACAATCCAGATGTCTCTTAATTTAAACTACTCAAATGTAATGACAGAATAACAGCAGTACGAACATTTAACAGCTGTGTTTTCCTCTGCCGGACAGCTGGCCGGCCTCGCTAGCACTAGTTGGCGCGAGCTTGCGGAGCTCCTCAACTCCGAAAATGTTCAAGCACATTTTTAATCCGCCATCACTTCTCGTAAAACTGTGAATATTTGACATCTACACATTTGATTTCTCGCCTCAAAACTTCTCAGAAGTGGATTTAGTGATGAAATAGTGTACGAAACTTGTAAAAGACATTCTGTTGTTGGCCTCTCTCTCTGCTGCTTCCCACTTCTCCCGTGTTGTTGGTCCCATCCCTTCCGCTACGTAGCTAAAATGGTGGTCGTTGAGGGTGAGAAGTGTCCACCATTCCACACTCAACTTTTTAGACGTTATGCGTGCACCATCCGGGTACTCTCAGTGCACTGCATTTTTCCATACTCAAACAGCAGTAGGTGGTACAGATGCTGAACTTTCATTGAATCTAAATGAATTTACAGCTTATCAGTGTTAGGACAAGACACTCCCAAACCTTTACCATTTCGATCCAGCCACGACAAGCCGTGTGAAAAATGGTTCCACTATTCAGCACTGTTTATGGTGTTGCTGGCCACTGCACTTTTGTTTACTTGTCACACAGAGTTGTCAGCTCAGGTCACCATTAGCAGCATGCTGAGGTAGGTAGTAACGTGTTCCATTTACTTAGCTACACGTACTTCAGTAGCTTTTTGGAGTAAATTTTACTTGTCAGAGTAGTTTTAATGCATCATACTTTTAGTCTTACTTGAGTAGATTTTTAGAGAAAAATTATTTTATCCAGTTCCGTTTCGATACAGTCATCGTGCTACTTTTATTTTTTTTAAACTTTTTTATGCATTCATGATCTGTTAAGAGGAAGGTGGTCAGCTGGTCTTAAGTCTGCTAGTGCTTTGTTATCCTACCACAGTCACGCCTTCACACGACTCTGTTCAGAGCAGAATAATGGCTGCAGCTACAGCATGGTAGTATGGCATTCAAATAGTGCCAGCAGCTAAAAATATATACAGATGGAATTTTAGTGCACATTCTGTACATCAGAGAGCAGTACTGACAGAGAGCATTGTTGTGTTAATTTACATTTACATTACATTTAGCTTTTATCCAAAGTGACATACAGTTGCTGGATATGTCAGAGGTCGCTCGCCTCTGGAGCAACTAGGGGTTTAGTGTCTTGCTCAGGGTCACATTGGTGGATGTGTCACAGTGGGAATCAAACCTGGGTCTTTCACACTAAGGGCATGTGTATTATCCACTGCACCATCGCCACCCATGCCGATATGTTTAATAATAAATACAGTATTTCATGCTTTAATTATGAAACATTACAGCATTATCTCCTAATTTGACTTGTTTGCCAAATTATAATTTAATATAGGAGAACAAGAAAAGAATGTATATTTATAAATAATTTAAACAATTAGTAGTTTTACACAATGCATAACTAGTGCAAGCACAAAAGATGTTTCTTCAGCCCTGCCCTTCTTGGTCTCCATATCAATTTCCCTGCAACATGTTTCTAGATGCTTCAGGGTTTCAAACTTGCAACCTCTCCCCTCAGCAGGATCCCTAACCTCTAAGTTTCTTTCTCAACAGCTCAGCTGCTTTAAAGGACTCATTGACCCAAATCCCTGTCTAACCCTGGCCTTTTGTTCCCCCTTCTTCCATGCTTAGTTCAACTAGAAAACACTGAGTGTGTGTGCTGGACAAATCTACCAATCTATTCCCCAGCAGCAGTCCTGAGCAGTCAAACATGGCTGGCAGTGCTGGCTGACGGGAGGGATGATGGATGGAGGCTTGGTTAGCTCTGCATCATGTACTGAACATCAAGAGTGCACAAGGCAGGGTGAAACAGCCCTGTAGTTACAAAGGCACAGGTTACAATCCAGAGATCACCAGGAAAACCTGAAGGTGAGTCAGAAGGATTGCAGTGACCCCAGTAACACACACTGAGACTGAATCCAAGAAAGTTGTATTGCTTTGCTGCTAGTGGGCAGATGTATAGACTAGACTTATACTGGCCAAATCCCAGTGTGCAGAGGTTTAAGCTGGGGTTGTTCTGAGCAGTAGTATAGAGTCAGGTTGTAAGAGGCAGCTCCCTCAAGGGTACAGACTGTGCTGGCCAATGCTATACAGTGTTGACATTTAATACCATTCTATTCCATTACTCACCCAAGTTTTAGCTGAAATGAAATCTTTCAGGTTCAGCTTCATTTAATCTCTTTAATGTCTTTCACTACAACATTTTGATGTAGTTAATTAGTGCATCTGGGGTTCTGAATGTAAAAGTCACATTCATTTTCTGTATAGACAATGCTTGGTGACTGGCAGTTGGAGCACCTTCAGACATGGATGGCCATGAAACAGATGTGGGAAAATAATCAACACTAACAGCTGTGCTAGAAAATATCTGAAAACAGTCAAAGCCTGTGTACTGTACATAAAACGTGAAGTGAGACTATGTAACATTGATGTGTTGACTTAGTTACATACAAATTGTCTCTCTTTAAGGAAAGAAATCGATTACAGCGCTTCAAATGATGTTGTGTGCTATAGCAAACTAAACCTAGAGATTCTGCTTTTTTAGAAACCTTTTGCAGCAGCTCTCATTCGCATTCATGCTGTGTCGGCAGAATGGAAAGAACAGGCAAAGCTCCCATTATTCCAACTTGGAAGTACTCACATATTATTTCAAAATGGTTCCTCAGTAACACTGCTAGCCTTGTAGTCACATGATTTAAATCTCCTAAATTAGCTGCTTCTGTTGTGTGACAGTTTGTCGACAACTGATGACAGATTGACAAATTGTGCATAGCGTCATTTAAATTAGCGGAATCAGTTGAATTTGATTTAATACTAGATTTTGTGATTGAGGCCATAACACAAATTTATTTTTGTTATATTATGCAACACTAAGAATATCATTAAAAGAACTTTTAAAGTGGAATTCAGAGTGGGGACACAGGTGTGACTAATAACATGAACAACGCCTCTGTTCCATGTGGGTGTGCTAATAAGCCATGACAATGAGTCAGCATGCACAACACCAGACCTACAGTAGCACACCTGCAGTAAATGGAATCCAGCATTTAATAATGTTAAGGAGTGTGTGTCTTTATCTCCTTCTTCCTAAAATCAACATTCAGCTCCTTGGTTTTGCTGACATTGAGCAGCAGGTTGTTCTCTGAGCACCACTCTACAAGATTATGAGTTTCCTCCTGATATGAAGTCTCATCGTTGTTTGAAATCCGGCCGATGATGGTGGTGTCATCCGCAAACTTCACAACAGAGTTCTCTCCATGTCGGGGATGCAGTCGTGGGTGTACAGCGTGAACAGGAGGGGGCTGAGCACACAGATCTGGGGGGCTCCGGTGTTGAGCACTACAGTGGAGGAGATGAGTCCGCCAATCTAAACTAACCCGGGTCTGTTTATGAGGAAGTCCAATATCCAGTTGCAGAGTGTTGTATTTAAACCCAGAGTGCTAAGTGCTGAGCAATG
>NC_060168.1:6323729-6342474 GCF_021292245.1 Micropterus dolomieu | reverse complement strand
ATGCACACCAACATTTGTCCTGAAGTAATCACATGTAATTCTGTAAAGATTCTGTTTTGAAACAGCCATTTTGGAGGTTAAGAGTAAAAACACATGAAGACATTTTACAAATTACAAAAAATATTACTAGCTTCATGAAGATATAATTTATTGCAGGGCTGTTTTACTGGACTGCAAGAGTTTTAGCTTGGTGTACCTTATTAACAGAAACTAGTATTTAATGTACATGGATATTCTGTGCAAACATAACTTATTGGCACTTTTTAGTCACAAGGTGGCAGCGTTGGCTCACAATACAAGAAGAATTTGGTCTTATAAATGTCTATGAAGATTCTCAGTCATCCAGGTCATAGTTATTCAACGAAGGTTAAAGTCAAGGACAACTGGACTTGGTTGAAGATACTGGAATCCATTATCTTCCAGTATCTTCAACCAAGTCCAGTTGCCCTTGACTTTAACCTTCGTTGGATGGTCTTATAAATGTTCTATATGTTGTCTTTACTACTGGTTTTTTTCATACATGTACAATTTGTGAACTGCGTGATCTGCCTTTTCCACAGGTTTCTCTCAGTAGTTCTGCATTTCAACCACGATGGAAGCTGAGAGATTGTGATGGTGTGTTATATTTTATAAACATGTTTTTCCTTCCCCAGCATACGCATCTGCCCTCATGGAGTCCACTGCACCTGCCCTGCTTAGCAGATCAGCCAAAAGATCCTCAAGGATGGATGAGGCAGTCGGCCTATGTCGGTTAACAGTTCAGCACAGGACATAAATGTGAAACCAGGACAGAAGTCTTGGTTCGTGGCTTTCAGGTTAAGATCTTTATTAATGAAGGCAAAGCCAGATCAGTCCTACAATTAATATTATCCTCGGCCAAAGACATACTCAGTCACATTCAGTCACTGTCTATTTGTGAGATATCTAAAAAGAATGGTCTGTGTGTATTTTCATGTATAGTAAATGTTATTTAAAATATTTTCTATTAATAAAATCTTTAGAATTGTACAGCTTTGGTTTGCTCTTGAGTCTTTTGTAGTTTAAAAAGTTGTTTCATTTTGACCATACCCATTTGGTGCATCCACACAAATATTTTAAAAAGTTCCAAATGTTGTGTTTGTGTTATTGTTAATTGCAATTTATAAACAATACATTAATAGTTTTATATAAAACAAGTTTAATCATTAATGCACTTTGCATCTCCTCCAGCCCACTTGATGTAATACCTACAAAGTTTTTAATGAAATTAATGGATTCTGTTGGACACATTATCTATAAACATGGTATTTCTTTTCATATGTATGCTGATGACACACAAATGTACTTGCCCGTCAGATCCACAGATCCTGGAATGCTGAATTCACTTACCAAATGCCTTTGTGAAGTTAAAAAATGGATTTCAAATAATTTCTTCCAGCTGAACTCAGACAAAACAGAAATCCTGGTCATTGGGTTCCCTAGTAAATCACATTAAGCCTGTGGCAAAGAACCTTGGTGTTTGGTTTGATAGTAATTAAAATTTTGAGCAGCACTCCACAAAGCTTGTTCAGTCATGTTTTTATCAACTTAGAAATATAGCAAACATTCGATCTATGTTAACTTTTGACCATTTCACACACCTTCATCTCATCACGCCTGGATTAAGTCTTTTCACTTGTTTAACCCAAAAATCTACTGATCGACTCCAGACTGTCCAGAACTCAGCTGTCAGGCTTTTAACCAGAACAAAGAAATATGACCACATTACTCCTATTTTAGCTTCATTACACTGGCTCCCAGTATGTTTTAGAATTGACTTTAAAATTTTATTGATCACTTTTAAAGCTCTTCATGGCCTCTAGCCATGTTATATTTCCGACCTTTCAGTCCCATAAGCACCAGCACGTACCTTGAGATCCTCGGGCAGAGGTCTGTTGTCTGTTCTAGAGTCTCGACTGAAAACTAAAGGGGACAGAGCGTTTGCTGTCAGGGCCCCGAAGCTCTGGAACAGCCTGCCCGAGTAAATCAGGTCAGCTGAGTCAGTGAACTCTTAAGTCCCTCTTAAAACATACTTTTATATATTTATCTTAAACGTGTATTTTAGTCTTTTCAATGTATTCTTGCTTTTATCATGTATTGTTTTTGTATTATTGTCTTTACACTTGTTAAAGCACTTTGTAAGTTGTTTATGAAAAGTGCTCTGCAAATAATGATTATTTGTATTCTTACGTGGAGTTTATGTTGGAGTCTGTGTTTTGCTGGGAGCCGGTTGTTTTATGGTGTTAGTGGACTGCATGTCATTAGCTGCGGTGTTGTCGCTGTAGTCAGAGAGAGGCTCAGGAGTATGCACAGAGCTACATCCCGACCTGGTGTCCCCACATAAGAAGCAGAATAGTGGCTGATATGGGCAACAGAGAAAACAGGCGTGGGCTTCATTTCTAAGTGAGGCTACAGCCCATTAACAAAAAGGAAGTAAACATTTTATCTATTAATAAGTGATTTCATTGATAAACTACATATGGCCCCTTTAAAGTATTTCCAACATTATAAACAAAATTAGATCATGGCAGCCATTTTACAATGCAGTAAGAAAGAAGAATATCCATTGAAAACTAATTAAATAGCGTAAGTATATCTTAAATATAAGTAGCATGCATCAGAAATACATGTGTGGCATTTGTAACAAATCAAGCTGCTGAAAAATACGTTGACGATCCGGCGAGATAGGATGATGTTAACTGTGGATAGACCGCCAGCCTCAACAGACTTGCATGCATCAGGAGGCGCAGCTTCCCCGTAGCATAAACAGTAGCAGCAAATGCAGTATCCATCTGTAATATTTATTCTTTAACCAAATATCTTTTCTCTCATCTTGCCTTTTAGCACAACACTGCTGTAGTCATTCTTTGTTTCCCTTCATGTACATGATGAACATGGAGGACAGGAAAAAATTACTTTAACGTGTAAACAGATTCTAGTGTGTCACTGCATTTGAGTGTGTGTGTGTGTGTTTACTAACTGAATGGGATGTAGTCCTGCACTTCTATAGTGAGCTCATTAGATCCAGCCAAAGCCATGCGGTCGTTCCATAGTGACCTAGCTGCACTGACAGAGGATGGATCACACTCCGGCTCAGTGTCAGGGACCTCGTTCTGAAAACAGCAACAGAAATTGTGTATGAACAAAATAAAATATCTCTGCCGTGTCACCTGGTTGACAGCACGTCATTTGCTGGTCAAAATGTCAACCAGGGACATTTGTGACTAATTTCACAGTACTGCATAGCTACAAACTGCCTGAAATGCACATTTGCATCCAGGAGTTTGTTAATAGAAAGAGTTTCATGCATTTAAATCATACTCTTACTGCAACATGAACTTTTGAGGCCAACAATTCATATTCTAAACTCAGACATTTTTGTGCTGAATCCACTGGATGGCTGTTTGATTTGCTGAACATGTTGTGTTGAGCCGGAGGGAATGCTTCTACTCACCGTCAGGACTTTGAGAAGATTCTTCTCAATCCTCGACTTTTGTTCCTCTTTCAAGGTTGATGCTGGAAGACAAGATGACTAAACCATTACCTCTTCTACCATAAATTATGGTAATGCTGAATTTGTTCAATTTAGTTTTTCTCTGAAATTTAATGTTTTGTATATCTTCGTCAATTTTATGGCAGATCTATCACAAATACATTCTCAACCTGTGGACCCTTTAGACTTTTTCAGGTGAAGGACAACAACATCCACACAGAGCAGGTTCTTCTAATTAAAAAATTAAATGGTTAAAAGGTTCTATAGGACCAAGAAGGACTTCTACTTGATTACCTGCTGACAGGGTTGGGCAATGTCTACAAAATTTCCATCAGACGATGTCTACAATGAAACATCAGGATGGACGATGTCATCGGGCGCGTGCACTCGCCCTGGGGGCAGCGGTCGTCCTATGTGCATGTGTTCTCGCACGGACTTCACTCGGTAAAAAAATTGGTAGACTATTAACTTATGTCAGAAGTTGCGGTGGATATTTTACGCACGGACCAGGTAAAGCAACAGTGAACACACAAGTGCAGATGTTGGTTTCAGTCATTAGATAGGCTACGTCCTTAATAAGCCGACGTGCGGCTCACCTGCTGCTGTGGTAACGAGTCAGTCTGTCAGTCTTTCAGGCGGCTTTATAAAACATACTGCTGATGGAGAAAATGGAGCAGACGTGGGGAGAAAGAGGCGGGGCAAGCCGGGGTGTTTACCTGAGGTGTAGGTGTATGTGAGTGTGTCTTAAAAACAATAATAACAATGTTCGTGGTCATTAAAACCTGCTTTCACAGGGTGGTATAATGTGAACATTTGAGATTTTGTTTGCTCGGGGGTGTGGGGGGTGGGGTTACAATCGCGATGCCGGCTCAGTGTCGTGCTGTCTGTCAGCCATGGATGGACGATGGCATCGGCCCAACCCTACCTGCTGATTTCAATTGAAGCTGAAGTCAAATGGAAGCTTGGATAGGTTGTATAATCAATAAAAAAACTGCATTACCTCCATCATACCAGAGGTAGACAACACTGATTGGCTAAAAATGGCTGAGTGTAACCTTCTTGCTTACCTCTGCCCAGCAGCTCCATGCAGTATATAATGTAGTCTTTAACACTGGCCATCAGATAAGCACAGCGCAGAGCTGTAGTCAAAATGGCTGTCAGGAGGCCCCACCATCGCTCTGTGCGATAGTCACACATCACGTAGTCCAACAGTCTGATAACATAACAGACATACATACAAATATTCAGATATCTTTCTAACACATTAAGGAAACCATCTCCTTGCATCTCCAGGAGACGGAAATATTGACTGGCTCATTTGCTATTAGCATCCAAATCCACACAGGGTGTATATATCCCATTCAGAATCTATCTTTTGGTTCTACTAAACTGACTGTGAAAAGTTTGTATTTTTCTCTTTAATGACATGCATGGTTGATTTCAGGTGCAGTATCAATCAGACTTTTCTGAGCATCTACAGTATATGTCAGGGAGTGTTTCCACTTACTTTAGGGCTTTGGTGTAGTCTTTAGCATGGTAGTATTCCTCTCCCATCTGCACCACTAGAAAGGAGACAGAGAATGAGACAAATACTGAGAGGAGTGTGACAAGGGTAACCACAGCAGGGGGCAAATCAACAGAAAATGGTCCCCGATGGTTGAAAAAATAAAAATTTTTATTTAAAAAGGATGTTTTCACTATGAAGCCGTGTGAAAGCCATTCTAGGTAAAACAAAAAAAGAAATTACATAGGGTAATATTCAGAGAAGAAACTTGCATATTCTCTGAGATTAAAGGTTCAGTGTGTAAGTTTTAGTGACATCTAGTGGTGAGGGTTGCGAATTGCACCCCCTCTCCCCTATCCAAGAGAGTAGTATAGCTACGGTGCCTGAGAAAGGACAAGGTCCTCAAGGTCCTCTGTGAGATAGCAGAGAGTTGCCAGTCAAGAAATCAGGTTTCTTTAGATTGATATATTAAGAAATGACATTTACTTAATTATTCAGTAAAACCATATGTTTTTTTGAATATTATTGTGACTTGTTCATTAAACAACAGCCACATGAAGAAATGAAGTGCTACTTGATGTCTCATACTCCTGTAATACAGTTTTTTACAACTTGGGAGTGTTGGCTCATCCGGACTAACATACCAAAGAAAACATCTCAAACACTAGCACATTTAGTGCATCAAGTATGACCACTGACAGATAACAGGACAATGTAAGTCTCACTGTTTCGGCACCACAGTCCATTATAAACCACATAATACATGAAGCTTACAAAAGGCATTGGCTGGTGAAGATCAAGGTTCCTCTCACTTTCTCAATTAGATAAGCATGCAAATCTTACCAAAATGTCTTTATTAATTTTTTAAAATACAACAGAGACACAAAGTAGTACTGACAGCCATAATTTCAGCTTGTAGTAAAACGGTCCAACGTTTTTAATAGGTATTCAGCATGTGAAAGTACAAATGACACATTTGTGTGCACAGTGGCTAAGCAATATCCAATAATAACATAATGCAAATTCGTAAAGTATTCATTATTGGTCACTTGATAGGCACACAGTCTTGTTATATATCACCATTAGCAGTAAAAAGAAATATATGTTTTCCACCAGGGCAGTAAAATGTGAAGTTTAGCTGCTGATCTGAGCTTCCCTGCTGTTACCGTTTTATTGCCAATAATATTCATCAGCGATTTGTCTCACTAAGGTAAGGGCACATTTCTGTCCAGTAACAAAACCATAACTGGAGAAGAACTACATGAAATTAATGCAACTCCATATTTCACACCACTGACAGGGGAAACACCTCACGTCTCTCTGTGATTATGGCCGGCTTCAAGCTAAAGCTATCAAACAACAGCTTTCATTTGCATCGCTAAAGTCTGACAAACTTAAATTAATTACCTGTCCAGCAGAAAACAGACAACTTCAGTACCGCTTTGAAAACATCTGTCCCACATCATAGCCTTCCATCTGGGAAAATCCACATCCGTGATTTCTGCCGTCAGCTGTCTGCATCTGTCCCGACTCAGTCTGGCTTCATGGTATAAAGACCCACAGGCTGTCGGCTCTCGTGCTAAATAACGTGTGCTCGTTCATTTGTCCAGATGTCACTTCTCTTCTTACTTCTAATAAACCAGAAGACTACTCAGAGACTTCATTTTATTATTCCCTCTTCTTCTTCTATGTATTTAATGTAGTGACGGCTGTCTACACTGCCAGAATTATACAAGCAGAAGAAGAACTCCATGATGACGAAACGCGCTGTATACGCGTGTAGCGCTATTTGTTCATTGTCGGCTACGGTAGAAACATGACGACAAAATGCTGCAACCTCTACAGAAGGGGGTGCCCGCGGTTATGTAGATATATATGGATGAATAGGGCTCTATGCTTGCTGTTTTAATTTATCCCAAATTCTGTATTCCGTTTTAATTTTTCTGAATTCTGTGTTTTACAATTTAAGAACATTTTGTCATCAGAAATGTGGTGGATAAATTAAATGTCAATAATTCAATAGGAAAATATTACAAATTGAATCAATATCAATGAATTTGATGTATCATGCAAATATGTACTTAGAAATATTCAAATGTATGTGCAATTATTTCCTCGCACGTAACTTAAATTTTTTCTAACCAATTAACCGACTCTGCACACACTGCCACGATCTATACAATGTGTTCACGTCTTGCATATGTCGATGTGGTGTTGTGCTGATTATGATATGACGGTGTGTGTGTGTTTGTGTGGAGGAGACGCAGCGCATGTAAACACCAAAACACAGCAGCATAGTTTTTCTGTTTGTTTGGCTTAAGTGCTGTGGGCAAAATTAATTGTAATGCTGGGGAAAATCCTGATTTTTATAAATTGCATTAACATTTTTGGCAGATTCCATGATATTCAGAGTCAACAACCTTAATTCCATTTTTATTGACAAATTCTGCGATTCTGTCCACAACTTCTGCATCTTTCAGGAGGGACTGGGAGTCGTTTTGGGGGGGCGGGCCGTTCCCCTAAAACAATGAAAGGGGAAACACTGGTGTACCCAGCTCCCGGTCTATTTTAAGAACTTTTACCTGAACTTTCAGAGTTTTATCAACTTTAGTCCTTAAAACAGATAAAGGTATTATTGTAGGTGTTTTTAAAATTCATGTGGACGTTCAGAATGATGCGTTTATCTCACCAGCTCACTCAGCTTTTATAGAGGAGCAATAGAAAGCATCCTGACGGGAAACACCACAAACTGGCATGGGATGTGCACGGCCCAGGACCAGAGGGCTCTGCAGCGGGTGATTAAAACTGCTCAGAAGATCATTGGTACCGGGACTTCCGGTCTGAGCGGTGCCATGTGAGGATGTGTTTTTACTGAGCTCCTCGCCAACGCCATTAAGAAATATAGAAGCAGCAATTTAATGTAAATACCTTGAATCACGCTCATTGAATCAAGCAAAGACGTCGCACCAGGCTTGACATTTTGACCTTACGCTCGCTGAAAATGTCTAAAAACCCCCGAAAAGCGCCTAATACAAGGGTTAGCTCCAAGGCTAGCCCAGAGGCTAACGCTGCACCTGATGGTGTACCTAACGCCGCACTTGACCGCAGACCCGGACATGAGGCCATCCTCCTAGCAAGCGCCGCGCTGAGGACCGAATTGCTCACCAAAGCACAGGCACAATCTGCTGAAATTCAGAACCAGTTTGAAGCCCTAGATAAAAGGGTGGTCGCCCTCGAGTCTGCAGCCGACAGCCACTCCGACCTGATTGCTGCTCTGGAGCGGGACATGGTTAACGTGCGGAGGGAGCTCGCTACCCAGAAAGCACGAAATGAGGATTCGGAGGCACGGTCGCGTCGCAATAACCTGCGTATTACCAGGATAAAGGAAAGACGGGAGGCGCATGACGGATTTGATCTCTCAGTGCCTGAAGGAGACGCTTGGTCTCGATAAGCCCCCTTTATTGGACCATGCATACCGTACGCTGCGCGTGAGACCGGGTAACAGTGACCCGCCGAGAGGCTTCGTCATCAGATGCCATTACTACCAGGAGGAGGAGGAAATACTAAGGAAAGCTGCGCAGATGAAACAACTGGCTACGGGGGATGGTGATAAGATCTGCATCCAACCAGACTACACACAGGCAGTAGCCAAGCAGCGGGAAGAGTTCAATGAAGTGCAGGGCCTGTTAAGGAGTTGTGAGGGAATCCGCTACGGCCTGTGGTACCCAGCGGAGCTGAGGATAACAACGCCAGATGGTGTGCGCACAAGCTTTATAGACCCAAAACAGGCAAAGGATTGCATAATGGAAAACCTTAAGCGCGCAACCTAAAGATGTGACAGTGCAGAGTGACATACCGTGGTTTCCTAACTTACATCCTGTAACATTATCTGGACTACCACCTGGATAAAGACTTTGTTTAAGCAAAGGGGATTCTTTAGTATATGCGCCATTGCCACTCAGTAAGCAGCGTCTTACAAAGAATCTTATTGTGTGTGGCTCACTTCGAATATGGTCCCAATTCAGGACCCATTTCAAACATAGACATGCTATGCCCTCTCTCCCAATCACGGTCAACGCACTCTTACCACCCTCAGTCATGGATACAGCATTTAAGTCATGGTTCAGGAGTGGTCTGAAACGGGTGATGGATCTTTTTAACGATGGTGTGTTCATGTCATTTGAGCGGCTGGTAAATGAGTATAATATCCCTGGTTCGCATTATTTCAGCAGGTGCGTGTCTTTCTTCAGAAACATTCACCTTCCTTTGCATTACTCTCGTCAAATGACTGGATAGATGAGTCTAAATCAAAGAGGAGGAGTGAGCAGATTATATGAGGATATTCAGATGGTCGCCTCGCCATCACTTAGTCATTTTAGGGCAGGAGGGGAGGGGGAACTAGGATTTGAAATGTCGGACGTCTCCTGGCAAAGCACAATTAAGAGAATACATTCAACTTCGATCTGTATCAGACATGGTTTGCTTCAGTTTAAAGTGCTTCGGGCTTCATCTATCTAGGAGTACTTGCAAGGATATATCCAGATGTTGACCCGACTTGCTCCCGACGCTGTCAGGCTCTGGCTACCCTCTATCATATGTTCTGGGCTTGCCCAAAGTTAATACAGTTTTGGTCTTTAATTTTTGATATTTTTTCTTACATCTTTGACAGAGAGATAAGCCCTGCTCCTGAAATCGCAATATTTGGTGTGACCCCTGCTGGGATGGCGATATCTGGTGCACAATCAGACGCCATTGCGTTTTCATCTCTATTGGCCAGACGTCTTATTTTGTGCAATTGGAAATCAGATATGCCTCCCACACACAGGTGCTGGGTTGAGGATGTAATGGCACACTTGAAACTTAAGTTGAAACACACGATCTGGGGTTCAACCCAGAGATTTTATACGGTCTGGCAGCCATTTCTGGATTATTTTAACTTACAATTTCCTGCTGGAAACACTGGGGCATAATTGATTCACAGGTTCTGCAACTCTGTAACGTGCCAGTTTATTTTATTATTATTATTTTTTTTAATTGTATTTACTATTGTATATGTTGGGGTTGCTGTTTGGGGACTTGTTAATTGTTTTATGAGTCTTTACAATTCAAAACCCAATAAAAATATCATTGGTACCCATCTCCCGAGCATCAGTGATATCGGTGAGGTAATAAAACAAAGACTGTCAGCTCCATGGTATAACACAGAAACAAATTAAAGCAAACATTGTGGAAACTTGAAAGGAAATGGCTTTCAACCAATCTAGAAGAATGTTGTTTAATATGGCAAGATAGTCTTAAAAATTATAGTGATGCCCTCCGTAATGCCAGAACAGCATATTTTAGATTTATTTTTATGCCTTTTATGTAAAGCACTTTGAATTGCCTCGTTAAAATTTGCTATACAAATAAACTTAACTTGTTACAGGGGGTTCCAAAGGGCTCTACAGCAAAATGAGGAATGTTACATTGAATTCTTATTGAAGGCACTACATTTGATTGTACTGGTATCTGTTCAGTTTGTTTGATTATGAATGCACCTCGTTTCAATCATTGCTGTATTTACTTTTTCACAAGTTTATGACTCACTCATTAGGTAGACCTTTTTGATGCTTTGGCATCCCATGGAAATTATTGCAATTAGGTTGATGACATAGTGAATCATCACGTCGTATTAGGGCTATTGGAGATAAAAATAAAACTTTTTACGGAGCCAGAGGAGGTAATATTCTGAGAAAACCAAGATTTTAGTTAGAAATATTACACACTGAACCTTCAAGTGTTTGTTTCTCATAAATTTACGAGGATCTATTGACAGAAATGCAATATAATATCCACAACTATGTTTTCAGTGGTGTATAAAGACCTTAAGTAATGGACCATTATGTTTTTATTACCTTAGAACGAGCCATTTATATCTACATAACCGTGGGCACCCCCTTCTGTGGAGGTTGCAGTATTTTGTCGTCATGTTTCTACCGTAGCCGACAACGAACAAATAGCGCTACAGAGCACATTTCGTCATCACAGCGTTCTTCTTCTGCTTGTATAATTCTGGCAGTGTAGAAGGCCGTCACTATATTAAATACATACATAGAAGAAGAGGGAATAATAATATGCAGTCTCTGAGTAGTCTTTTGGTTTATTAGAAGTAAGAAGAGAAGTGACATTTGGACAAATGAACGAGCACACATGTTATTTAGCACGAGAGCCGACAGCCTGTGGGTCTTTATACCATGAAGCCAGACTGAGTCGGGACAGATGCAGACAGCTGACGGCAGAAATCACGGATGTGATTTTCCCAGATGGAAGGCTATAATGTGGGACAGATGTTTTTAAAACGGTGCTGAAGTTGTCTGTTTTCTGCTGGACAGGTAATTAAGTTAAGTTTGTCAGACTTTAGCGATGCAAATGAAAGCTGAAGGTTTGATAGCTTTAGTTTGAAGCTGGCCATCATCACAGAGAGACGTGAGGTATTTCCCCTGTCAGTGGTGTAAAATATGTAGTTGCATTAATTTCATGTTGCCTACTTATTCTCCAGCCTGTGGATGGGCTTTGCCGGTTACGTTAGTGAAACAATCAGCTGATCAGTAACGTTAATTGGCAATAAAACAGCAGGGAAGCTCAGATAAGCAGCTAAACTTCACATTTTACTGCCCTGCTGGAAAACATTTATTTCTTTTTACTGCAAATGGTGATATATAACAAGCCCGTGTGCCTATCAAGTGACCAATAATGAATACTTTCCACTGTGCACACAATTGTGTCATTTGTACTTTCACATGCTAAATGCCCATTAAAAACGTTGGACCGTTTTACTACAAGCTGAAATTATGGCTGTCAGTACTACTTTGTGTTTCTGTTGTATTTTAAAAAATTTAGGCAAGATTTGCATGCTTATCTAATTAAGCAAAGTGAGAGCAGCCTTGATCTTCACCAGCCAATGCCTTTGTAAGCTTCATGTACTATGTGGTTTATAATGGACTGTGGTGCAGAAACAGTGAGGCATAAGTGTAATTTAGCATAATTTATACTTCTGCATCAAATTCGACTCGGAACGTAAGCCTCGCAATGTCTCTGAGACGACAGGAAAAGCCCGTGCTTTGAAGTAACTTTTACTATTGGCCAAAACAGCGACTGTAACACGGTAGGTCAATATATTTGACTGTCACAACTCGAGCGAAATGACTCGTTTCACTATCAGAATGTGATCCACTTGGTCGATAACATTTGAAACGGCTATACCAGCTGCACGTATACAATTTTACCCCCATTCCCGTTAGCGGAGGGCTAAACCGGAAGTTATCCTGCTTGCTCGGCAAAAGTCCACACAGTGGACGCTGTGGAGCTACTGCCGACTAGCGTTTGGGGGTGTACGTTTGGTCTCAGCGGTGACCAGGAGG
Organism: Micropterus dolomieu; assembly: GCF_021292245.1. Lineage (NCBI taxonomy): Eukaryota > Metazoa > Chordata > Actinopteri > Centrarchiformes > Centrarchidae > Micropterus > Micropterus dolomieu. The sequence goes on along the minus strand of NC_060168.1, from coordinate 6,330,059 downwards.
GAGAAAGGTGACTGAAGAGGAGGATGACCTGGACGCATTAAAGGACTTGGAGATTAAAAGAGCGTTATGATACTCACTGAGGTGACTCTTCATTCGAGGGCACTTGTACTTTTTAAACTGGGCGACAGCATTACTGACAAGTGCTATTATCAGCTCCTGTAGGGGCAAAGACGGGTAGAAGCACATTTCAGTACAGCAGCACAACACAACCTGACAGCAGCTAGAGGGATTTTGAATATGGTGCTGTGATCTCAAATGATCTGTTTAACAGCAGGAGGTGCATCTTTCTGAAGAGTATGGAGCATTTTGTGTTCTTGGTGTAAAAATGAAAACCTCCATTGTTGACTCAGTGTGTACACACACACACACACACTTTCAACCTTACTTCAAACTTGGTTTTATGTAGTGTGATTGACATTTAAAGTCACTATACAGAGATTTTTAAAGAAGTTTGTCGCTCCCCAGAAAAGACACTGTGGCAGATAGTAATGATCAGATTATTTGAAAGATGCTATAATCACATATAAATTATACTCCTAATAGTTTTGCGTCTAATAACTGCTGCCTTTAAGCAAATGGGAGGATGATATAGAGAGCGACAATGGCCACAGCTGTGTATTCAGTGAGTGTGTGTTCTTACTGAATGTGGTACATCTCTCTCTTTAATCTGCAGTGCCAGAATTCCTGTCTTCTCCTTCTCTGCATCTGGAGGATCAATACCTGGAAATAAAAGTCAGGTTTCAACCATATATTTTTAACACCATGTCAAAGATATTAGACAAACTGTATCAACATACTCTGGTGTCCTTGTCTCCAGGGTCTCTGGCCATAGAAGTCTAGGCCCCCACTCTGGACGTCCAGTGGTTCAGGGGAGGGGTAACTCGCTCCAGCCTAGTACAACCAACCAATCAATCAATTCATACAATTAACTGGTGTTTCATGGGTGAGATAGAACATATAAACTTCCTTATCCGTCATTCAGTCAGGATTTATGGTGCTTGTTTTGTTAATACGTACAAGTCTAGTATTAGCATTCAAGGTATTATTTGTAGCAGTAATGCTACTAGTAAGAGAAGCAGTACTAGAAGAAGCTGGCAGCAGTAGTATTACTGGTGGTAACAGTTAAAGAGCCAGTATACTTTGTAAGAAGTGCATGTCAGCTGGTCGAATAGCTTTGGAAGCCCCTCCCCTACAACTTTCCAACATCAGTTTGGGGGTGGGGCTGTGTCCGACCATTTCTCTAAACTTCAACAACCAACGATCCTACCCTTCCACATTCACACTAAGGTTGGGTTTCGTTTACAATTTTACGATACCAGTACCAAAACCAGTACCCTTAAAGTGATACTGATACCAACAGATTACTTCATTTGATACCTTGAATAAAATGCCACCTGTTGAAGCCGTAGTAAGTGATTTGTAGCATATTATTATTTTTATTGTTATATGGAAAAGCAAGGTTATCTATTTTATTTTTTCCTTTTTTCAAATAACTGTTACATAAAAGTAATGGGAATTTGTATCAGATCTTCCTCATCTTAATTAGTTCATGCTCACGGGTAGTATTGTACGGGGAAAGACTACAGCTTACAATTTTTTTGATACATATGTTGAAAGTAAACAACGGAAAAGTATTTTGTTAATTTTCGATCAATAAACTGAATTGAAAGATCTCCACGAGGGCTTTTTCCTTGTTCAGTTTTTGTGAGGACGTTTGTGCTGACTAAAACCTTCTGCACATACAACAACCAAAAACCCTGGTTCACAGCGAAACTCAGGCAGCTTTGTCAGACCAAAGAAGAGGTCTTCAGAAGTGGGGACAGAGTCCTATACAACCAGGCCAGGAACACAATGACTAAAGAGGTCAAAGCAGCAAAGAGGAGCTCTGCTGAAAAGCTAGAAAACAGCTTCACAGCCAGTGACCCTGCATCAGTGGGGAGAGGCCTGCAGACACTAACTACAGGAGGCCATCCCCCAACACTGCTGGTACTCAACTACTGGCAGACGAGCTGAATGGATTTTACTGTAGGTTTGAGAAGCCCAGAGTCACACCTCTCCCCTACTCCAACTTCAAACAATCACCTTCCCCCACTGCCATGCTCTCTCCCCGCCTCAAGATCAGGAAGGCTCCTGGCACCGATGGTGTGTCCCCATCCTGCCTGAAAATCTGTGCAGACCAGCTGGCCCCCATCTTCACACAGATCTTTCAACAGATCACTGGAGCTGTGTGAAGTTCCCTCCTGCATCAAATGCTCCACAATCATCCCGGTCCCATAAAAACCCTCCATCTCTGGACTAAAGGACTACAGGCCTGTCACCCTGACATCTGTAGTCATGAAGTCCTTTGAAAGACTGGTGTTGGCCCTCCTGAAGGACATTACAGGCCCCCTGCTGGACCCCCTGCAGTTTGCCTACAGGGCTAACAGGTCAGTGGATGATGCAGTCAACTTGGGACTGCATTACATCCTGCAACACCTCGACGCTCCAGGGACAATTCAAGGATCCTGTTTGTGGACTTCAGCTCAGCGTTCAACACCATCATTCCGTAAATCCTCAGCACCAAACTCACCCAGCTCCCTGTGCCAGCCTCCACCTGTGGAGGATCACAAACTTCCTGACTGACAGGAGTCAGCAGGTGAGGCTGGGGAACATCACATCCAGCACCCTATTAGCCTATTAGCACTTTGCGCACCCCAGGGGTGTGTGCTCTCCCCGCTGCTCTTCTCCCTCTACACCAACGACTGCACCTAAGGAGACCCATCTGTCAAACTCCTGAAGTTCGCGGACGACACGACGGTGCTCGGCCTCATCAGGGACGGTGATGAGTTGGCCTACAGACGGGAGGTTGATCAGCTGGCTCTCTGGTGTGGTCAGAACAACCTGGACCTTAACACACTCAAAACTGTGGAGTTGACAGTGGCCTTCAGGAGGAGCCCCCCCACTCTGCCCCCCATTCACCATTCTAAACAGCCCTGTGTCTGCTGTGGAATCCTTCAGGTTTCTGGGTTCCACTATATCCCAGGACCTGAAGTGGGAGCCTAACACTGACACCATCATCAACAAGGCCCAGCAGAGGATGTACTTCCTGCGCCAGCTCAGGAAGCTCAACCTGCCTAAGGAGCTGCTGATCCACTTCTACACAGCCATCATCCAGTCTATGCTCTGCACCTCCATCAGTCTGGTTTGGATCTGCCACCAAAAAGGACAGGAGCAGATTACAACGGACAGCCAGGATTGCAGAAAAGATCATCGTTGCCAACCTGCCCTCCATTCAGGACTTATACATTTCCAGAGTCTGGAAACGGGCAGGAAACATCACTGCAGATCCATCTCACCCCGGACACACCCTGTTCCAGCTTCTCCCCTCTGGTAGGTAAATTTTTTTTAAAAATTAAATAAAATGGCACTTTCTTCTCTTTCTTTCGGTGTGTTGCTTGTGTGTTTGGCTGCAAGGAAAACCATACAAATAGTCATTTTTGCCACGATCTGGTTACAAAAAGTAACGATTGAAGTACTGGTTTGACTGGAGACGTTTCGATTCTACTCAATACTGGGCTGTTTCGGCCGATCCCTAATTGGGGCACAGCCACTTTACACTGTGATTGGCCAGCTGTGTGGAGGTGAGAAAGAACCAGGGTTTTTTTCATTCTTGGCACAACCATTTCTGTAACTTTTCACGTTAACACTCTGAATGTCTTTGAATTAGGTATAACCCATTTTGATTTTCAATGTGGTAGGGCAACACGCCATGCTACTTCTTTCCTAGCGTAATCCAAAGTAGTAGTAACAGTAGCAGTAGTATTATCACCTGGCAAAGCTGCAGTGCCAGCTGTTTCCTGTCCTGGCTGTAACAGGCAGCTTGCTGGTAGTAGAAACCAGGGTTCTGGGTTTGGATTGCGGTCAGACCCAACTTTATTGCTTCATCAAACAGCTCACCAAATGACTGGAACCTGTGAGAAAGCAAAGATGAAGAGACACTCTGGGTTTGGGGTCATGATGTGTGGGCATTATCAGGGATAAAGGTTAGTTCCTAGTACTACGTAACACGTAGTCTTTGGAGGACAACTGTGTTTTCTTCTCAAAGTCTCCAAACTAAAATTTTAATTGATTAAATTGCATTGCATTATAGCCATGACTGACAAAACTGTGAAAATGAAACCCAGGATACCCAGGACAAAATCCTGTGTGTCAATCTAACAGGGTTAAGAGCTGGTGCTCCTGTACCAGGGTCTGTCATGTCAACAAGAACAAGCCTGGCATCCTCAAAAAATCTAATGACTGATGCTTCATTGTTGAAAAATCTAGTTTATCAACTACACATACAACCATTCATTTCAGTATCACAGCCAAGTAAACTATTTATTTTTACTGTTTCTGACAAATGTATATTTATTCTTAAAAAAGGTTTATTACTTCAATCTGTTACATGCAGGTTGTTTATTCAGGACTACAATGTATGTGTGTTATTTTATGTGTATTCTCACTGTTTAGACATCCATGCAGCGTGCTCAAAAGCCAGTTCAGCACTGCCGATCTTCTTCTTACACAGGTCAATGTGCTTCCTGAACTGAGCTATAGCATCTAGAGGAGTGTTATGCTGGAAACACAGACGGCAGATCTAAAGAGACAAAAAAAGGAGAGAGTCATCGAGAGAGAGAGAGGGTCAATAACTGCAGACTGACATCTGGTTTAGGATGCTTCCTAAACGTCTATGATTTGAATCATCGGACCAGTCAGTGAAATTACTTCACTTTAGTTTTTAGCTCCGTCACTGTACACAGAGTAGTGCAGCATGTCAGTCTGTACTTTTATAAACTTTTGTCTCAAAATTACCTAACTACAACAGGGGTAACCACAAACAGTCGAAGATTTGATGATTTAATAGGCGGAGGCTGATTTGACTGCAAATCTTACAGTTTGCATTTGCAGAGGCGTTATGAAACAAGGAACATGCTATTTTGACTATGTGGGGGTGCTCATTGTCTGATTTTACATAGAACTACTGTTTTTCTCCCAGTAAGTTCATATACAGCCTATTATCTTATAATTATCAACATATAATGCTGTAAATAAACATGTGAAAAGAAAGAATCTTTTAATTCATCTTTATAAAGTGCATAGATAAATCAAAAATTGCAAGAGGGGGTCAGTGCGCATGTGTGGGCGTAGTGTGTGTATGTGGTAGAAGGGGAAGAGAGACAGAGCACCAGCTGCGTTGGTATTAGGGCAGAACGATTAATTGCACTTGCAATAATATCGCTATATGATAAAACGAGATTTTCCAATCGCAAAGGCTGCGATTCCACTCCAGGGTATATACACAGGAATCCTGCAGTAAAATTCAATACCTTTTCAACATATTTTAAGACTGCCGCGCCACTTTGAGCTGTAACCGATTAAATCAGCCGCACACCTTTAAAAGGGACATTTTTGAGGTTTTAAAAGGAATTTAAGTATATTTATAACATATTTATTGCCTATGTGTCATCAGGTTGTAACGCCACCTACAAATTGAGGCATTCACCAACTTTCTCAATGGCCTATAACAGCCTGTATGGGCCAACAGTTTTCTATGTGAAGGACTGGTCAGATTTCCTGCGAAAAGCAACTGTCTTACATAAGCTATGACATTAATGTACGCAATATTACAGCAAATCATGTGAAACACAGTCTAATTTTGTGTTTTAGTTGGTTTGAACTAGATAATGTGAGCTTGCCTGCAATGATGTGTGATAACTTTCACCGCCCACTTGATCAAAACAACAAAATTCAAACAGGTCAGGTGGGAACAAAGATGAAGAGAATAAACTGAGTGATGAATAACATAAGTAGTGTAGGCGGTGGAGCACAGGCACAACCTGGAGGAGAAACAAGTCTAAATTAAAGCTGCAAGCAGCGTTGGGCGGGCCCTCGCACTTGTAAGCGCGTCCGCGTCGCACATTCTGGAGTTCTGCCGGTGCGGCTGTGAATTTCCTACGCGTTTCCGACGCCGCATGAATGTGCTATATGTCACTTCCTGTGTCCCCTATGTGGAGCTACATAGCACTTGCCGCTATGAATATAAATCGGTATTGACGTGTAGATGTCTGCGGGGTGGGACAGTTATCAAGCACGTAAAGTTTGTTTCAGATGTGAACATGTACACTGAACAATAATGTACCCAAACAATAAAATAAATTCCTTTTATATTTCCCTGCCTTGTTGTTTATGTGTACATACAGAGGAAGAATGTGAGAACAGCACACATTTCATCGTTACTGTGTGTTAGAGCATGGGAGAACAGTGGATACTTTTAATACAGCCCACACCCCTAATACTGTGTAACTATAA
>NC_060168.1:6321291-6323629 GCF_021292245.1 Micropterus dolomieu | reverse complement strand
TGCTCGGGCCCTAAAAATATAATCCGAGCAAATTCAATAGGGACCTCACACGGTCGTGCTCGGGCCCTAAATATAATCTGAGCAAATTCAATAGGGACCTCACACGGTCGTGCTCGGGCCCTAAATATAATCTGAGCAAATTCAATAGGGATCTCGCACAGTCGTGCTCGGGCCCTAATAATCTTAGCAAATTCAATAGGGACCTCACACTGTCGTGCTCGGGCCCTAAAAATAATCTTAGCAAATTCAATAGGGACCTCACACGGTCGTGCTCGGGCCCTAATAATTGATGCAATTGCATGCATCACCAAATTTCATCATAACATGTATACCTGGCCTACAAGAAAGAGCAGTGTGTGATTAATCTATCTAGTACTGTGTTGGTCATAGTATTCAATGATTTATTGCTTGTCTATTTTGAATAATACAGAAGATAAAGAGCTAAAAATAAACGCATAATAAATAGCAAATGCAATATTGGTTAAAAAAAATTCGTGTATTTTCCGAAATCGTTCAGCCCTAGTCGGTAGTGTGCCAAGTTGTATGTGAACTGTGCTCGACATTCAAATCATTTATCAAAATTGATGACCCACACAAAGAATATTACATCATTTTCAAACAGTACTTGGAATAATCCTGCGAGGAACTACGGACATGCATGCAGTTTTCAGCAGCCATGCACAACTTGGCATAAGACCGGTGAATGGCAGGTGAGCAGAGAGAAAATTGTCAACAATGAGCCTCAGTTTAGATGGAAATGACAGTGAATAGTGAAGCGAGACTGCAGCGCTGCAGCTTCTCAAGATTAAAGCGGAGTAATTGTGTGTTTTCACATCCTAGATGATGAACAAAGGCATTCAAAATTGAGTCTTAGAGGAAAAAAACCTGATATGTAGTATGTTAAATGTGTTGTGCGGTGCAGCTGCTCTACAGGTGCGCTGAACTGTACTGCAACTATGAGTAGTGAATAATATATCTTATATTCGTAGGTGTACTGAAGAAAAACACTGAGTATTTATATAAACAAAAAATTATCTAAAAGTCAAATATTCGGAGTAAACTAGGGCTGCACAATTAATGTAATCACAATCGCAATGTCGTCATGTGCGATACATATTGTTGTTGACAAGTTAGTCCTTAGCATTAACATATAAGGGACCAATGTAAAACTTTTTTCTTTCACAAGGTTTAAATAAATAAAAAAAGAAAATGAAATAAAAAAATGAAACTGCTGTAACTGGATTTAATATTCAACTAGAGGTAAAATAGTATATTATATGAAATTATAATGAATATAGTAAATTATTGTTATACCAACAGTGTACTATTAACTGAATATTATACTCTTTATTTAATGTTATAATATTATACTAATACACTCATGTATACTAGTTCCTCCTCCAGGTTGTGAATAGAGCCTCTGCAGTGGACAGATGTAGATTTAGCCAAAGTCACGCTGCCAGTATGCCAATATTTGCTCCGTCTAGTCGCCTCCTCCGTAGAGCAACATGCTTAGTTCAGGTTTACTAGTTATTATTATAAATATTGTTTAACTTTGGTCAAGTTGAGAAAAACACATTTCAAAATGTCAGTTTTTGTGCATTTTCCTTGATAATCAAAAAAGTAGACTCCTAGTTCCATTTGTTCCATTATAATCGATTCGCAATCGCAAATCGCAATATGACTTTCTCCAAATCGTGCAGCCCTTGTGCAAACCAGTGACTTAAGAGTCAACCTGGAAAATTCTGATTCAGGTACAGCTTTACATCCATCTCTCTGAAGCCTATTTCCAAAACGGATTATTTATCATCTTCGTCCACTTCTGCCTGGCAATAACAGGACCCGTTCTTTCTCCACCCCTCATTGATCCAGCCACTACTGTCTGAGATACCTCGTCACTGACCACCAACTGCACAGACAGAAATGTACCTTATAGTTGATGAATCCAGCCATAGTTTTGATCTCCAATATGTTGGTCTCATGAGCTCTGAGCTCATGAACAAGACTATATGCAGTTTTGTAGTACCTACAAACACAAACAAACATACAAATAAGAGAAAACGGCTAGAGTAGAACATACAGGTCTATATGTACAAAAATACAACAAAACCTGTGATGCCAAAAACGTGACATAAGAACTCAGTGGTTCAATTTCATGGGAAGCAGTAGTAGTGCTTTGATCTTTCAGAAATACTGAAGTTAATACTGCAGTTTGTCTCCTGTAATAAGAGTAGGGTTGGGCGATGTCTACAAAATTTACATCGGACGTCTACATTGAAACATCGGGATGGATCGGGGGGCGCACGTGGGTGGGGGGGGGGGGGGGGGGGGGGGGCTT
>NC_060168.1:6315130-6321271 GCF_021292245.1 Micropterus dolomieu | reverse complement strand
GCGGGGGGGGGGGGGGGGGGGTCGTCATCTTATGTGCATGGGTTACCTCGCTTTACTCTTATTCTCGCAATGGAGAAAGTGGAGTAGATGGGCGAGGGGGGAGACAGAGAGAGGCGGGTCAAGCCAGTGTGTTTACCTGAGGTGTAGGCCTCTTGTGTGTCCGTGTGTGGGGAGAAGAGAATTCCGCGGAATGTGCGAAGCATATTTAAAATTTATAATGATTATGTTCGTGGTGATTAAAACCTGCTTTCACATGGCAGTATTATGTGAAAAATTTAGATTTTTTTGCCGGGGGGCGGGGTTTTACAATCACGATGCCTGCTCAACCACTGACCATCGGTCTGCCATCGCCGATGGACAATGGCATCGTCTATGGGCTCAACCCTACATAACAGCAGTAGTTAATGAGCGATACCAAAGGTCTTACAGAATTCGTTAACTGCTGCTTAAAGTATTATGTCTCACAAAGTCCTAACAGGAGCTGACCACAACAAACTAGAAAGTAAAATTATATCCATTATGAATGTATAGGCTCAGACTTACTTGAGAGCATTCTGGGTGTCCTGTTTCAGCTCACTGAAGAAGGCAATTTTAAACTGGTGCCTAACAAACAGCAGCTGGAAACATAAGGTGGAAGAAGAGAGGAAGACAACAGTGTGAGGATGGGGCAATTAAAGTACAAAGTATTTTAGAAGCAATGTCAGCTTGGCCTCAAGTTAGCATTTTATCCCAAGCATCTTTACCTGTACTGCATTTATTTGCAGCAATTTGTTTGATTTGCTCTAGTGGGGGTGATGTGTGCTTCTTCCTACCTGATGTGTTGTCTTGTTGAGGAACTCTTTGTGTGATTTGACTCGCCGGATCTCAGTGTAGTAGTATGTCTGAGCATGTTCATAGAAAGCATTCTCCAACCTACAGAATCACAGGAAAGAATACAATTTAATAAACATACAATGTTTGGGAGAGATTTCAATGTATTCATCTGCTGTTATTCATGCATTTAATTAAGTTCAGTGAACAAAGACTGCACCATATTAACACCAAGTTTAAAAGCTTTCACGATCACAATATTAATAATAATGAATTTCCAGTAGCAGTATATATAATAATGTCAAAATCACATCAACTTATCTAACAGTTGTTCAACACAATGAGTCCAGTCAAAGTGTCCACAGACCTGACACTGAACCTTGAAATGTGTGTATGGATGAGCTTAGCATCAGCATGAGCACTTTAAATAGGAAGCGCTGTATCACTCCTGGAGCCGGTTGCTCCAACAGGGCTTACAACTGGTCTTAAGGTAAGTACGTCTTAAATCAGCATTCTAAGTCCAACCCAATAGTTACAACAGTTGCACCATCCAGGCTTACGTCCTCTTCTCGCTAAGAGCAGGCGTAAATCTTACGCCTAGTCAGTATCAGGCATAAAGTCAAAATCTAGGCAAGTTTCTATAGTAACCAGCAGTAAGGACACGGCGCGCCTTATACACAGACTTTACAATGAGCGGGCTTTTAGACAGGAGAGAGTTATTAGGGACAGAAGCAATCCATTGGACATTTACAATGATGAGGAGCTGATTGAGAGGTTTCGATTCTGTTGGAGAGATATGCAAGTCACCCGACTTACAGTTTGTGTCGGACCACAACGCAGCATTGACACCCGCATTACAGCTGTTTATAGCGCGACGTTTTTATGTAAATGGAGCGTTTCAGAACACTGTTGGAGAGATGATTAATGTCCACAAATCCACCGCATGTCAGGCCATCCGCAGAGTGTCACTGGCACTGAGCCGTCGCCTTCCACGATCTGCTCACCTCCCCACTGGGGCCGAGTTTGCGGTGATGAAATACCGTTTCCACCGGGCCTCTGGCATTCCTGGTATTGGGGCTGCATCGATGGGACTCCCATCCGGATCCAGGCACCTTCTGAGCATGATTATCTGTATGTCAACCGCAAGGGATAGCATTCAATCAATGTGCAGATTGCTTGTGACGCCAAGTATAACATCGTTAATTTGGTGGCAAGATGGCCTGGATCTACCCATGATGCACGCATCATCCGGGAGAGTGCGTTATACCAGGATTTCGAGGCTGGAAGAGTAAATGGGCTGCTTCTCGGCGACAGTGGATACCCATTGAAACACTGGCTGATGACGCCTATAATTGCTCCGAGGACTGAGCAGGAACAACGGTATAACAACATCCACACCACCACTAGATCCCTCGTTGAGCGGTGCATCGGAGTCCTCAAGCGCAGGTGAAATCCTTTCCTTGTCTGTGCCGCTATCCATGGGGCTGATATAGTGCGGTCACTAGATCACTGAAAACTATATAAATAGACTAGGCCTAGGCTATATAACAAAACTCGCCAAAAGTTACACATTTCGGTTTTACATTAATCATTAACTATTTTTTCTAGGTTTCATTGTCTTCATGGAGAGATACGGATGCACCCTGAGCGAGTCTGCACCGTAATAGCATCACGCACTCCTCCACAACATCTGTGTCACCAGGAGGATCCCTCTCCTTAGGCAACACCATCAGGTGGTGCAGGAAGGTGTCGACCCTGTGGACCATGCAGGGCATGAAGATGTCGGTGGACGACTAGTCCGTACACGCATTATTAACCTTTATAAATGTTAACTATTGCTTCACTTAAAATAATTCTGCTAATTATCTGCAGGTTGTAAACCATAAAAAAAAATTTTTATTTACATATAATTGTCATTGATTCATTGCACACAATTTGCCATTAGGTGTAGTTACAGAATTACAAAAGACCGCCCATCCTCTTCAGAAATAGGCGAAGATGAATTGTTTATCTGTTGTTGGAGCAACTGTATTTCTAACGATATTTTTTGTTTTTCAAGTTCCAGCTTTTCCTGCTCGGCCTGTAATTTCTTTGTTTCAGCCTCCACTCTAACAATTTCTTTCTCAAGAAGTGTCTGCTGCAGATTATCCAGCGGTGCACCACTGCTGCCTTCATGAGAACTTCGTGGAGTGACTGGGGCCTCCATCGAGTCTGAAAATACAGAGGATCTGTCATAGGCCTACTGTTATCTGACAACTATTAAAACTGTTATTGTAGACTACTATAGACTACACACCTTTACAATTCACACACTCGCTTGAGCGGTCGACATCCATCTCTGGAGAGACAGCAGTTTCTTCCAGGTCGGTACCGTCACTTTCCACACCGACCAAACCAATAAAAGCTGGGGAATCCTCTCCAAAGATATCCACAATTATTATTATTATTGCTGGGCAATCTTGCTGAAGGCAAGTCCGACTATGTTTTGAACGGATAGCGGTGGTGCGGGAAGGGTGGCGGAGTGATGGGGGAAGGGGATTACAATAGTAATCTTTACCATTGACGGCAACATTGCCCAGCACCATTGCTCTAAAAGTTGCTCCGTGTATCATCAGCTTTAGTAAAGCCCTGTTGGTGCAACCAGCTCCTGATGAGCAGCTGGCACCTTGCATGGCAACCTCTGCCATCAGCCTCTAAATGTGTATGAATGGGTGAATCTGATGTGTTTTAAGTGCCTTGAATGGTTGGTAGATTAAACTGGAGAGTGAAATGGCAGATGCAATTTGGACAATTAGCAAAATATCCATGTACAAATACTGATCTATATGGCATCAGCAAAATCGGTAACTACCTTATGATGTAGCCCACCAAGTGGTCAGTGTGTGGCAGTACAAAGAGACTCTTGCCAGACAGATCACAGGCATTACAAAGAGCCGCTGCCCTCTCTGATGCTACCAGGTCCTCTCCTGTACAAACAAGAAAAGAAGTGATGTTTTGGCAAATAAAGACAACTGGAAACAGACAGAGCAAAAATCTATGGTTGTTAAACAGGAGATTAGAGCCCGGCCGATTTACTGGCCAATATGAGCTAATTGCATTTATATCGGCATCAGTGTTTGTGGGATTAAAGCAAAAAAAATTCTGTGCCTGAAATGTGTTCGGGGTTTCTGACAAAGATGGAGGGTAGGAGGCAAAAGAGTAACTTTGTGTTGAAAACTGACGGGGACATAGGGGCTCAGATTAGGGGTGTGACATACACTTAGCTCACGAAACATGAGGAAACACGATACTGGGTTCACAAGAACAAGACAAGTAGATAACTGTACACTGTTTTGTGAAATTGTTCAATGTGGAAATATATGACAGGGATGTCTGGGGGTCCTCCCCCAGAAGATTTTGAGCATTAAATAATTAATTTCCTGCATTCTGCTGAAATTTTCTGCCACCACCTATAATCAGTACTTGAAGTGGAAAATATAGGTGCTGGTACTTAGGGCTGGGCAATATGGCCAGAGATTTTATCACCATAAAACATTTTGTATTATTCAATATCGATTATTCTCAGGATAAATGTCAAATCATTATTTCTTTCAGGTTTAAAGGCAGATTTTTGCTCCTGAGTTAAAATTGAAGAAACCAGATGGTTAATTGTGGTTTTTAACAAACACTTGATGCCAAACAGTGGATTACTTAACAAATTTGAGGTAAAATATTAAAAGCTGTTATTATTAAGTAAATTTAAATTATAAAGTAATATTTTTGATATTTCTGATTTGTTTGTGATTCAAATGAATTAAATCAAACACTTATTAAACATTTGTTATATTGTTATTGAGGAAAATTATATCTTGTTAATTATCATTATTGTTTAATTGCCCAGCCCTGCTGGTACTCTCCACTCACATGGGAGCTCACGGCTGCTTGAAAGGCACCAAGCTTCTACCTGCTCTGTCCCCGCCGACAGAGATCAGCAGAGAATGGGGACAGATGAACGCCACATAGAGCTCACTGGTACGCAAGAAAGGTTCCGACAAAAATGGCCTTGTTACGTTGGCAAAGGTCCAGACGATCCAACCCAGTAAAATATTTAGTCTAAAACGCATTATTATATCAATAAATACACAAGGACTGCTGTTACATTATTAGCCTAACTACTAGAGCTGGGTATCGAGTTCAATATTTTTTAGGCACCAACCGAATTGCCTGAATACCATCGAGTATCAAAAAATGTCTTGTCTTTCGGTACCAAATTTCGATACCTAAAGGTTCTTGTTAACGCAATGAGACAATAAGCATGCAACATGCTTGATGTGCCCAAATCTAAAAGTGATTGTAATTGGCTGTGGTGATATAAACACTAGTTCACACCGGTTACGCAGAGACGTGGCTCATGCATGTAAAAGAAGTGAAGAAAATCATCAGTGTGGCGACATTGCACTATGCTTGATGCAACAGCACGTGAAGCAATATTTGTGACGTAAGATAATTGTTGCAGAGAGCGGCGACACGACAAATCTGGTGACGCCCTTGACTGTGCATGGGATAATGTTGCTCCGTCTTTGACTGCAACAAGACAAAGGCGGTGCAGTCATCGTCTCAGCGCTCTACTGCTACCTCTCTCTCTCTCCTTCTCTCAGGCCAGTTGCCATGAATGTTTAGGTTGTATTGATGCCAGAGCACAAATTCACATAAAACAATAAAAATTAAAGCTGCAAGCAGCGTTGGGCGGGCCCTCGCACTTGTAGCCGAGTCCGAGCCGAGTTGCATATTCTGGAGCTTTGCCGGTGCGGCTGTGAATTTCCTACGCGGTTCCGACGCCGCATGAAGGTGCTATATGTCACTTCCTGTGTCCCCTATGTGGAGCTACATAGCACTTGCCGCTATGAATATAAATCGGTATTGGTGTGTAAATGTCTGCGGGGTGGGAGAGTTATCAAGCACGTAAAGTTTGTTTCAGATGTGAACATGTACACTGAACAATAATGTACCCAAACAATAAAATAAATTCCTTTTATATTTCCCTGCCTTGTTGTTTATGTGTACATACAGAGGAAGACTGTGAGAACAGCACACATTTCATCGTTACTGTGTGTTAGAGCATGGGAGAACAGTGGATACTTTTAATACAGCCCACACCCCTAATACTGTGTAACTATAACAAGTAGAGAACAGAAGAAAAAGATGTTCTTTCTTTACAACTGTCTGCATAGCTTATTCATATTGTGTAATGAATGAAAATAAATAGGCCTACTAGGCTCCTCTCTACTTTGACATTTAAGATTAGCTTGTTTGATCCACCTTCATACACATGTGACATTACTCTACAACTTG
>NC_060168.1:6306434-6315030 GCF_021292245.1 Micropterus dolomieu | reverse complement strand
AACGACCCTAAGCACACCGCCAAAGCAACAAAAGAGTGGCTGAAGAAGAAGCACATCAAGGTTCTGGAGTGGCCTAGCCAGTCTCAAGACCTGAATCCAATTGAAAATCTTTGGAGGGAGCTTAAAATTCGAGTTGCCAGGCGACAACCTCGGAACCTGAATGATTTGGAGGCTGTCTGCAGGGAGGAGTGGGCCAACATCCCTGCCGAAATGTGCACAAACCTTGTCACCAACTATAAAAACCGTTTGACATCTGTGCTGGCCAATAATGGCTTTTCTACAAAATATTAACATGCTGTTTGTCCAGGGGGTCAAATACTTGTTTTTCCTCATCAGATGGTCATCAATTTTAATAAATTCATATGATGTGATTTTCTGGAATTTTCTTTGGGATTCTGTCTTTCACTGTTAGAATGTACATATGATTAAAATTATAGATGGTTGCATTCTTTGTAAGTGGGCAAACCTGCAAAATCAGCAAGGGGTCAAATACTTATTTCCCCCACTGTATACGTATTAAAATAGTGATGAGCAAGCATCTACGCTACCAGAATTCTACCATAAGAAGAAGAACATAGTGACGAAACCTTTTTATATATAGTCCAGGGACGAAACGAAACAGTCCCATCATTTCTCCCTAGTTCATCACTTCTAAACATTCTCTAACATCACTTAAAGCAGCTAACGCTGCCCGTTGCTAAATTAGCCACAAAGCTAGCTAATGCCATGTTTATCAGTGGAGGAGCACTAACGTAATGAGCTGGTAAACTACAGTGTTTAACTTATTCAAAATATATCTGCGACCCGCTTGTCTGTAGTTACAGTCAGCGTGTCAGAAATGTTTAAATCAGAGCAGACATGTAAATAAACGTGAGCAGAACAAGAATCTAACACTTTGTTTGGCTTCCTGCCAAACAAAGTTATCTAGCTCCTCTTTCAAATGTGAAACGTAGTACTCATTGTAGACAGTCATGTAGTATTAGATGCATTCAACAGCAGGTAACTGTATCATAGACTGGGGACTGTTTTAGAGCGAGATGGTGGGTGAGAAATGGTTTCTCGTAGCTTTGATTAGAACTCAAGAGTGGTGGTAAGGGGATAAACTACATATGAATAAGCTACATTGAAATGGGTTATTACAGCAGATTATGTGCAAGGTAAAATACACATGATTAATCTCTCTCCCTCTCGGTTTACAGATGGCTGAAAAATATATTACTTATTTATAGAATGTACAATAAAATTTTATACCGGTGCCTAGGGCTGGACAATTAAATGAAAAGTAATCGAAAACCGAAATTCAGAGCCTCTAACAGACGTAATTTTACCATGTTGGTTATTTATAAATATTTTCCCTACAGTGTGTGTGTTCATGTGCTTTCCCTTAAAAACATACTACTGTGTGTGGAAAGCACTGTGCAGAGGTTAGCTGGTGCCAAGCGCCTTCACTTTCCAGCCGTTCTATGCAACAGTCTTTTATTTCATTTTATTAACGGACACGCTGGCTACACTGTAAATTTACTGCTAGACTGACAACAAACTCGCTTGCTTTTCCCATTACTTTCTGCTACTCACTCTCTCTCTTTCGCTCCTTAAAAGATCTGATGTTAACTCTGCTGCTCTTATAACAGCAGATGTCACGTAACTTAGATATCCTTTGATGAATGAGGAGAGGAAGCTAGCAGGCGTGTATTGCCTTGCTCGCACAGTGTGCAAGTGAAAATCAATAGTTCTGCATTGACGACAATAATCAAGTTGAATTTTAGTAGCAGCGGGAATTATTCAGCAGTGGTGATCTGCCTAATATAGGGGAACAGTGTCTCCATAATGTGGACGTCAACATTACCTTATCAATTAACATTTAGATAATCAATTTTTAAATAATATTAATCAAAAACATAAAAAAAACAGCTTTAATAACTGAGCAAAATTACAGTACAAACCTCGTCAGTGAACTATGAGGGCAAAAGAACAATAGCAAAAGAACAACATTCAAAACAAAATAATCGTTCAATAATCGTAATCGAGGTAAAATGTTCAGTTAAATGCAATTTTGATTTTCGGTGAAATCGTCCAGCCCTACCGCTGCCCATCAGAAGGAGAGACTTGGATATACTGTAGATACAGTTTAAAACTTATATGGATGGGATATGACGTGTGTATAACCTAATATGATTGAGTAAAGACGTTAACCTGGAGGTAGAGGAGTTTTCTTCTGGATTAGAACCACAGCCACCTTGGTGTTCCTGCCCTGAAGACTGGTCCTAAAGACAAACAAACACAACACAGATGACACAGATAAAATTTACTGCAGTTATGTTTCTCCTAGGGTGTCCCAAGCTGATCTGCAGGATAGTGTCTATAGAAAGCCCAGTCCATTCCCAATTCTTTTCATGTTTATTCCAGGTCAGAAATGCTTTCAGAACTCACTCAATAAAACCAAAGGCAAATAAAATGTACATCTACCTGACAATCTCCACTTTAGTTGCACATTCAGACTGTTTCTCTTTCCACTGTGGGTCGTCCCAGTCCAATTCATAGAAGAGCACAACCAGAGCTGGTACCAGGTTCAGATGTTTATTCATCCAACCCGTTTTCAGGATGCCTTTAGGAATGTACCACTCATAGGACGTTCGCTAGACATGCAGACAGAGAAGATTAACTGTTTAGAGACACTTTTCCCACATCTTAGCACTGATGCAGTAATCTGTAAGTGAAATGGGTTTGTTGGGATATTATGCTCTTTGTTGATGACCTTCTAAATCTCCTTATCCACTGCTCACCTTAGTGCGACATTTGGGGTACTCGTGGTCTCCTGGGAGGACTTTGAAGGAGATAGGAACTCTGTCAGCTCGCCGGTTGGCGCAAAAGGCGTCCCAAATGGCCCGGTGCACAGCATTGTACACCACATCCAGACCGGTTAAAGCCACGAAGGCCATAGGCCGACAACATAGTTCTGGAGGAAGCTCCCACTGGGAACCAGCCATCATGAGGGTTCAACAATGGATACACCTACGCAAGACAGAGCAACATCACTGCAGCAGACAAGACATTCCCATATATTCTCTTTCTGTACAAAATACCCTCCTACAGCAAGTTTATAGTGTATCTTTATCTTTCTTTATAAATATTCTATTTATTATCATTAGGGAATAACAACACAAAATCCTTATCGATTCACCAAGCATGAATAGACAGAGTCTTTCTGGACAACAACTTGCGGGTTACAAGACTTGAAGCTTAGCATTAACTAAGCTGCTAACTTAACAGTGACAGCTCGATGTTTACTTTTTTATGTGAATGTGTAAAGTTACACATTCACATAAAAATCTGCCGTAAGTTACATTCAAAAAGCGACACGTTATATACATACATATGTATACTAGACGAAAGCGGAAGTGAGATGACCTAACTCGGCTAAAGCTAACATTAACGTTAGTGGCATTGCTGTTGTCCTGTTGTTAGTATCCTCAACAAACCCGTAATTTAAAAAAGATTACATTTGTGAACTCACGGATAAGTTACAAAGTTGAACAGCAACATACCTCAGCTGCATCACTCAAGTGAACTGGTAAAGGTGCAAGGCACAGCTAGCTTGAGGGAGTTAGCTAGCTGCACTTCATAGGCTGTTTGCAGGCCGGTGGGAATGTCTATCAAGGTTAACAGTTAGCTAACTTAGTGGGCGAGGTTGCAACAACAAGCACATACAACGTTACGTCAGTGCACATTTAACGGTAGCTGTAGGCAGCCTGGTTTCGTTTTTCGCCAAGTTCCAGCGCTGGTCACAATCTGGCAGCTAATCACCGATGTGTCAAACTCAATGGAAGCAAAAATATAATAGATGGCAGATGCTGCTTAAACAACAAACTAGCTAGTTCGCTATCTATGGCAGAACTTGAATAATACATCCGGTTCGACTTTTCAAAATTAAAGCGCTACCTCACAAACTATGTTTTTTACGAATGACTGCTAAATGTTTTTCATATGAAAGGCAAATGATGAAAAATCTATCTTAATTACAATAACAGTGATAATTATGGTGACACTAATAATCTTAGTGTTTCCATACAGCATCCTAAAAAAATACAACGCAAACTGTCATCTACGGACGTCATGCGCACAGTATGCATGCGGGGTTCGGTGCCTGTAGTCTTCTTCTTCTTCTTCTTCTTCTTCTTTTTGGTTTAATGGCGGTTGGCAAACCAGTTTAACGGTGCATTACCGCCACAAGCTGGACTGGATTGTGGAACGAGAGATTAAGCAGGAAATAAATGAAATAAACAAAACAAAACAAACAAAAAACAAAAAAACAAAAACAAATCCCTCCCCCCAAAAAAAACAAACAAATTAAAATCTTTTTTCCAACTCAGTTTCTTTAAGAAACTTAATTATATGACAATATATCTGGCCTGCTGTTTTCCACAAGAGACCTGTCAATGAGATCATGATGTTTTGCCTTCCGTAATGACTGAAAGAAGCGTTCCCTCTTGATAGTGTATCTCCTACACTGAAGGAGAACATGTTCAACCGTTTCTAGTTGGTTACAATATATACATTTCCTAGTTGGGTGCTTACCTCAGACGAGTGATTATATTTTCTTCCCTACGTTTCCAGCCCACCATCCTTCCGGCACCAACCTGTCTCTGTACATTATATAGGTGCCTTCCAGTTTCACAATTGTCCCAATGCTCCTGTCAAACTGACTGTGCATAGGTCCTGATAAATGTCTTAGCTTCATCTTTAGTTAATGGGGTTTTTAGGTCTACATGTTTGATTTTCAGTGTTCCTTTGGCCAGAATATCCACCTGCTCATTTCCCTCCACACCAACATGAGCAGGAACCCAAAGGAAGCATGTGGATAAACCTTTTAGCTCCATCCTGTACAATATAAGGAATATGTCATTGAGAATATTGGATCTAAATGATGATTTGCCAGATTTAATACTCATTAGAGCAGACAAGCTATCAGATGCAATAACAGTATTATTTGTTTCCCTCTCTTCTATCCACTGCAGGGCCAGTAATATTGCAGTCAACTCTGTGGTATACACTGAGACATGATCTGATATTCTTTTCTTGATATATGACTCACTTGCTGTGATAAAGACTGCTGCACCTGCACGCCCTGTATCAGGATCTTTGGAGCCATCTGTGAAAATAAACATGGAGTCTGAAAAATGTAAATCAAAGTAATTCTGTACTATGCTGCATTCTGGAAGTTTCTTTGACATATCCTTCAATTCCTGCTGTATGTTTAGGTCTACACTTGGTGTTGGGAATAACCAGGGAGGAATGGAAGATTGTGACACTGTAGGGCTGTAATCTAATTGTCGTAATCCTATGACTTCTGCCTTTGCATCACCAATCCACCCAAAACTTGTGAAATTTGTCTCATTGTGTTCCCAGCAATCTATTAAAAGACTCTTGGCAGGATGAGAATCACATTGCCCCTGGAGATTAACCCAGTATGCCAACATTAACTTTACTCGCCTGATTCTTAACGGCATCTCTCCCATTTCCACCTGCATTGCTGACACAGGAGATGTTCTGACTGATCCACTGCAAATTCTCAAGGCCTAAGCTTGTAATACATCCAACTTCTTAAGGTTTGATTCTGCTGCTGACATGTACGCTACACATCCATAGTCAAAAACGGATCTCATGAGTGCCCAGTATATATTTTGGTGCCTGTAGTCCGGTGAGGTTTTAAAATTTATTTTTTAACCAGGTGAACTGGCACCTCTCCAGCAGTCTATAGAGGGCGCTACCAGATGTACAATCTCCCTACATCCAACTTCTTAAGGTTTGATTCTGCTGCTGACATGTACGCTACACATCCATAGTCAAAAACGGATCTCATGAGTGCCCAGTATATATTTTGGTGCCTGTAGTCCGGTGAGGTTTTAAAATTTATTTTTTAACCAGGTGAACTGGCACCTCTCCAGCAGTCTATAGAGGGCGCTACCAGATGTACAATCTCCCTACGTCTGGTCTCTGTCACCATATTGTGAAATAGGTGTATAAAGTTAGGTCAAAGAAAAGCAAAGAGACAGACAGTTTTAAAAAATCTTGAATGTTTTCCACTAGTTACCCTGTAGTTACAGTAATGTTATGGTGCTTTCAGACCAACCGCGAATTTTCGTGAAGTGTTCACACACAACGCAAGAAGGCGATTTTAACGCAATAACGTGAATAAACACAACTCGCCATTACTACAACTGTATGAACCCAAAGTAAACATTTTGCTGTGATTAAATAGCAATAAACGGATTAAACTGATGTCGAAATAACTACAACATGATGTAGATTTGTTAAATATATGAATTCATGCTTTGTCAGGTCTGTCAGCAAGACAGCAGGACAACTACTTCTAAAATGTTTGTTTTCTGAATGGAGTTTGGATCGATCAGAGCTAAGCTATGGTAACTTGGTCACAGTAAAGTACAATGATAGCTGGAATAAAGTTACAGACACATGTTTTCTGAACTCACCAGGTAGTTCAACCTCCTTGCTTTCTTTTCTCCAAGTAATGTCCAGTTTTGACCGTTTTTTATATAAATATGAAGTCGTAGTCCGACAGAGCAAATGACGCTAACAACAACACTGGAACCGGATGTGCACGGAAGCTAGCTGCTAAGAAGCTCCAGTGAAGATAAATCAACGTTGAAATACCTGAAATACATGAACTTGAAACCAAATGTAGAGATATTATTGCGAGTAGCCTCTGTTCTTTGAAGACCTGTGAGACAGGCTGCGTCATAAAGATTATTGCATATTAATATGGAAAATATTTTTGATGTTTTTGTTGAGTTACAATCGGGGCTACATTCAGAAAATCACCTGGTGACGCTGATGGTGACAACAAGCTAGCCTATGTGCCGTTCTCCCTTTGTTACTCTATATTTACACATAAATAACAAGGCACATGGGGTGGCATAACAGGTTTTTATTCTATTGTTAAATTAACTATTTCTTAAAGACTATTATTTATTTCTTTACTTTGTTTTGGAAGTATCTCCTTTTTGTCGTCCTCTGACAAATCATTTTTTCTAAATTTGTTTCTACTTAGACTACTTATGGAAAGTTTGCCTGTTTCCATAGCACACGTGCCACCCCATGTAGAGGGTAGACTGACGTGCAGCGTATCATTCCCGCAATACCAAAACAGATAAGCTCATCCCCAGACCATTTTACTGGCATTTCTCCATTGTGTGACATTAATGATAGTTTCACACATGAGCTATCAATTTGTCCCAGATTTGTGATATCGATTCTAGTGAAACAAGTATAGTTATTAACTTTGGGAGTAAACACAGGAGGGATGGTTGAATTCTTTACAGGAGGGAAAATAGCACTGAGGGTGGTGCAATTTGGTGGGCAAGCCTGCATGGTCAGTGCCATCATGCAGTGGAAACCCTGGGGGTCTGAATCAGGAAATAGTGGTGCTGGTAAACAAAGTTGGTCTCGCGGAGGAGCAGGCTACACAATTGGTCACATTCATGGAGGCAGCTGTAGCTGCCATCCAGTCTAGCCACAGGTTTTTGTCTCCATATCCAGTTGCCAATCGCACCACATCACTTCTAGTCAATGTGGAGTAATTGATGGCAAACACTCCGCTGCGTTGTTCAGCAGCTTTGTCCAGCAGCTTTGTCCATATCAGGTGTGCTAATTGCTATGTTACTTGTGGTGCTTTTACTGGCGTTCGGTTCCCTGAGATTCACTTTAATCAATCCCATGGAATCGACGCCAGTTAGATCTACTCCTATTACTAAATAAAAACTTGACTCGGATCCGGGACAGTGGTCTTTAACCACTCCCCCTTTTGTGGGATCCTGGCTCAACTCCTTTAGAGTCAGAATCAATGGGTTTTTTCCTGGTGCATCCGACTGAAACTGTCCCCTCACTAGCCCCATCTGATTTCTCACACACACCTCCTGTCACACTCTGCCTGTCAGCCATACCTTTTTATACACTTTCGAGTTTAGTTTATTATCTGTCTTATAGTATTTTGAGTTTTGGGTTCTGTCCTGTCTAGTGCCTGGTGTCCAGTATCTGTTATATAGTCCGTGTTTTGAGTTTCAGTTATTCCTTGTGTCCAGTTACTCTGTGTGCTTGTGCTGGTTGGTCTGTTATTGTCTGTGTGTCTGTTTTGTGGTGATCTGTCTGCTTGTGTCTTTATTAGGGCCCGAGCACGACCGTGCGAGGTCCCTATTGAATTTGCTCGGATTATATATATTTTTTTTCTGCAAAGTAGGCTCAACTGACATGGCCTAAACATACTCGAAAACTCACCAAAATTTGCAAACATGAAAAATTTCGTATTCTACAAGTTTCGCACATGGGCGTGGCAAAATGACTCGCTAGCGCCACCTAGAAAATTGGAAAAGATTAGCCCCTCGTTCACGTTCAACCTACATGTACGAAATTTTCTGGGGACATGTATCATATCAAGACGCACAAAAAAGCCTCAAGAACCCATAGCCTAAAGTCAACAGGAAGTCGGCCATTTTGAATTTTACGGCCATTTTTGGATGATTTACACACTTCGTACTTTAACGAACTCCTCCTAGGGATTTAGTCCGACCGACTTCAAATT
>NC_060168.1:6302664-6306334 GCF_021292245.1 Micropterus dolomieu | reverse complement strand
AAACAACTCACCTTTCTCAAGTTGTACAGTAATGTCACATGTGTATGAAGGTGGATCAAACAAGCTAATCTTAAATGTCAAAGTAGAGAGGAGCCTAGTAGGCCTATTTATTTTCATTCATTACACAATATGAATAAACTATGCAGACAGTTGTAAAGAAAGAACATCTTTTTCTTCTGTTCTCTACTTGTTATAGTTACACAGTATTAGGGGTGTGGGCTGTATTAAAAGTATCCACTGTTCTCCCATGCTCTAACACACAGTAACGATGAAATGTGTGCTGTTCTCACATTCTTCCTCTGTATGTACACATAAACAACAAGGCAGGGAAATATAAAAGGAATTTATTTTATTGTTTGGGTACATTATTGTTCAGTGTACATGCTCACATCTGAAACAAACTTTACGTGCTTGATAACTGTCCCACCCCGCAGACATCTACACGCCAATACCGATTTATATTCATAGCGGCAAGTGCTATGTAGCTCCACATAGGGGACACAGGAAGTGACATATAGCACCTTCATGCGGCGTCGGAACCGCGTAGGAAATTCACAGCTGCACCGGCAGAGCTCCAGAACGTGCAACTCGGCCGGTTCACGCGCGGACGCGTTACAAGTGCGAGGGCCCGCCCAACGCTGCTTGCAGCTTTAATTATTATTTTTATTGTTTGTTTTTGTTTGTGTTTGTTGGTTGTTGTTTTTCTCCTCCCCAAGCCCCCCTCTGTGTTCTATTGCAGGTTTCCCACTGCTTTTCCCTGTTGTCCCCACCTTCCATCCCCCTTTCCCCCTTCTCTTACAGGTCTTGTCCTTTCTCTGTGCTGTCTGTTTGTGCCCCCCCATCCCTGTGTCTGCCCCCCTGTCGTGGTGACAAATCAATACATAATTAAATAAATAATAAAACAGACAAAGGAGTATATTAATACTCTCTTGTTAAAGTAAAATCTGTCTGGCACAATATGGTATCCAGGTCATCATACTCTATACCAGGCTGCTGGGCAGGACAGGTTTAAAAAGAAAAAAAATAAATAAAAGAATCTTAAAGATGTTAAACACACTTTACCTAATGAATTACTGCCTTCGTGAAGAAATAAATTCAATGTCTACTACTTGTACTTTAAATGCAGTGATTATATATTTTATTGCAAAATTAAGCAAGGGCAAGCATACAACCTAAAACTGATTAAAAACCTGAATAATCTGATAAAATTTCTAAAATTCAAAACCTAATTGTGATAGCTGAGCTTGAGTATTTTTGATGTCTTCTTTTTTGGAGAGAAAGGAAGGGGAAGGATTGGTCCGCGGTGAGAATCCCTCCACTGCTGGGCTGTTGACTCTGGTGGAGACCTGAGGCTTTGTCCAAAGCCCTCAAATTGCCTTCAAAAGTCTTCAGTCTTCGTTTCAGCTTGAGTGAGAGAAAATCTTCAGAGTCCAATGATTCTTCAGTTGGTTTGGATGTTGTGGTTACCCTCTGTGGCTCGATCTCTTGAAGTCCCCTGAAGAAATCTCTGAAGTGTTCTCTAGTTATCCAACGAAGGTTAAAGTCAAGGGCAACTGGACTTGGTTTTTTGCTGCTCAAATCCCCAGCTCTTGTCTTGGGCTCTTGGTCCGGTGCGGTGATGGTCTTGCTCCGAGTCCGATGCTTCCAAGGTCTGCCGAGGAATAACCCCGATCTCTCTCTAACTCCTCTTTATATATCCTACTCCGTAGCTGAGTTTCTTTGTCAAATCAGCCACCACCTTCTTTCTGTCTACGTGACTACTGTCATGTAGCTTGTTTATTCTTTAATTCAGTCAGGCCAGAGATGTCCTTGTTTGGCCATTCCTTTCCCCTTGCTGACCATTCTCTCCCAATGACTCATAGTCATAAGACCGTTACACCCATCTCAGTATTTTCACAGGCAACTCAACATGTCTCAACATGTTCCTTCACTTCTCTTATTCTTTACTTATCTTATTCTTTTCACACACACATTTTAATCAAATACTAATAAAATCATGATCATCTTCATTTCTTTTTTGTAGGTAATCATATTCTTTTCATTTCTTAGTTGATTACATTATGGTTGTTACATCAATACATTACACATGGTACTTCTACACAATCAGTTGGAAAGTACCTGACACTCTTTTGGTTATTATACTCATTTGCTGTAGTGAGCCATTGTTTGGTTATCATAGAGCGCTGGGATCTCAACCTATTTGACAGTTGCTTAATAAAAATGAAAGGCAAGATATAAACCAACATTTATTTAAGTTCAAACTATTATCTAATTTTACATATTTAGGAATCAAAACACCTCATTTAGAAAATATAGCATCTCTTTAAAGAAGGGATTCTAATGACCTTTGAAATAATCTCTCTAACGTATAACATCCCAAGCAGTTTTTTTAAATACTCCCAAGTGAGGAATTTTATTTCTTCGATGCAAAACCATTCAGTTAGAATTCCTGCACTCTCATCCTTATAAATGTCCTTAATGTACTGCTCCATAGACTCCCTCTCCGGACGCGACAGGTTGTACAATTCAATTCAATTCAATTTTATTTATATAGCGCCAAATCACAACAACAGTTTTCTCACAGCGCTTTTCATAAAAGAGCAGGTCTAGACCGTACTCTATGATGCTATTTACAGAAGCCCAACAGTTCCCACCAAGAGCAAGCACTAGGCGACAGAGGCAAGGAAAAACTTCCTTTTAAGAGGCAGAAACCTCGAGCAGAACCATGGCTCAGGGTGGGTGGCCATCTGCCTCGACCGGTTGGGGTGAAGGAGAGAGAGGAAGGGAGAGAGAGAGAGAGAGAGAGAGAGAGCAGGAGAGGAACAGAGAGAAAAAGAGAGGGATGTAAGGAGAGAGAGAGGGGAGGGAGGCAGCCTACACAATATACACACAGAGGTACAGACGAAGGTACAGTGAAGGTGATGTTGCTATAGACTAAATGAAAAATGGTAGAGATATTTATAGTAGTGTTAATGGTAACAGTCGTAATGTTAATGATTATAATAACAATAATAACAATAAGACTAGCAACAATAGTCGTTGCAGCAGAGGGTGTCGAGCAGGAACACGGGGGCAGCAGGTGACCCGCAGCCACAGATCCAGACTCCACAGCTCCAGAGCCAGAAAACCTGCAGGAAGTGATAGGAGGAGAGAGGAGAGGGACGAGAAAGCACAAGACTATCGGAAAGGGGAGAAGTTGTGTTAGTAACATGCAATAATGGGATGAGGTTGCATACAGAGGGAGAGAAAGTAGAGGAGAGAGGAGCTCAGTGCATCATAGGAAATCCCCCGGCAGTCTAGGCCTATAGCAGCATAACTAAGGGATGGTTCAGGACTCACCTGAGCCAGCCCTAACTATAAGCTTTATCAAAGAGGAAAGTCTTAAGCCTACTCTTAAATGTGGAGATGGTGTCTGCCTCCTGAACCCAAACTGGAACCTGGTTCCACAGGAGAGGAGCTTGATAGCTGAACGCTCTGGCTCCTAGTCTACTTTTGGAGTCTCTAGGAACCACAAGTAACCCTGCATTCTGGGAGCGCAGTGCTCTGGTGGGGTAGTAAGGTACTATGAGCTCTTTAAGATAAGATGGTGCCTGACCATTAAGAGCTTTGTAGGTAAGAAGAATGATTTTAAATTCTATTCTGGATTTTACTGGAAGCCAATGCAAAGAAG
>NC_060168.1:6300868-6302564 GCF_021292245.1 Micropterus dolomieu | reverse complement strand
CTCTGGTGGGGTAATAAGGTACTATGAGCTCTTTAAGATAAGATGGTGCCTGACCATTAAGAGCTTTGTAGGTAAGAAGAATGATTTTAAATTCTATTCTGGATTTTACTGGAAGCCAATGCAGAGAAGCTAAAACAGGAGAAATGTGAGCTCTTTTCCTGGTTCCTGTCAGAACACGAGCTGCAGAATTCTGGATCAGCTGAAGAGTCTTAATGGACTTTTTCGAGCAGCCTGATAATAAGGAATTGCAGTAATCCAGCCTAGAAGTAACAAATGCATGAACTAGTTTTTCTGCATCATTTTTAGACAGGATGTTCCTGATTTTCGCAATATTACGTAGGTGAAAAAAGGCAGTCCTTGAAATTTGCTTAATGTGAGACTTAAACGACATGTCCTGATCAAAGATAACTCCAAGATTCCTCACAGTGGTGCTGGAGGCCAGGGCGATGCCATCAAGGGAAACTATATCTTTAGATAATGCGTCACGGAGGTGCTTAGGCCCCAGAACAATAACTTCAGTTTTAACATTAGAAAATTACAGGTCATTCAGGTTTTAACATCCTGAAGGCACATTTAAAGTTTAGCTAACTGATGAGTTTCATCTGGTTTGATCGATAGATATAACTGAGTATCATCTGCATAACAATGAAAGTTTATGGAATATTTCCTGATAATATTGCCTAAGGGAAGCATATATAAAGTGAAGAGGATTGGTCCGAGGACAGATCCTTGAGGAACTCCATGACTAACTTTGGCGTGCATGGAGGACTCATCGTTAACATGTACAAACTGAAATCGATCTGATAAATAGGACTTAAACCAGCTTAGAGCGGTTCCTTTAATGCCAATGAAATGTTCCAGTCTCTGCAATAGGATCTAATGGTCAATGGTATCAAATGCAGCACTATGATCTAATAAAACCAGTACAGAGACAAGTCCTTTGTCTGATGCGATAAGGAGGTCATTAGTAATTTTCACCAGTGCTGTCTCTGTGTTATGATGAGCTCTAAATCCTGACTGAAAATCCTCAAATAAACTATTGCTCTGTAGAAAGTCACACAGCTGTTTAGCAACTGCTTTCTCCAGAACCTTAGAGAGAAATGGAAGGTTAGATATAGGTCTATAGTTGTCTAAAACATCCGGATCAAGTTTGGGCTTTTTCAGAAGAGGTTTAATTACAGCTACTTTAAAGTACTGTGGTACATAGTCTGTTGATAAAGATAGATTGATCATATCTAGTATAGAGGTGCTGACTAAGGGTAAAACATCTTTAAGCAACCGAGTCGGGATGGGGTCTAAGAGGCAGGTTGATGGTTTAGATGAAGAAATTATTGAAGTTAGTTGGTAAAGATTGAGGGAAGCAAAACAGTCTAAACATATATCTGGTTCTACAGCTGTTTCTAAGGTTCCTGAGTTTAGAGATAAGTCGGTGCCAGTTGAGGGCAGGTCTTGGTGAATTTTGTTTCTAATAGCTAGAATTTTATCATTAAAGAAGCTCATGAAGTCGTAACTACTGAGAGCTATGGGAATACTTGGCTCAATAGAGCTGTGTCTCTCTGTCAGCCTGGCTACAGTGCTGAAAAGAAACCTGGGGTTGTTCCTATTTTCCTCTATTAATGACGAGTAGCACGCTGCTCTGGCATTACGGAGGGCCTTCCTATAAGTTTTAAGACTATCTTGCCAAATTAAACGAGAA
>NC_060168.1:6298381-6300848 GCF_021292245.1 Micropterus dolomieu | reverse complement strand
AGGTCATTAGTAATTTTCACCAGTGCTGTCTCTGTGCTATGATGAGCTCTAAATCCTGACTGAAAATCCTCAAATAAACTATTGCTCTGTAGAAAGTCACACAGCTGTTTAGCAACTGCTTTCTCCAGAACCTTAGAGAGAAATGGAAGGTTAGATATAGGTCTATAGTTGGCTAAAACATCTGGATCAAGTTTGGGCTTTTTCAGAAGCGGTTTAATTACAGCTACTTTAAAGTACTGTGGTACATAGCCTGTTGATAAAGATAGATTGATCATATCTAGTATAGAGGTGCTGACTAAGGGTAAAACATCTTTCTCCAGAACCTTAGAGAGAAATGGAAGGTTAGATATAGGTCTATAGTTGTCTAAAACATCCGGATCAAGTTTGGGCTTTTTCAGAAGAGGTTTAATTACAGCTACTTTAAAGTACTGTGGTACATAGTCTGTTGATAAAGATAGATTGATCATATCTAGTATAGAGGTGCTGACTAAGGGTAAAACATCTTTAAGCAACCTAGTCGGGATGGGGTCTAAGAGGCAGGTTGATGGTCTAGATGAAGAAATTATTGAAGTTAGTTGGTAAAGATTGAGCGAAGCAAAACAGTCTAAACATATATCTGGTTCTACAGCTGTTTCTAAGGTTCCTGAGTTAAGTGGGTGACGGTGGCGAGAGGCTGGCCGTTTAGACCCGTGGCGTGAAGGGGGGTATCTAACGGGACCTGGGGAATCTTAAACCGGCGAGCTATTTGGCAATCCAGAAAGTTCTCGTCCGCGCCCGAATCAATCAGGGCCCCGAGAGGAAGGGTGACGTTCCCCCAGGTAATGGAGGCATCAAGCAGGACGCGAGGGTTGGGAGAAGGGACCCTGCTCGCCAGTAGTCCCAACCCTACTGGCGAGCAGGGACTACTGTACTTTTGGGCGTACAGGGCAGGTGGACAAGAAGTGACCAGGTTTACTGCAGTAGAAACACTCCCCGGCGAGACGGCGACGTTCGCGTTCGGAGAGGTGAGTGCGGCCTAGCTGCATGGGCTCGGGAGACGGTGGAGCAGAGAGTGCGGGGGGAGCAGGGAGCACCGGCGGGACGGCCGATCGGAGTGCGGGGGACGGCAGGGCAGAGGCCCGAGACGGTGCGAGGCTGGAGCGGGAGGAGGAGGAAGCGCGGGCGACGCGTTCCCTCTCTCTCTCCCGCAGGCGGTTGTCGAGATCAGTGGCTACCTCGACCAGAGCGTCGAGACCCTCCGGCGTGTCCCTAACGGCCAGCAGGTCTTTAATCCGGTTATTGAGGCCGTCCAGGAACACGCACCACAGAGCCTCACTGTTCCAGCCCGAGTTGGCCGCCAGAATACGAAAATCCACCGAGTACTCCACCACGCTCCGATCACTCTGGCGGAGGGAGAGGAGGCGACCCGAGGAGAGAACTTCGGGCTGACCCTCACTGACGGCTGCGTACCAGGCCAGGGCCCGGTCACGGAGTAACCCAGCGACGTAACAGATCTTAGCCTTGTCGGACTGGAAAGACACTGGTTGCCTCTTAAACACCAGGGTGCACTGAACCAAGAAGCCGTCACATGCGCCCAGAACGCCGGAGAACTTATCAGGATGGGACACCAGTGACTCGCGGGGAGAGTACGCGCCTACTGGGGCGCTCGGGACAAAGTCGGCGGAGAGAGAACGAGGAGGAGACTGAGAGGGGGACAGAGGGCGTGTGGAGCAGGGGTCGGGGAGCCGCTTGCTGAGACGCCGTAACGAAGCGGCAACACCAAGTCAGGAGCTGCGACGATTGAGCGAGGATGGAGTGGAAAGCCGGGGTAGAAATACTGGTCATGATGAGGCTGATGGCTGGCAGGTGCGGCGGCTGGGGATGGAGGTTAACGAGGTGCAGGTGTGGGTAGCCAGCCGGGCTCCGGAGCAGAGAGGGAGAGAGCACACACAGAGAGAGAGAGAGAGAGAGAGAGAGAGAGAGAGAGAGAGAAGGCACAGGAGAGGCCAGAATGCGAGGGAAAGGAGAAACAGGACACTCACCAACAGCCGGGCTGCCACCGCGACAATATACAGTGAGGAAAATAAGTATTTGAACACCCTGCTATTTTGTAAGTTCTCCCACTTAGAAATCATGGAGGGGTCTGAAATTGTCATCGTAGGTGCATGTCCACTGTGAGAGACATAATCTAAAAAAAAATATCCAGAAATCACAATGTATGATTTTTTAACTATTTATTTGTATGATACAGCTGCAAATAAGTATTTGAACACCTGTCTATCAGCTAGAATTCTGAATCTCAAAGACCTGTTAGTCTGCCTTCAAAATGTCCACCTCCACTCCATTTATTATCCTAAATTAGATGCACCTGTTTGAGGTCGTTAGCTGCATAAAGACACCTGTCCACCCCATACAATCAGTAAGAATCCAACTACTAACATGGCCAAGACCAAAGAGCTGTCCAAAGACACTAGAGACAAAATTGTAC
>NC_060168.1:6290651-6298281 GCF_021292245.1 Micropterus dolomieu | reverse complement strand
ACAATGACCCGAAGCACACAGCCAGGATAACCAAGGAGTGGCTCTGTAAGAAGCATATCAAGGTTCTGGCGTGGCCTAGCCAGTCTCCAGACCTAAACCCAATAGAGAATCTTTGGAGGGAGCTCGAACTCCGTATTTCTCAGCGACAGCCCACAAACCTGACTGATCTAGAGAAGATCTGTGTGGAGGAGTGGGCCAAAATCCCTCCTGCAGTGTGTGCAAACCTGGTGAAAAACTACAGGAAACGTTTGACCTCTGTAATTGCAAACAAAGGCTACTGTACCAAATATTAACATTGATTTTCTCAGGTGTTCAAATACTTATTTGCAGCTGTATCATACAAATAAATAGTTAAAAAATCATACATTGTGATTTCTGGATATTTATTTTTAGATTATGTCTCTCACAGTGGACATGCACCTACGATGACAATTTCAGACCCCTCCATGATTTCTAAGTGGGAGAACTTGCAAAATAGCAGGGTGTTCAAATACTTATTTTCCTCACTGTACCTCACATCTGTTTTAAA
Organism: Micropterus dolomieu; assembly: GCF_021292245.1. Classification (NCBI taxonomy): domain Eukaryota; kingdom Metazoa; phylum Chordata; class Actinopteri; order Centrarchiformes; family Centrarchidae; genus Micropterus; species Micropterus dolomieu. Next base: position 6,297,752 of record NC_060168.1, on the reverse strand, counting down.
TGCAATGAGGCTCGAGGAACGTTTATACACTGTGTATGGGAGTGTGACAAAATTAAAACATTCTGGAGGGAGGTGATCAACAAAACCATGTTCATCTTGTCTGCGAATATTCCATTTAACTCCAAAATGAAATTGCTGCACCTATATCCAACAGACGTAAATGTGAAACCCCAAGAATATAATTTATTGACTTTGCCATATTACATGCAACAAGGACAACGTCTCATAACTGGAAGAACCTGGAGGCACCTACAATTGGTACTTGGATCAAGAATATGGCACAATGTATATAAATGGAGAGAATAACAGACACAAAATGGAGTTTGCATGTTCTCCCCGTGTCTGTGTGGGTTCTGTCCGGGTGCTCTGGCTTCCTCCTGTCCAAAGACATGCTGCCGAGGTTGATTGGTGACCCTAAATTGTCCTTAGGTGTGAGTGTGAGTGTGACTGGTTGTTTGTCTATGTGTGGCCCTGCGATGGACTGGCGACCTGTCCAGGGTGTACCCCGCCTTTCGCCCGATGTCAACTGGGATTGGCTCCAGCCCCAGGACCCTGTACGCAGGATAAGCGGTTGATGATGGATGGATGGATGGATGGATTATTTATGCATATTATAACTTTCATCCATCCATCCATCGTCAACCGCTTATCCTGCGTACAGGGTCGCGGGTATTATAACTTTGCTAGAGGTAAAATTGAACTGTACATACAATACAGTCATATAACTTGCCTTTCGATTATCTAGGTCTTAAAGTAAAAGAAATGTTAAGAGAGAAATTATGTTAAACACAAGTAATGTATTGTACTGCACAATGTCATTATCTTATGAGAGTAATAAAAGATTAATAAATATATTATAGATATAAAAAAGTACATAAGTAGTAAGAAAATGTATTGATCATTGAATGAACAAGAACAAGTATATTAAGGGAGGAGGAATCTTGTCTTCTCAAAGGTGCAGCAGAAAGATAAAGTCTTTTCACCTTCCTTACCTTGAAAGGGCAAGATAATTGCAGTGGAAGGTTCTCTTTCAGCTCTGCCCTGCATTGAAAACATTGTGGGTTGAGTGTAAAAAGTGTTTTTAAGTAAGATATTTAGCATTTATATCCAAGTATGTCCTATAGTGTCTCTTGGGCAGCAAGGTAAATAGAATAAAAGTGTGGGCCCTATTTTAATCATGCAAGCCAGTGCCAATACAAATGCTCAACACATCCTCATACTTAAACAACAGAATATGTTGTTTGCCAATAACTCCCAAATATATGACTGTTGGAGAGTACCAGTGACGGGCGTACTATTTGAATGAAGCTCCCTCCTGTTTGTTCCTTTCCTCCCACTTGTACACATGAGCTCAGAGGTGAGCACCAGAATACCACACAGAGGGCAAAGCAAATACAAAAGTCCGAAAAACACCAAACAGTTGGAGAACTGGTTGTTGCGCTGCCGTGAAAATAGGGCTGATTGGACTGCCACCTTGACAACCCTCTTAACCCCCTCTTGTGGCTTTACTGCTTTATGTTTGTTTGGATGTCTCAAGTATTATTGTTTTTGATGAAATTTTACTCTATCCATCTAATCAATGTAAACATGTAACATGTAAAACAAAATGTAAATATATGTGCTACCATGTACCATATACGTGTGGGCGGTTTCCTTGCTTGAGTAGTGGTGAGCCAAAGGGGTCCTCCTGCCAAATTTGATTAGGGTTAATGAGTTGGAGCCTTGTTAAGAAGAAATGAATGAATATACAATAAAAGGAAAACAGCGGTTACTTGCATCACATCTGTGAACCAAGATCAGGATTTTCTAGGACAGTGTCACAATTTCTCCCAGATGGCTTGAGGGAAACTATGTTGACAATATTTGATGTCAGAGCAAATGTTGAGAAATGGTTACCCACGTCACAACTACTATGGGTTTTTTTCCCATTCGGGGGACTAGTCCTTCACATGTGTACACACATGATCTATCATTGCCTCTGTCTCTCTTTCTCTTTCTGAGCCCTGCAATGAGTCCTACATGAGCAGTGCTCTGACGCACCACATGTCACATGATATCAACCATCTCCACTGCTGCTGTATTAGGTACAGGCAAGCTAGGCCAATATTTGTTGGTATGAATCACATTGTTGTTTGCAATGTGTCTTTATGCTTGAGCTATTTGTATGCTGCCTGCAGCAGAACTAGTATAGAGGAGTGCGAGCCTTCTAATGGAAAAGTAGACAGTTGAAATAACTATATTTTTATAGTTCCTTTTTTCACCGGTGCTCAGTGATATTTATAACAATATAAATTATTCTCTTCTAGGCATTGAAAGCAGACCTCAGATACTGTAGTTACTTTCAAACCCCCTCTAGTTATGCCTTTCTTACACTGCTGCATTGATTGCTTCACAGGCCATGAACAAATAAATGGGCAGTGCATGTAAGGTCAGGGAAATACCAACATGTAGATGGTTTGCACCAGACATTGTGCTGTTATAAAAAAAAAACACTCATATGACCGAATGTAATAGAGTATCTAGGTGGCAGGAGATAAACTCCTAATAATTAAATGTTTTCATTTCCACAGTAGTTAACAAATATGCTAAAACTTTGTAGAACTGTTCATAAATTCAGCCATTTAATTATTTTCTATCGTAAAATGTTGTGGATGACTGCATACTGCAATGTGGTAGAGAGTGACACAGGAGTGGATGTTCACGTAGAAATACTCCTGTCCTATCCTAATTCTGAAAGAATGACTCCCATCCCGGTTCCGATAACGATCCCGAAAAATTGCCCTTCCTTAGTTATGCTAGGGGAAGTCCAACAATTCACTCAGCTCCTCTCCCTTCTCCATCTGAATGCATTACCCTACCCTTGCTGCTTTCTCTGTGAGCTGCTTGTAACCCACCACCACCCCAGCTGCTCCTTTCAGGCTATTCCAGAACAATCAGTGTAATTAGGGCCCGAGCACGAACCGTGCGAGGTCCCTATTGAAACTGAAGAGATTTTTAATTTTTTTTTATTAGGGCCCGAGCATGACCCGTGCGAGGTCCCTATTGAAAAAAAATTGAAAATTTTTTTTTCTGATAAGTAAACTCAGTTTTGGGGGCCAAAACATACTCGAAAACTCACCAAACTTTGCACATAATTCAGACGTATTTTATGGGTTTCGCGCATGGGCGTGGCAAAATGACTCACTAGCGCCACCTACAGAGCAGCCCCAAGACAAAGTTTCACCTACGTGTAGGAAATTTCTGTGGTACGTGTATCATGTCCAGACGCACAAAAAAGCCTCTTGGAGCCTTTGCCTAAACCAAACAGGAAGTCGGCCATTTTGGATTTAATGGTCATTTTTGGCAATTTACACACAACTTTACTTTAACAAACTCCTCCTAGGGATTTAGTCAGATCGACTTCAAATTTCTGCTGTGACTTCTAAAGGCATTGACGATGAAAAGTTGTGCTATCTGTGAGTTTTCATCAATGGGCGTCTGTCGCGTCGATGATTCGCCATGACACAGGAGGTTGTTGTAACTTCAGTGTACATGTTCACATCTGGACCAAACTGTACATGTAGGATGAGAGTCCCGCCCTGAACACACAGTCATAGCGCCACCTGCTGGCAACAGGAAGTGACCTTTAACGAAGCAGCCCCCGCCGCACGTTTCACCTACATGTACGAAATTTCTGTGGCACATGTATCATGTCCAGACGTACCAAAAAGCCTCTTGGAGCGATGCACTAAACCCAACAGAAAGTCGGCCATTTTGAATTTTACGTCAATTTTTGGATGATTTACACACTCTGTACTTTAATGAACTCCTCCTAGGGATTTAGTCGGATCGATTTCAAATTTGTGCTGTACCTTCTAAAGGCATTGACGATGAAAAGTTGTGCTATCTGTGAGTTTTCGTTGATGGGAGTATCCGTGGCGTCGATGATTCGCCATGAAACAGGAAGTTATTATAATTTCAGTGTATATGCTCACATCTGCACCAAACTTTACATGTAGGATGAGAGTCCCGCCCTGAACACATGTACATGCCGACACATGTACATTCAAATTTCTGCTGTGCCTTCTAAAGGCATTGATGATGAAAAGTTGTGCTATCTGTGAGTTTTCGTCAATGGGCGTGTCCGTGGCGTGATTTGCAAATACACACAATTTAATCTGTACAAAGATCTTTATATTTGACATACAAAATGTTATTTACGTATTTGTAGATCCATTTCTACACACAAAACTGTTTTTACACATTTGCGGATTGCTTCCTTTCAATTTGCAGGTCACGTGACATTTGTAACTTCCTTTTTACACATTTGTGGAATTTTGTCCACTCTGTCCCGCTGAGATCTGTAAACAGAGATGTGTAAGTTTGAGAGTAATTTACCAGCTACACCAGCAGGTGGCAACAGCAACATCCTCTCCCATGAATTGAAAGGATATTCATGGCACCAGAGCCCTCTGCACGGTAGTAGCTAGCTTCATCCTCATCTGTAGAGACAACAAGTACAAGGCTACAAGACTGTAGCCTTGTTTCAACCAGCAGCGGAAAAATAAAGTGGAGAATCTTCTTTTAACTCAACGCTCGTAATTCAGGATCGGGTTCATCCTTGTTCTCTCAAGGTAAGTCTGCTGTGCAGTTTGCTAACTTTGTGTCTCCTGTGTTGTTTACGTTAGCCCACGTAACAAGCTCATATTAAATCATTTAGTTCACCTGGAGAGATTTTATGATTTTCACAATAATTGGTTATTCCCTCTACAACTGGAGTTAGCATGCTAATCTCTTATATAGCCTCCATTTACCGCAGTCCGGTGATCAGTTAACATGTAGGTATATAGTGATAAAATCTGTAGGCTAGGATAGTTTGACAGATCAGTGCAGAATGATCATTATCTTAGTGACAGTAAACCATGATGTCACCAGTGTTGGGCAGTAATGCGTTACAGTAATAAAATTACTTTTCCCAGTAACTAGTAGTGTAACTAATTACTTTTCTAAAACAGTAATATTATTACAGTTACTAAGGCAAGTAACGCTGCGTTACTCGTTACTGAACGCACCATCCTTGACGTGAATCCACGACTGTGCGGCAGGTCAGCGGGATCGGACTTTGTTGTTCATGTCAGCTGATAGCCAAAAACTAAAGGAATTGAGGAGAACGAGGGAGAGAGGCGTTCTTTCCACAGCTGTAAGTAGCTTACTGCCATTATTGTGTCACAGTCTAAGATGTAAAGAACATAGTCGTATATTGTAAACTCTGTGTGACCAGCAAAAAGCTTTCAACCGCGAACATTTCTACGTCTGATTTATTGAAGCATCTGCTGAAGCAGCACAGCAACGAAACTTACAGAAACAAACTACTGCAGCTACTGTCATAGATGCTGGACTCGTCGGGAGAGAGTGGCGTTAACGTAACATTTTGTAACTACTGAAGACTGCTCTTATGAATAGGCTTCATGTGCAGAAAAACAGCTGTTTAAAAGTCGGGATTTACTTGCTTAATTTTTTTTATTTCAGCCGGTGGCGTAAAGAAATGTTAGGCCTAGGCTATATGCTTTCTAAAAACCATAGGCCTACTCCTTGCTGCTGTTATTCATATGATATTAGTTAAAAAGTCAGGAGAGACTTCTTTGTTGGCCTATGGGGTTGGCAGCGAAAGCAGTGTTTCCCATAATTAGCCTATAATTTGGATAGGACCGCCACATATTGGTTTTCAAATTTTTTTAGTAGGTGTGGGATGTTTAAAATCATTTTTGGATTGAGGAGCTGTATTGAGGAGGATATAGTATTCATGCAGCACCTCCTTGCTTGCTCCCTCTCTCTCTCTATCTCGTGAAAACTGCTGCACAAACCTGTCCAAAGTTACACCCCCCCCGCCCCCGTCATTCTGTGGGAAACACTGGAAAGTAATAAAGTAACGTAACGTAACGTTTTTTCACCCAGTAATAAGTAAAGTAATAATATTACTTTTTTAAGGAGTAATAAGTAACTAGTAATATATTACAGTTTCTGAGATGACACTGAACTATGTTTCTGTTGTATGATTACTGGATTGGTGTGAAGAGGATTTCTCACAACAAATCACTGAGCCTTTCCCTTTCTGTTTCCCCATTTTCTCAGCAGCACCTTGGCCTCCTCCTGTCCGAGCTGCTACTGGACTGCCAGCCTGCAGCACTGCTTTCTGAGCTAGTTCTGCTGGCCCACTGGACTCTACTACATCTAAATTTTTCTGTACAAGTGTACATAGTTCACTATTGAATACTTTATCACTGTATTTGTTTTACATTTATGTTTAAATGAATAGCCAACATTTAATTCTGTTTGTAACAGCTGTTAAGGTATCATGGAAACATATTCAAAGTCCTAAAAACTACAGTCCATGTCCATTTCCCATTTAGTTTTTGCATGAAAAACTGTATTTTTTGTGAGGCTCATGAGTGAGTTTACATGACACCTCATCTGTTCCAATAACACACTTCTCTGCCCTTCTATTTCAGCAGTTGCCCACCCTAAACCCTACGCAGAGTCGCAGTCTAACACACTTCTCTGCTCCTCCATTTCAGGAGTTACTTAGTGAAAATCCTATAGTGACGGTGTCTGCCCCCCGACCATCAAAATTATTTAAAAAGGTAAACAGAAGAGGAGCTGTGCATAAAAACCTCATAAAAATTAAAACCACAAGAGCAATAGTGCAAAACAATAGGAAAATTAAATGTAGACTCTTAAACATCAGATCTCTCTCTTCTAAAGGTGTACTAGTAAATGAACTAATATCAGATTATGATATTGATTTATTTTGTCTTACTGAAACCTGGCTGGTAGATTCGAGGCACAGGCCGAGGAGGTGGAGTTGCAGCTATCTTCGACTCTAGCATATTAATCAGCTCTAAACCTAAAATAAATTATAACTCATTTGAAAGCCTTGTTCTTAGTCTTTCACACCCAAGTTGGAAATCACTGCAACCAATTCTTTTTGTTATAGTGTACCAAGCACCTGGTCCGTACTCTGAATTCTTATCTGAATTTGCAGAGTTTTTGTCAACTTTAGTCCTTAAAACGGACAAAGTTATTATTGTAGGGGATTTTAATATTCATGTGGACGTTGAGAAT
>NC_060168.1:6276000-6290551 GCF_021292245.1 Micropterus dolomieu | reverse complement strand
GGCCATTTTGAATTTTACGTCAAATTTTGGATGATTTACACACTTCGTACTTTAACGAACTCCTCCTAGGGATTTAGTCCGACCGACTTCAAATTTCTGTTGTGCCTTCTAAAGGCATTGAAGATGAAAAGTTGTGCTATTTGCGAGTTTTCGTCAATGGGCGTGTCCGTGGCGTGGCGTCAAAGATCAAGTCTTCGCCATGACACAGGAAGTTGTCGTAACTTCAGTGTATATGCTCACATCTGGACCAAACTGTACATGTAGGATGAGAGTCCCGCCCTGAACACATGTACATGTCAACATTCACCCACAGTCATAGCGCCACCTGCTGGCAACATGAAGTGACTTTTAACGAAGCAGCCCCCGCCGCACGTTTCACCTACGTGCACGAATTTTCACCCGGGGGTGCTATAAATGCAAACAAACTGCACGGGATAAAACGCAAATCAGGCTACAAAATACAAATTTTTTGCACCTCACACATACCCTGAAAGTCTCATTCAAATCGACGACTAGGAAGCGCTATAAATGCATAATAATTGGATGTGGAATGAAACAAATCAAGCTATAGATCAGAAAATGCTTGTATGAACCTGCGAATCGCCGCTTGTGGCTATATTTAGGGTTCACACCGCGTAGCGGTAGAACCCTATTGTTTTTGTGTGTTTTAATAATATTATTATTATTATTAGTTGTCTGCCGCACCGGCTCAAATTCCCGTGAGCTGGAATGAGATAGAAACATGAAACTTGGGGGAATAACTGGAAATGGTGTGCATCAGCTTCCATAGAAATATAAACCCAATCGGCCCCATGGTGGCGCTATAATTAGGGCTTAAAAATGCAAAATACACACACACACGCACGCACGCTTAATGTTTCATTTATGTATTTTATTAAAATTTTTTAAATATATACATTTATATTTTACACACACACACACTTACTGTTTTATTTATTTTAACTTTTTATTTAAATTTTTTTAACACACACACATGATTGTTCTTATGTAGTTTGTATGATGCTTTGGCAATATTGTTGTTACACATTGTTACACATGTCAATAAAGCTAAATTGAAGAGAGAGAGAGAGAGAGAGAGAGAGAGAGAGAGAGAGCGCGCCTATATAATATACACACAGAGGTACAGAGAGTAAAGGTAATGTGGCTATAGCCTGAATGAAAAATGGTACAGATATTTACAGTAGTGTTAATGGTAATAATTGTAATGTTAATGATTATAATAACAATAGGACTACTAACAATAATTGGAACAGAGGGTGTCGAGCAGGTACACGGGGGCAGCAGGTGACTTGCAACCACAGATCCAGACTCCACGGCTCCAGAGCCAGAAACACCTGCAGAAAGTGATAGGAATCATGGGAAATCCCCCGGCATTCTGCCTCCTGGACCCAACTGGAACCTGGTTCCACAGGAGAGGAGCTTGATAGCTGAACGCTGTGGCTCCCAGTCTACCTTTGGAGACTCTAGGAACCACAAGTAACCCTGCATTCTGGGAGTGCAGTGCTCTGGTGGGGTAGTAAGGTACTATGAGCTCTTTAAGATAAGATGGTGCCTGACCATTAAAAGCTTTGTAAGTGAGAAGAATGATTTTAAATTATATTCTGGATTTTTCAGGAAGCCAATGCAGAGAAGCTAAGACAGGAGAAATGTGACCTCTTTTCCTTGTTCCTGTCAGAACACGTGCTGCAGCATTCTGGATCAGCTGAAGAGTCTTAATGGACTTTTTCAAGCAGCCTGATAATAAGGAATTGCAGTAATCCAGCCTAGAAGTAACAAATGCATGGACTAGTTTTTCTGCATCATTTTTAGACAGCATGTTCCTGAGTGTTTAACACTCACAATTTTCAGGGGGAGTACCCCCAGACCCCCCTGTTCATATTGTCACAGTTTTGTTATTTTATTATAATTAGACACATGACAATACAATAAATTACAGCATTTTTTCATACCATGTTGTGTAAATGTTAATTTTCTGTTCTGATGAGCAGTTGGCAACTTAGTGCTATCAGCATATGAATGTGTCTAAATGGGTTAATGTGACAGTGTGAAGCGCTTTGAGTGGTTATAAGACTAGACAAGTAAGTACAAATCCTTTACCATGAACACCATATACTAATGGGATAGCCTACAGTATCAGCATGTGAGACAACATTCTGTAGCATTACATTAAAAAAAAAAGTTTAGAAAGCCAGTTAGCATTAAGGACAAACTGTTACTAGTATGTGAGAATAAGAGAACAAATCATTATGTATTATCAAAAATAAAAACAGATATGGGAAGCAGTGGTGTTTTCTCTCAGAGGCCAAGGGAAACCAGGCTTCCCCTGTTTTATTCAGACTATTTATCATTTTAATAAAATCACAATGTTTAGTTTTGATAAATCTTATAAGCTGTTGCTGTCGTCTCGTCCCCATTTCTCACCATCTTACAATAAGTGAAACCGCGCCCCTCTAAATGCTGTGCGTTGGATCTGTGGTGAAACACTATATTGCACCACCATAGACTGATCTGCAGTCTGACTACGCGAGGAGGCCAGGCAGAGTTGGCATCCCTTTGTGAAGAAAAATCAAATGATTAACCAAATCAGATGAGGCCATTGTCATGCCACTGCCTACCTGTGATTAGTCAGGATGATGCCAAGGGAAGCCAGCTGCTGACAAATCACAGCATGCGATCAACGTCATTCTGATGAAATAACGGGAGCTGTTAGCAACTTTAGCTGTGCAGTTATGGAGGGTTGAGATTTGGAGTATTTAGTTATAAATAGCTTTACTAAACTACCACTACAGCAGCAACTTAAGATTAAATCTGATGGAAGACCAACGCCAAAACTGGAGCTGCGCCTGGAGAGGAAAAAGGGGTTTCAGACATTCAAAGAGGAAAACTATATCCGTATAGAGTGGCTAGCTGGTAGCACCAAACTTCAATTGACTCTGTTGTTGCAGAGAACCTAAATGTCACAGTTTGAGGTGAGCGCAAAGCTGGTGTGAGCCCAAATGCTGGACACTCAGAGCAAAGATGAAGTTCAGGGATTTAATCCAAGAGCAACACAAAAACAGGGTTTACAGGTACTTGAATAAACCAAAATCCAAAACCGCAGAGAGACAGGCAGGCTGCATCACACATAACACAATAGAGTGTATTCGCACTACAATGACCAGACACAGACTGAAGAAACAAGCAAGTATATATACACACATTGGTAAACGAGCTGGGAGGGGGATCCACAGGTGAAAGACATGAGGGACTAATCAAGCACACAGACAGGTAGAGTGACAGCAGGGGAAAATAGACAGATACTAAAAGAAGCAAAACACAAGACACTAACTGGAACTCAAAGCCCTTAGCAGAAAAACAGGCAAAATAATTACTGGGGGAACAGACCGAAGCAAATCTAAATACAGAAACAGGACAGACAGGCAAACTGAATGATAAACTGAATAATGAGAACAGCTTTGCTTTGCTTGCCTGGATTTAGCTGTGAATGAACAGTTCGTTGAAGTAACCTTTTTTTTTTTACTGCGGTTGTCCTACGCATAGATAGCACCACAGACAGCACCTGCCACAGGGCACTGGGCCAGGTTAGGCTACCTGAATAATTGTTTTTACTCTCTTGGTCTGGTACTCTGTTGTTAGTCTTGAGTGATGTTGTGTTATGAACATTTGGCCAAGCATTAAATAAGAAGTATGTAGGCCTATCTGATACATGCACCACTGCTACTATGCAAATGCCTTCAATTGTCTTCTGATTGAGTTTGTGAATGCTTCTTTTATGCGTAACCGTATCCTATTTGTACTGTTCACTGTAAGCAGCGGGCTATGTATGCTATTTGGGGTGAGAGAGAGTGAGTGAGTGAGAGACAGAGAGAGAGAGAGAGAGAGAGAGAGAGCATACTTGTCGGTAAATGCAACTTTCAGCGTGTGTATTGATAACAGTAGGCATCTTTAAAGTATAATTCAATTTTGTGTAAAATTATACCCTGTACTGTAATAGCACAGTGCATTAGATACATAGCCCTCCAAAAAGGACATCCCCTCTCACTTGGCTTCCCCCAAAATTTACCCCACCCCACGCCACTGATGGGAAGAAAGGCCTTCATTTTAGAACTGTTAAATTATGGCTTTATATGTGACTCATGTTGGTTAATATGTTTATAAATGTAGGTAAATTTTTGATGTATTCTATGTGCTGCTGATCATTCCCATGTTTCATTCTAGGCCTTCTAGAAATTTCCCCGGTGGAGAGAGGAGTGGTGACTCTGTTTGGGGTGAGAAGCGGTCTCTTCATTGCCATGAACGACAAAGGGAAACTCTATGGTTCGGTAAGAACTGATTAGGGCATGCTAATTTGATGACAAAATGTGTGAACTAAAGTCAAACTGCATCATCTCCTTTGCCCCGACTGAAATATAAAGCCAGCGTGGAAGTGCCAAGTGCCAACTGCAGTTCCTCGAATGGCCACTTGCTCCCCATAGAGCTCCATGTTAAAATGCCCAACTTTACAGCAGAAATAAACATGTTTACAGTTTACAAAAGCAGTTTTGGTCTCTATCTTGAGAACCTTGCGATGTTAAATTGCAAAGCTTGGCCATGGCGTGGCGTTGAATTTTGATGTTTCGCCATGAAAAAGGAAGTAACATAAATGGGCTAGACATGGTCAAATCTGTCCTGAATTTCACGTCAACCCCTTAGAGTCTTACATGTCAATATCCAGTCATAGTGACAGCGCCAACTTCTGGCACCAGGAAAGGGCATGTTTCAAACTTTACCCCTACATAGCACCTTAGGGACAAAAATGTCCATTGTGAGACTTTTAGCCTACACATGGCTAGGGATACTTAAAACCTCAAAAAACTTAGCACGCATGTCAGAAGGGGTGTTCTTTGTTGTCTAATATGGTTGCACAGCGTAGTTGTGAAAAAATGGCTCAATAGCGCTCCCTACAAAATTTCAACAAAGCAGCCCCCACCGTATGTTTTACGTAGCTGTAAAAAATGTGGGGGGCCTAGAGCTTTAACCCGAACGACTTCAAATGTGGGCAGCGCAATCTTAAGAGCCTTGCAATGTTAATTTGCAAAGCCTTTTTTGATTGATCAAACGGTGTGTCCGTGGCGTGCCGTTGAATAGATGTGACCCCATGAAAAAGTCCATGTAAATGGACTAGACATGGTCAGATCTATCCCAAAATTCACAAGTAAACCTCAAAGAGACTTACATGTCAATATCCAGTTATAGTGATAGCGCCACTTACTGGCATCTGGAAAGGGCACGTTTTAAAATTTATTGCTGCTTTGTTCCACAACCACGCCCCCAATCCATATCAGACAATAAAAACCAACACTTTTGATGTGCATGCCAAGTCTGGTGACGTTTTGAGCATTCCTAGCCATGTGAAGCCTAAAAAGCCTTTAGGAGGTGCTATAGAGACAACGTACAATCAAAAGTCCCAAAAATCACACCGAATACACATGTTACCAATTCGAGTGTGGCTGCAAAGTTTTGTGGCTCTTTCAGCATCCTAAAGGCCTCACACCTGTTGAAATATTGAAAATGATGCAGGAAGTGCAAGATGGCTGACTTCCTGTTGAGCACAATAAATAAAAAAGAAGAAATGTGGTATTTGTGATAAGAACAATAATCCCACCAAATGTTATGCAGATTAAAGAAACCTTTTCCAAAACACATTGTTTGTTTAGGGGCGCTATTGAGCCCCCTGGTCTTGCCCCACCCCAGTCACTGCAGAATATTGGATCTCCCACCAGTCCTGAGGTGTGTGTACATTTTCGTGTGGATTCGAGTATCCTAAGACCATTTATTTATGGCGAAACATCACAATTCAATGCCACGCCATGCCGTTTGAGTAATCAAAAAAAGCTTTGCAATTTAGCCTCGCAAGGTTCTTAAGATGGCGCTACCCACATTTTAAGTCGATCGGGTTAAAGCTCTAGGAGGAGTATGGAGCCTGTAAACGGGGAAAACGCTTGTAAATAATTCAAAATGGCCGACTTCCTGTTGGGTTTAGGGTATGGCTCCAAGAGACTTATTTTTAAGTCCAGAGATGATACATCACTCTCTCACATTTCATACAGCTAGGTAAAACGTACGACAGGGGCTAAAAATGCTTTAGGGGGCGCTATTGAGCCAACTTGCAACCCTCTGTCTTAAAAATGACAGCAAATGGAAACATTACCAGTTCAAGTCTGGCTGCAAATTTTCGTGGCTGTTATCTGTTACCCTAACATTTTAAAGGCCTCAAATATCTGTTTAAAAAATTGAAAATGATGCCGGAAGCGCAAAATGTCTCACTTCCTGTTAAGCAAAATCTCATAAGAAAAGCAGAAATGTGGTCTCACCACATCTCATAAAGATCAAAGAAACGTTGTCCAAAACCTATTGTTTGTTTAGGGGCACTATTGAGTCCCCTGGCCACACCCAGGCCCAATCATTACAGAACATTTTCACCTGTTCTGATGTGTGTGCAAACTTTCATGACCTTGCGAAAAATGCGTTTCCGAGGGAGAATAATAATAATCGGAGCAAAAACAATAGGTTCCTTGCACTTCGTGCTAGGACACCGTTGGTGCCCTGCACTTTTGTGCTCAGGCCCTAATCAGACAAAGATAGAGCATGTAAAGCAGGCCATTGGAACTATCTGAATACTAGAACATTTAAATCAAAATAATTCAATTCAATTCATTGTGATTAAGCTGTAGTGATCAATCAGTGTTTTAATTATTTTATGCCAAGAAGAGATTCCAAAAATCTTTTCTGGTGGGGGGGTTATAATTTCAGTTATAAATTCATAATTTCTCAACCCCCCCCGGTTGAGAAATTTCACCCTCAAAGACTGACCTAGTGCAGTGACCTAAGTGCTGTTTTGGGCAGTTCAGTCTTAAAACTTGCCACCTTTGGTGAAGCCGAGATAAGACTTGGCGCCTGACTGTGACAACATTAACACTAACCAGAAAATAACTTTCTCCTGAACAGCCTATCAGAACTCTTTTGGAAGGAGGGCAGGAAACCCTAAACTGCCCCCCACACATGTAACCATGGCAACTGACCTTCCTCTTTGTTTAATTACCTCACATCAAAGGATATTCTCCTCTTCACACCCAGAGGTGAATTGGTTAGAAACTCCAGAACACCAGAGGAGGACAGCTCACATTCTTGTGGGGACAAGAATTGTGTCTCCTGATAAACTTACCATGTTTAATGAAATAATCTTTGTTAAGTTACTTAGCAGGTCTCTCCACTCCATTAGAGTAGTTATATTACTGTGTTGTTGCTATTGAAAAGAAGAATCCATATAAGTTAATTTTGCAGTGCTCTTTAATTTTCAGCAATGATTCCTGACATTCGTTTAAGTGATGTTTTTAACCAATGCTTTATTCCCTTCTTTTTCTTTATACACTTCTTATACTCCCCAGAAATGATGTGATACAGAAATATTATCCTGTGCTACTTAATTAACTTTCCAGCTCGAATTTAATGTTAAATAACCATTTCTTCCCTAGTGAGAGGGTCAATTGTTCTCTCATGGAACCAGTGTCCCCCAAGAGGACAAACTAAGTATTACATGCCATCGTTCTGAAATGCCGTTTCTGCTGTATAAATGTATTACTCTGTACTTAGTTCTCCGTAATCTGATGCCATGTTCGTGTAACTTGCTTATATTCTCCAAGTAAGAATGTGTAACAGCCAATATTATCCAGGAAATATTGAGTTAAGTCTTTTTCATTCTGAAATCATGAATGTGTTTAATTAACTGGTAACATTCTAATATTACAATGACTAAGGAATTGTTTCCTTTCCCTTTATCGAATGCTTGAAACCAAGAACGGTATAACTGATATTTGATTAAAATACACGCAAATAGACTTTTAGAATAGACAGCGGAGCTCTTTGTTGCTCGCTCTCTCTTCTCTACTCTACCCTTGTGCTCCATCTCCCAGCAACGCCCTAAGAAGTCCGGCCCGGCTTGCTGCGAAGATTCCTTTGCTCTTTTCAAGCCACACACGCGAAGCGCCGCGACCTCGGCTTTTCCATCGTTTCCAGCAACTTACTTGCTTTATATTTTGTTTTGTTTTGTTTGTTAAAAGTTATCAGACTGTTAAGTCACGCAATTTTAATTCAAGAATGACCAAGCTTTATTGTAGTCGAGTGAACTTCCCAACGAAGCTCGGACCCAGTCATGTGCGTCTGTTGCGCGAGCAGTAACAAAGGACAATCAAACCGGCAACCTGAGCCAAGGTTAGCAGCCTATCCCTGCAAGTTTTTTTCAATCCAAGCCGAATGGAGCCGGACCTCCAGGAAAACCTGCTAGTAAAAAGCCGGTCCTGGCATGCCAAACCGTGGACGCCAAGACCGCTAACTAGCCATGTTAGGCTCCAACCGGCTGGAGGAACAACAAGCAGTAAGGCAAAACCAAGGCAATCTGTGGTTGAGTTGATGTCAAATAGTCTGTCTCACAGTCCGTCACAGTCCCACAGTCCTATTGTTCACCTGTGGCTCTGTCTCACAGTGCGTCTCACAGTCTTATAGTCCACCTTTCTCTCTGTCTCACAGTCCGTCTCACAGTCTTTTAGTCCAGCTGGTGGAGGGAAACACCAGCAGCAAGTCCCCGGCAGCAAACGTGCCGCGCAGGTCACCGTGCACCCACCAATAAAAGCCGTCACCCCAACCGCCGGAAAAACAAATGCCGCCCGTGCCAGCTGTCATCCCCCATGCAAGCACGCCCCCAGGCCACCGTGCAACACCAGCCAAACCAGCAACGAGGCAACCAGCTCACCTGCATGCCACCACCAACCCACCCACCCGTCAAGGGCCCAGAATAAACCGGGGCACAGCTCCGCCCCGCACCCACACTGCACATCCTGAAAACTAACTATATACTTCAGTATCCAGAGGGGTCCAACAACTGGCCGACAGAGAAACGGGGCCAAGGAAGCAAACCAGGGACACAAACTGGTCCCTCCAAGCCAATGAGGAAATGCCTCCCCTGGACTCCAATGCACAAACTAAACGCCCAGCAGCCATCCAGAGACCCTGCCCAGAGAAAAAGCACAATGCATCAAGATTCATCGACAATCGCCCCACAATCCCACCGCAGCCCTCCAAACCTGAACCGGATCATCCTGCGCAGCGCCCAGAGACCCCCACCCCCAGAAGCCAGGGCACCCCGCGACCCCCCATAGCGCAAAGGACCCCAGACCACATGTCCTGGGGGAAGCTGTACCCCGCCCCGAGGAAGAACAGCAGAAAGCCGTGCCAGGAAGCTCCCCTCCACCAGGGAGCGATAACGCGGGAGAACCAGACCTGTCTCAATCCGTCTCACAGTCTTTTAGTCCACCTGTCTCTCTGTCTCACAGTCCATCTCACAGTCTTTTAGTCCACCTGTGTCTCTGTATCACAGTCCGTCTCACAGTCTTTTAGTCTACCTCTCTCTCTGTCTCACAGTCTTTTAGTCCACCTGTCTCTCTGTCTCACAGTCCGTCTCACAGTCTTTTAGTCCACCTGTCTCTCTGTCTCACAGTCCGTCTCACAATCTAATTGTCTACTTGTCTCTCTGTCTCACAGTCTTATTGTCCACCTGTCTGTCTGTCTCTCACTGCTTCTCTTTCTCTCCCTGTCTGTCGTTCTCTCTTTCACTTGTTCTGTCTCTCTCTCTCTACCTCACCATCTTCCTGTCTCTCTAACCTTCTCAGACTGCCCGTCTATCTGTCTTTATCTGACTGTTTGGCGATGTCTTACTGTGTGTCTGTTTGTCCCCGTCGCTGTCTGACTGACTGTCTTAATCTGATTCTCTGCCTATCGCTCACTGTATGTTTGTCTCTGTCTCTCTGACACTCACTCTCTTCCTGTCTCTCTAACATTGTCTATCTATCTGTCTGTCTTTCTCCCCCTTAACTTTCTGTCTGTCTGTCTGTCTGCCTTTCTCCCCCTTACCTTTCTGTCTGTCAGTCTGTCTGTCTCCCTTCTCCCCCTTAACTTTCTGTCTGTCTGTCTGTCTGCCTTTCTCCCCCTTACCTTTCTGTCTGTCAGTCTGTATGTCTGCCTTTCTCCCCCTTAACTTTCTGTCTATCTTTTTTCTTTTGACTGACTCATTTCAACTTCCGTTTATGTCAGTGTAACAACTTTCATCATTTTAGTAACTTATTTTAGCTCTGTTCAACTTCCAAGTTCTTGCAACAATTTTTCCTCCAAATGGCTCAGGACCATAGCCATTGGTCGTTTGGTTACTTCTTCGTCACCCAATCAGGAAGGATGTACCTTACTGTTCTATGTTGCGTTTGGTCGAACAAAAGAGCGCTGACTCCAGACATAGAACCCCCTTTGATCTACAGGAATACACAGTCTTTGCTCTACCAACTAGTCATACATCACAACAGGGGTTGTCTCCAAAACGGTCGACACCCAATCTTAGGAGTCTATAAAGAAGGAAAAGGATCCTTCTGGCACTAAACAAAGAGGTGTCAGTTTTGTTCACATAACAGAAGAGGAGATAAACAATGGTTTAATTAACATTCTAATGCAATCATCTGGCCTAAAACCCTGCAGTTTTACATTTAAAGAAAAACACTGAAACACTGGAATACATTAAGTTTTTAATTTTTTAAAACTCAACACTATAATTCAGCTATGTACTACCTTGTGCTGTGATTCAGCTATGAACTACCTTGTTCTTGATGCTTGCATCCTATGTTATAGCTAACCTTTATTATTATTGGGTGTGAATGCTGCATCCTATGTTATTGCTAACCTTTATTATTATTCTTCCATCAAGTTTTTTTGTCCGCTAACTAGTCCCACAGCTTTTGACGTAGAAACTCCGTTCAAACTCCAAGTTGTCCGGCTCAATGAGGAATGGGGTGCTATTACTTTTGTCATTGATACCTTGAATACTTTTCAAAATATTCAAGGTTTTCCAGGAATATTCTCCCATTGTAAGTGAATGGAGAGACCGTCGAAATCCTCCTCATACCTACTCCACTTTGAAAGCTCACCAGTTCAGCATACTTTCAGCTACAGACTTGATTTCAACTGTAAATTGGTCACAAGAAGTTAATCTATTAATGATGTATTCAGCTTTTTGATATATCTTATGGTTTGTTCACGCTTGCTGTCGAAGTTTTATGCTTTTTTGAGCTCTTTCCTGAGTTTATAATGGGTGTGTATTGCGTGAGTTAGAGTGGGTGACATCATCACTACAGTGTAGCAGGCTCTGAAAATCGTCTTTTGTCAATTGTCAATTTTCTCTTTAACTCGCTGGCTTGACCAAAATTTTAACTGTTCATGCATAATTTTACACCAGAAACGTAGTAAATTATGTTGTGGTTCCTCACATGGGCTTTTTAAATCCCTCGGAGTTATAGATTTGTTTCTGTGTCCTTCCAAAGGACAAGAGTGACAGAAAATTCTCCATTGGCTGCCATTGTAAGTTCTCCTCAAATTTTCTTGACCAGAGCAGGACGTACCAGTTATTCAACTCGCCAAAATGGTCAATTTTTTCAACTTTATCCAAACAAAAAGTAGATCATATTGTTCACAAATGCCTTCTGCCACTCCTGGTCAAGTCAATTTGTCGATATGACCTATAGTTTAGTCTCTGGGGAGGTTTGTTTGAGGCAAAGATTTAGATAATTTCAGAGGGATATTCCTATGTGTCTCTGTTGTAGAGCTGGGTACCTTGGTGACGTAAATTAGCTGATCAAAGATCAAAGGACTGGGTCCTCTGTTCTGATTGGTGGACTGAAGTTAAGCTATTTTCTGAACACCTGTTTGTGTCCTCTTCACTGAACACATACACACACACATTAATACATTGACAGACACAATACACACACACAGAACCCTCAAAGCATGGAGCTTTAAACTTTACTGAATGGGAGAACACATGTATGCATAACTGTGTGTCCCAGTAGGTGCGCGCACACACACACACAAGAGACACTTAAAGAGACAGGAGCATCTACTGCTTGTTTAAGAGGCTGAAACGAGAGCTTGCATGAAGTTTAGCAATCCAGTTTAGCATCAGCCTTCAGCAGCCAGCATTCACACCGCAATTTCTCCAGACATTGCGGTGCATTGTCTACTTTCATGTAGTTATTCTCCAGCACTGTGTTAAGGCTTTGCCACGTGGACAGAAATGTGTCAGCTAAGTTTGCGAGAGAAACAGAGGATGAATATTATTGGCAATAAAACTGTACAGCGTGGAAGTTCAGATCACAGTTCAGGGGCGGCTGTGGCTCAGGAGATAGAGCGGGTTGCCCATTAATCGGAAGGCGGTTCAATCCCTGGCTCCTCCAGGCTGCATGTCAAAGTATCCTTGGGCAAGATACTGAACCCCGAATTGCCTCTGGTGGCTGTTCCGCCAGTGTATGAATGTGTGTGAATGTTAGTTTCGGTTTGAGCACTTTGGCTCAATGAATGAATGTATGTGTGAATGGTGAATGCAGTAGTGATGTAGTGTAAAAGTGCTTTGAGTGGTCAAAAAGACTAGAAAGGCGCTATAAAAGTACGGAGCATTTACATCAGCCAGCTAAACTTCACATTTTACTGCCCTGGTGGAAAACACTTATTTTTACTGCTGACGGCGTTACGATAACGATACGTGTGCCTATCAAGTGACCTTGTGAGTGATAATGCTTATACTTTCAGAATTTGAATAAAAAAATGTATTTGTTTGTAGTCTATTGCTTGACAATTGTGCACTATTTGATAATTAACAGTGTAAATGCCCATTAAAAACGTAGCACCATTTAACCACAAGCTAAAATTATGTTATTATTATCAGTACTACTTTGTGTTTCTATTGTATTGTATTTTGGTAATTAATTTGGTGATTTGCAGATTGCTAATTGAACAAAGTGGAAAAGGAGCCTAGATCCTCACCAACCAATGCCTTTGTAAACCTAATGTATCATGTGGTTTATAATGGATTGTAGTAGAAACAGTGAGGCTTACATTGTCCTGTTATCTGTCAGTGGTCATACTTGATGCACTAGATGTGATAGATGTAATGTGTTAGGGTGAGTGGGCAATTCGGTGCAATTTGCAACCCTCACCACTAGATGTCACTAAAACTTATACACTTAATTTTTAAGATGTGCTTGCTTAATTCACACTCTATGGCGAACAAGGCTCACATACTAAATATATATTTATATATATATGTATACACACTTTTGATCAGCGAAATCCATAGATGATCATGCCAAAGTTTCAGGTTGATTGGCAAAACCGTATGGGAGGAGTTCACAAAAATAGGTTTTTGAGAAAAGTGGTCAAAAGTGGCATAATTTAAGAAATGTAGCCGCAAGTGGTAATGATTGAAATTCAAGCAAGTCATGAAAAATGCAACATTTGAAATTTTTAGAGGAGAAGAACAGATGAAGATGGTTTAAGTGATGAAAGACTTTGAGATAATTGCGGAAACGCAAACTTGATTTTTACAGCATCACCTTTAGATCAGAGAGTGTCATTATACGTACCTGACTACTGGGTGAAATGTTCAACCCACCTGCAACATTTTGTGTTTCCAAGTTTTAAAGTTTAAGCTGCACAAACACTTTTTAGTAGTGAAAAATAAGAAGAAAGTGTCAAAGGATCCAAATAAAATGGAGAACTTAGACTAACTTTGATCTGACCACCCCCATTTTCTGACTTGGTCACCTGGGGATTTGAACCCTGGAACTTCAGATTTCCAGAGTAGGTGATTTACTGACTGATCTACTGGTTAGAAGCTTTTTCCATACACGTTCTCACAAGTTGATGTAGTGACATCACATGCACCAGACATGGATAGTTTTGTCAGTTTAAACTTAAAACACTTACAACAGTCAAAATGTTGGTGAGAAAACACTTTTAGCGGAGAAAAAGAAGAAGGAAGAAGAAGAATGAGAACAATAAAAATAACTAACTAGAGTATCTTTCCTGATGACCGATCAAACACCACTCACTGGCTCCTGGGGCAGTATTCGAAACCAATCAAGCCAAGAAACCAAGAAAGAAAGGAGAAGAATGAAAACAATAGGTCTCCAGTTGCTTCGCTGCTTGGATCCCTAATAACAAATACAATTCCACTTCCTTTCTTATGCACTCTCGCTTTGCTCATTAAACTGGAGTTGGGACAGTTGGGACACTTGATAAGAACGATTTCAAGTTTCCTTTATAAACATGAAGTAAGGATTGTAGTAATAATTAGTATCATACACAAGCCCGTCACTAACCTGAAACAGCATTTGACGTGTCTTTACAGTGTTTCTGTATAACTGACAGAGACCCCTGGAGTAAATTGTGACCTTTGTCTGTCATGAGCAAAGGTGGATGTAATCGACACATGTTGTCTCACAGTCACAAAACCCAAAGACAGAAAAACAAATGGTTGGTAATAACTTTATAAATGAATAAATGTTTTCTATTGTACCTCTCTATTTCTCCTTCCCTTCCTCCCATCAGGGCCACTACAATGATGAATGCAAGTTCAAGGAGAATCTCCTGGTCAACAACTATAATGCCTATGAATCAGCTG
>NC_060168.1:6273912-6275900 GCF_021292245.1 Micropterus dolomieu | reverse complement strand
GCGCCTTATAGATCACCTGCAGTTTTCAACCTTGGCGGTGATTATGGTGTCTCCGGAGCGCACCAGCGCGTCCTGGTTTCCCTGTCTCCAGCGGTTGTTGGCGGGGTAGCCGTGGAAACTCCCCTGGAGGGGGGACAATCTCTCTCAGGCGTGGTGGCTGAGTGATTCTCCTGTGTGTGGTTCGCCCTCTCCCACGGGACAGTGTGGGGGGGTGGCCGCTGCTTTACATCGCCCTGCCTTATACGCAGCTGATGTGGTTGCTGTCATGACCCCGCCTGTGTCTGTACATCTGCGTGGCCCCCCACCCAGTTTCCCGACTTAAGCATGGGTCGGCCCCCGGCCTCCCAGTGCCCTGTGACGGTTTGACTTACGGGTTTCTTTTGGGGTGCCAGTCAGGATTCTCTCCTGACACGTAAGATTTCTTATGATTTTATACAGAATAATATATTTTACCCATCAAGTGCCACAAAGGATACATATACACTGTTATGGACCCTCACGTTCAGTGAAACCAGTGAACAATAATGAAAACCACAACTCAGTATAAAATTCAACAAAGGCAATGTATATTAACAAGCGTACCACAAATCAATAAACACAATTCAAATTTCCCATCAGTGTTCAATTCATTTCAATTCAGCCAGGCAGTTCAGTTCAATTGAAAAACAGTTCAGTTCAAACGATTAAGTGTTCAGAGCAAGAAAAAAGGCCCCTCAAATAAAGATTGCTCTGTTCCTCAAAGCAAATGTTAATCCAACATGAAAGAGGAAAAAAAAACACAAACTGCTCAAAAATAGAGGGGGGTGGGGGGGTTGGAAGCACTTACGACCTGCTTGACTGTTAGTGGATTCTGGTCCGGTTTGGTGGCGATGGTTTTGTAATATATGGCTGGCTGGTTGTTTTGAGGTTATTGCTGAGTTGCGGATGAAGAAGGTGCCGACGTACGGATCGTTGCTGAAGGTGAACGCGCCCATAGGCGGTGCAACCGAAATGTGCAGGCCGTCACAGCGCAGCCGCGCGGAAGGGGTATCCCCAATAGCGATAGTCTTAGGGGGCTGCACCTATATTCATAGAATATGAATATTCTTAGGTTACAGTACGTAATCCCCATTCATTGTCAACGTCTACAATCAATGAACAGTGATCATCAACAGTTTGGTTGCCATTTATCAGTTCACCCTCAAAAACACCTTTGGATTTAAGGCAACTAATTTAGCAAATGAAAAATAAATTGACTCTCACAATCAACTGATTCAGCTGTGACAAACCTTTTCTTAGGTACAGCAAATCCAGAATAAAGAGCAGTGGCACTGGGGCTGATAATGTGCAATGAATAAAATGATATACAGTTCATCCAGCACTGCAGCTGCACATTCCTCAAGTAATACAATAATGTAATAATGTCACATATTGTATGAAGGTGGATCAAACATAGCTAATGTTAAATGGGCTACAGAGGAGCCTATTATTTATTTTCATTCTTTACACACATGATATAAGACAAGTAAGGTATGCAGACAGTTGTAAAAAATGTTATCCTGTGGTTACACAGTAATATTAGGGGTGTGGGCTGTATTATAAAGTATCCACTGTTCTCCCATTCTTACTCTTTACACATAAACAGAAAGGTATGTAATTTAAAGGGGGAATATAAAAGACATTTATTCTTTTGTTTTTGGGTTGTTTTATTTGTTGCTCTCCTACTTCTTCTTTCTGTCATCCTCCGAATCCTGTTTTGTCTCGGCTTTTGATCATAAAAGAAAAAAACAATACATAAGTAATTGTAATTGTTTAACTGCAATACATATTACAATACATATAAATATCACATTTAACAAAAGCATAAAGTTCGGCTTTATACTAACTGTCAAGATCATTTTTTATTTGATATTCACTATTATCAGCTTAAGCCTATGGCATTTTATACTGCAAAATTAGTCTAGCAGTTAGCAGACTTTTCCTCTCCTCATAGCTTAACAAAATAAAAA
>NC_060168.1:6268372-6273812 GCF_021292245.1 Micropterus dolomieu | reverse complement strand
TATCACTGCTCAGCTGTATCACTTCACTTACTGACAGATACACTGACCACTGTGTTGAAAGTAGTGCCAGTTGTCCTTTCACTATTAATATGGAAATACTGTATTCTTTTTCCAAATTCATAACAATAGGCAACATTTTCAAAACACCCATATTTATCTTTACTTCAATTTTACATGAAGAAAGTGAATTGTATTTAATCACAACAACAGCCATTATTGTGGAGAGCATTTTAAAATTAACTAATCTAAACATTTTTACGTTAAGATTAAAGTTTTATATTTTCTCCACTTCCAAGTTGATTATATTTCATTTTGACAGGACTGTGTGAGGCACAGTTTAATTAAGCTGCTCTGAGTTAGCCTCCATGGTAAAGGAAGGGAAATAAAAACATGAAATGTTTTTATAATTAAAACAAGATGTATTTATCTGCCTTAAATATTGAAAAGTTGAATTTAAAGCAGGACTTGATAATATTGTATTTAGTATTTGAGCAGAAACTTACTTCCAACATCCAGTCTGGTTCCTCCACCAAAAGTCCACCACAGTGATACAAACTCATTGAGCCGCCGTACAAAAACCTCTCACTGTAGAGAGACACGGCTCTCTGACTTTGTCAGAGTGAACTAAAGCTACAAGCCCTCAAGATGCAACTTTACCATTAAGGTTGGAAATAATGATTTCTGCTGTGGCTTAATATTGTATATTTACTATTTATATAATGAGTTGGTAAATTTCTATTACTAAAGTGAACTTTGTTTCTTAGTGCAAATAATTTTAATAAACTTTATACATTAATATGGAAAGTCAAATAGTTTTCTGGCATGCTGATTATAAACGTTGAAAAATAGCTATTGAAATAAAAGTTTTGTTAAAGGTTTGACTTACTTCCAAATTCCAGTTTGGTTCCTCCACCAAAAGTCAACCACAGTGATACAAACTCATTGAGCCGCCGTACAAAAACCTCTCACTGTAGAGAGACACGGCTCTCTGACTTTGACACAAACAAACTCAGCAAACACATTCACAGTTATGCAGTAAAAAGTTAAACTATACAAATCAAAAAGTAAAAATTTCACACTTACTGAATTCTAGTCTAAAATATTCTGACTTATAGTAAAATAAAGCAAAAGAGAAATGTACAGAAAATAAACTTTACATAGAGCTAAATGAAAATACAAAAATGATCAGAGATACATATTAATGAAAAACTTACACGTTCGTTACTGATAAAATAAACAAAAATCCCAGTGTTGAAATTTCATTGTTAGTGAATTTAGTGAAATTTATGCAACAGAGGACATTCTGAAATAATTTTAATCTATAGCCAAATCCATATAAAAAAGAGAATTAATAGATCCAAACTGATAAACTGATTGATTCATTGATAAACAGCATCATCAGAGTAATCCAAGTCCCTGCTGGAGTCAGTCAGAGCATTTCCATAGAGCTCTGCTCTGGGAGGCTCCGTCTCTATCAGATGTAGGACCAGTCAGAATGTAGCTAATGGGAACCTTTTAGCCTGGTACCAACAGAGAGATGGAGAAACTCCTAAACTCCTCATTTACTATGCTAGCACTCGAGCATCAGGGATTCCAGGTCGTTTTACAGGCAGTGGATCAAACTCTGACTTCACTCTGACCATCAGTGGAGTCCAGACTGAAGATGCAGCAGTTTACTACTGTCAGAGTTATCATTATATCAACAGTCAGGATGTGTTCACACAGTGAAAAAGCTTCGTACAAAAACCTCCCTCAGTCAGACTGAACAGATACTGAACTGACTGCTGCAGCTGGAAGCTACTGCAGAGACTGATACACTTCACTGAGGAAACACACACACAGACACACACACACACACATACAGCAAATGCTCAATTTTATCAAGTGGATTACAAATATCACAGTATCAGTATCAGAACAAGTTCTGTGTCATATAATTATCTTGCTGGAAATCAAATTACACAAGTGTTACGTAGCTACGTTACTGACTTTTAAAAATATTCATTATCCATAATCCATACTATTTTTTTTTTACCTAACCAATAGTTTTGTTTGATCACATGTTAGAAAAGCTTTGTGGCAGTCCAGTGAGACTCACAGAAATGCTAAGGGGAGTGACAAAGTGTAGATCATTCACTGTATTTATCTTGTGGTGAAATTTGATTGTAAAGCATAAACATTTAATCTGGACTTTAAATACAAATACAGTTCACTGAGGACACACACACACACACACACACACACACACACACACACACACACACACACACACACACACACTGTTTCATCAAGTAGATGGAACATTGCAGCTTTAACCATCAATTAACCTAAAAAACAAGTTCAATGACAAAAACTTATCTAGTGCAAATCAAATGAATCTTTCCATCACAGCTTTTCACCATCTATTCATATCCTAATAAAAATCCCATGTTCGTATCTATTTTCCAAATAATCATTAAGATCCAATCTGGGACAGTCAATTACAAAAATGTTTGGTCATGACCTTTGACCTCAGCTTCATACTGGATTACAGAAATCAAAACAAAAATATGAAGGCAAAGATCAGCATAAGCTTCACGATGAAAATATTATTTTAAGCTAAATTTATGTAAAGAAAAGCTCATTATCAAATGGAATCAAGACAAAAAGACACAAGTGACCTACTTCATATTATTAGATGTTTATAACTCTAACTGCAAACTGTATTTTTTTTTTCAAATTTCCATTCCTCTGAGCATTTTTAGGACTTCATGTCCATGTTGGCTTCAAAGTTAAAATATTCCATAATAGCTGTTTTCTGGCTCTGCCGTCATGTCCAAAATTCCGAGTAGTTTCTTTAGCGAGCTACCTGATATACCAGCTTCAGCCTCCCCTCATGACTCATCATTTCTTTATTTGAGAAAATCTCGATATTATAAACAACCACATCCGTCGTCAATATGCATTAAAATAAAGTCACTATTCATTGTCAACAGACCATATTAAACTCATTTTCCACATTGGAATGACAAAACAAAATCACTGAAACAGTTTACTACCAGACTTTTTAGTATCCACTTCATATAAATATGTAAATATTGAGGACAATGCTCTCAGCACTGAGGGGGAAACACCAGAGAGCCACTTTGCATCAGCAGCACCATGCTCCAGTGCTCTGGGAGAGTTTATAGTCCTGAGAGTTGAACACTGGATGACTGACAGCTGTCCTTCATGACAACAGAAGCCACAGAAATCCTCCTCATCAAAAACATGACTTTGATCTGCGTCCTCATCTGGACTCTCCTCTGCTGCTGCTTCACAGGTAAAGTCCAGAGAATCAAACTCCTCTCCTCTATGAACATCCGTCCCTCTGAAATGAAGCCCACAAAACCATGACGCTGCTTTATGTTTTTGTCTCTATCCTCAGAGTCCAGAGGCCAGGTCACAGTGACTCAGCCTGGAGCAGTGAGCTCTGCTCTGGGAGCCTCCGTCTCCATCAGATGTACGACCAGTCAGAATGTTTATTATAGCAGCCCATACCACTATTTAGCCTGGTACCAACAGAGAGATGGAGAAACTCCTAAACTGCTTGTTAAACTTGCTAATCAGCT
This sequence comes from Micropterus dolomieu, assembly GCF_021292245.1. Taxonomy (NCBI): domain Eukaryota; kingdom Metazoa; phylum Chordata; class Actinopteri; order Centrarchiformes; family Centrarchidae; genus Micropterus; species Micropterus dolomieu. The sequence goes on along the minus strand of NC_060168.1, from coordinate 6,270,222 downwards.
ACTATCAGGGATTCCAGGTCGTTTTACAGGCAGTGGATCAAACTCTGACTTCACTCTGACCATCAGTGGAGTCCAGACTGAAGATGCAGCAGTTTACTACTGTCAGAGTTTTCATGTTATCAACAGGCAGTATGTGTTCACACAGTGAAAAAGCGTCGTACAAAAACCTCCCTCAGTCAGACTGAACAGAAACTGAACTGACTGCTGCAGCTGGAAGCTACTGCAGAGACTGATACACTTCACTGAGGACACACACACACACATGAATTAGCTTTGTTTTTGTGATGCATAATAATAGAATAAGATAATTTTTTAACAATCAAGAAACTCTTGATCATCAAAAAATATATTTAGTCAAATTACATTTTCCAGCACGTCTCTTCTCTATACATTTATATCACATTATAATCCCTTACACACTTCACTGAGGACTCACAAACAGCGTTAACGCATTAATCAATTATCGCTGACAATTATTTTATCACATGTAAAGCAGTTTTTAAAAAGTCCGTCTCTCACTGGCTCTGAACGTAGACGTACAGTCAAACCATGGGTCACAGGAGGGGCGGGATGTTGATCAGCCTGCAAATCACCCACACAAATAAGCAGTGGAGGGAGACTTCAGCAGACTGGATGCAGCGTGTGGGAGAAGTAGATAAACAAAAGAAAGACAAGCCATCAAATTAAAAAGTGGATAGCTACACACTGCATGCTGATTACTATTGGGGGGAAGATTTCGGTCTAAGAAACATTCTTAATATCATAACGTAGTACCTGTCTGATGAGACTGCCCTCCGTGAGTAAACGGCACGCGCACAGTAACTTCAACTTTTTCCAAATAAAACAAAATATGAAGACACAGATCAGCATCAGAAAACTTTATAATCAAAATTGGCTCCCAGTTTTAGGAGTACTATTCACATACATGACACTGTTGTATATGGACACCTGTTCATGTATTTGCTCTGATTACATTACATCATTAATGTCAACAGCTTTGCTAACACAGCCGAACATCAAGCAACAGCGACAACATAGGACAGAGCAAACAAAGTAACATCAATTACAGCGAGAGCTTTAGCTCCCTTAGCTCACGCCAACAAAAAAAGCCAGTCTGATATTTACTCTTGTCTGTCTCGTGCTCTGTCACACTTTCTTCTTCTCATCCCTTCTTCCTCCAATAATTTCTTCTTTGGTCTCTTTGCAATCTCTGTCATGATATCCATACTGAGATTAGTGAGGTAGCTTGCAGTACAGCATTATGCATTTCTCGCGATAGGTTTCCTGCCCGGGATTCCAACACTATATATGACTCCATGCAAGAAGAGGTAATGATGAAGACTCCCTTTTCTATATTCCAAGTCAAATTAGATGTTTAAATTAAAATTGTTGCAGTACACTACAGTTAAATAATCATTGCACATCCATCCACAAACTGTTGTTGAGCTTTCAATTACATTGCATGATCATGAACACCCAACACTGCTTTACATGATGAAATCTCAACATTAAAGACACCTAAAGATGAATATTAATGTCACTAATCATTGTGAAAAAAAAACTTTTCCCAAACTAGGTAGACAAACGTCTCGGGTTACGTATGTAACCCTGGTTCCCCGAGAAGGGGAACGAGAGACTGCGTCAGTTACGACACTATGGGAACGCCTCTAGGCGAAGCAGGTCTGAACGTGAATGAAATCACTCCAATCCTATTGGCTTGTTGCTAGAACGGTAAGGTGTGACGGAATAACCGGAGGAGTATAAAGCACACCTGTACACACTCATCATTAGCTTAAACTATGAAGCAGGCGCTTCAGGCGGGGAGAGAGGTGCGGCGGGCCGACGCAGTC
>NC_060168.1:6264788-6268272 GCF_021292245.1 Micropterus dolomieu | reverse complement strand
AAAAAAAAAAAAAAAAAAAAAAAAAAAAAAAAAAAAAAAAATAATAATCCGAGCAGATTCAATAGGGACCTCGCACGGTCGTGCTCGGGCCCTAATAATCCGAGCAGATTCAATAGGGACCTCGCACGGTCGTGCTCGGGCCCTAAAAATAAATAAATAAATAATCCGAGCAAATTCAATAGGGACCTCGCACGGTCGTGCTCGGGCCCTAATTAAAGCTGCAAGCAGCGTTGGGCGGGCCCTCGCACTTGTAAGCGCGTCCGCGCGTGAGCCGGCCGAGTTGCATATTCTGGAACTCTGCCGGTGCGGCTGTGAATTTCCTACGCGGTTCCGACGCCGCATGAAGGTGTTATATGTCACTTCCTGTGTCCCCTATGTGGAGCTACATAGCACTTGCCGCTATGAATATAAATCGGTATTGACGTGTAGATGTCTGCGGGGTGGGAGAGTTAACAAGCACGTAAAGTTTGTTTCAGATGTGAGCATGTACACTGAACAATAATGTACCCAAACAATAAAATAAATTCCTTTTATATTTCCCTGCCTTGTTGTTTATGTGTACATACAGAGGAAGAATGTGAGAACAGCACACATTTCATCTTTACTGTGTGTTAGAGCATGGGAGAACAGTGGATACTTTTAATACAGCCCAGGGGCTGCTTCGTTAAAGGTCACTTCCTGTTGCCAGCAGGTGGCGCTATGACTGTGGGTGAATGTCGGCATGTACATGTGTTCAGGGCGGGACTTTCATCCTACATGTACAGTTTGGTCCAGATGTGAGCATGTACACTGAAGTTACAACAACTTCCTGTGTCATGGCGAAGAGTTGATCTATGACACCATGCCACGGACACGCCCATCAACGAAAACTCACAGATAGCTCAACTTTTCATTGTCAATGCCTTTAGAAGGCACAGCAGAAATTTGAAATGGATCCGACTAAATCCTTAGGGGTAGTTCGTTAAAGTACAGAGTGTGTAAATCATCCAAGAATTGCCGTAAAATTCAAAATGGCTGACTGTTGGTCATGGGCCCTAAAAAAAACTCTTCAGTTTCAATAGGGACCTCGTACGGTTCGTGCTCCGGCCCTAAAATTAATCCCTACAGTTTCAATAGGGACCTTGCACGGTTCGTGCTCGGCCCTAAATATAAATACACTGATACCTGCAGACTGTGGAGCCAGAAGCACCCTCCATGTTTTGAGAGATTGCTCACTTGTGTTTCCTTCTGCTCAAACTCACAAACTCACACTACACAGTGTCTAGGTAAATAATATGCCTTGTTAACAGCAGATCAGCTGCACAGATGAATGCAACACAAAACATCGCACACACAGTTATTTCTTACTGTATATCATTTATTCCCCAGCTGTATTGCTTTCATTTTCATATGCAGTCGAATGACGCATCTTTTTGCACTTTCATGAGGCCCCAGGTTTAAGAGTCACTGTTTAATGTAATTGTTTATTTATGGTGGAGGGAGTGTCATGCATTTCCCCCAAGTCACTAAGGGAGGCTCAAGAAAACATATTTGTAGCTCCAGAACCAGAGTCTTTGGAGTTTGAGTCATGCTATTGGGGCAACTGCGGCTCAGGAGATACAGTGGGTTGCCTGCTAACCGGAAGGCTGGCGGTTCAATCCCCGGCTCCTCCTGGCTGCATGTCAAAGTGTCCTGATGCTGGCAAGTTGACAGTGACAAGATACTGATACCCCGGTGACTTTCCACCAGTGTATGAATGCGTGTGAATGTTAGTTTCTGTTTGAGCACTTAGGCTCAGTGTGTGAATGCAGATGTAGTGTAAAAGCGCTTTGAGTGGTCAAAAAGACTAGAACATTACATCCACATAACAGTCAGCTCTGCTCTGCCATTTGCTGCACAGATCTGACCCTTTTACTACCACTAAGTCACTATAGTGGCTCAATATTTTTGTTGAACTGAACTGTTGTGGCATTATGTACAGTACGTTTATTGTATCAGCATATTGTTTGTGAGAAATCACAGTGGGAATAATCAATGTTTAAATATTTTTATTTGTATTGAATAAACATAATTGGCATATTTTGAAATATAACTCAAACTATAAAACAAACATCTAACATTAAAAATCACTGAATGAATGTGCTGCTTGAACTGCAGTGACTTCTGAATATCAGCAGTTTGACTTCAAATGTTTTATCTTTATTAAAATGGCATTTGTTTAACATGGTACTGACAAGGCAATAGTGGAAAATACAGAATTGGAGCACAGTAATGTAATGTGTAGCTGTATGCACAGTTAAGAGGAGATTATTGCTGATGGATTCTGCATGCTCAATCTTTTAGTCCCTACCTCAGTTTGTATATCTGTATTTTAGTTAGTTGTTGGTCATGGGCTTGGACATACAGAACTTTCACAATTCCATCTCAAATAAGTATTAATGTTAGTTCATCTGCGAGAGCAATTCATGAACTAAATGTATAAATCATCCTATTCACTTTTCTATTTATCCATTTCCTCAACATCTCGTCTTTTGTCCTCCTAGTGTCATGCGTCCTTATAGTTTGGTCAGAGGTTGTGTTGGACCTGTCCACTGCAACCAGCTTCACTCCTGAAAAACAAAGAGGAATGAGTCCATTAAACCAGTCCAAACTGACCATTGTGAGACTGACTGCAGGCTGCTTTGGTCTCAGATCTGACATCTCCTGATTTGAACATCTATTAATGAAGTTCTGAAGACATCGCACACAGTAACCAAGTAACCAGTAACCAAGCCTCCAGTGTCACATCGTGCTGTGACACTGGAGGCTTGGTTACTGCCATGGAGATCCTGAAGTTATTGAGTAGTGATAGTATAATTTCATACATAACAAGTAAACAGGAAACAGATAAAAAAATATACACAATATAGTTCAACCAAAAGAATTTGTCTGAAAATGAAATGTAACAAACAACTGAGAGTAATCAAATTCTACTAAAAGCATTGTCAGTGAGACCAACTAAACTTTCTATAGTAGTGTGAAAACACTGTTAAACAGGACACAGAAAACACCAAATGTCTTGTGATCCAGAGTGATATCGCTCATACCTACAGTGAGGAAAATAAGTATTTGAACACCCTGCTATTTTGCTATTCTCCCACTTAGAAATCATGGAGGGGTCTGAAATTGTCATCGTAGGTGCATGTCCACTGTGAGAGACATAATCTAAAAAAAAAATCCAGAAATCACAATGTATGATTTTTTAACTATTTATTTGTATGATACAGCTGCAAATAAGTATTTGAACACCTGTCTATCAGCTAGAATTCTGACTCTCAAAGACCTGTTAGTCTGCCTTCAAAATGTCCACCTCCACTCCATTTATTATCCTAAATTAGATGCACCTGTTTGAGGTCGTTAGCTGCATAAAGACACCTGTCCACCCCATACAATCAGTAAGAATCCAACTACTAACATGGCCAAGACCAAAGAGCTGTCCAAAGACACTAGAGACAAAATTGTACAC
>NC_060168.1:6259507-6264688 GCF_021292245.1 Micropterus dolomieu | reverse complement strand
CGAGGCCGGGTCTTCCAACATGACAATGACCCGAAGCACACAGCCAGGATAACCAAGGAGTGGCTCTGTAAGAAGCATATCAAGGTTCTGGCGTGGCCTAGCCAGTCTCCAGACCTAAACCCAATAGAGAATCTTTGGAGGGAGCTCGAACTCTGTGTTTCTCAGCGACACCCCACAAACCTGACTGATCTAGAGAAGATCTGTGTGGAGGAGGGGGCCAAAATCCCTCCTGCAGTGTGTGCAAACCTGGTGAAAAACTACAGGAAACGTTTGACCTCTGTAATTGCAAACAAAGGCTACTGTACCAAATATTAACATTGATTTTCTCAGGTGTTCAAATACTTATTTGCAGCTGTATCATACAAATAAATAGTTAAAAAATCATACATTGTGATTTCTGGATATTTTTTTTTAGATTATGTCTCTCACAGTGGACATGCACCTACGATGACAATTTCAGACCCCTCCATGATTTCTAGGTGGGAGAACTTGCAAAATAGCAGGGTGTTCAAATACTTATTTTCCTCACTGTACCTACCTAGGCCATGCCTGACTGGCAAAGGACCCCAGTCCCTGCTGAGGCTAATGCCCGTTTATTTGCTTTCCTCTTACCTGGCCAAGACTTCCACCTTGTGGGAATTCAGTACAATACTCCATACAATACTTCCACTTTCAGCCACACCAGATCAACATGCATTTTAGCTACTGAGTCTTACTGAACAGCCAAGTAATGAATCCATGAATCAACTATTTGGTTACTGTTGTATGGTCAGTAGACAGAGTTAGTCTCGGTTTATATAAAACAAGTGGCCAGTGGCGGCTGGCCAATAGAGGGCGCCACCTTCCCTGGTGGCGGAAACGTTTTATATACAGTTTATATAAAATGAACTAATCTTTTTTTTAGTCATTTCGTTCATTTGAACTAGGCTGGTTATTGCAGCACTGCAGCCCTCTAGTGGCCGATGAAAATACAGCACCGTTCTCAAACACCGAAGGCTGCCTGGCTTGCTTTTTATTTTTATATTAAGTATAATGCACAAATTCACCTCTTGATTACTCTCTATCATCATTATATAAACCTCCTTGGGCCCACAACCAAATTCAAACCATGTAAAAAGCACAGAAATATGTTGTCAATATGTAATCACCACTACTAAATCCTTCCATTTTCACAATCTTTCCCGAGTAGTATACAACCAGACCAGCCATATAAAGGCTTATGTATATAATTACTATCATTATCTCTAAAGTGCTCATTCATACAGTAGCCTAACGTCCATATACATGAGTAAAATATTAATATCAGATTTGCAGTATATATGCAAATATATTGAAGTAATAAGCTTGATACACTATATGAATAAACACACTCTAAAATTCAACCAATTTAATAATAATCTGGATCAAGCCACCAAGTTCTTAAAGAACTCCAGCACAGAGAGAGGAACAGAGAAATAAACACATATAAACAGCAGTTTGGCAGTTCTGGACGCAGAATGGGCCACATCAGAGAAACACACATGAGCACATCGCTCTCAAACACTGCAGGTTGTTCACCAGTCACGAGCTGTAAAAAGGAAAAGTTACGTTGGCGGACCTGGATCAGCTGTTAGCTGTTTACAGGGCTAACGCTAACGTTGCTACGTGGCTGTGTTTTAATGTTTTAATGACCGGGTCTGTTTGTTTTGGAGAGGAGACGACCTTAGAGGTAATTTGGCTCCAGGTAGAACTCTGTCAGGGCTCTGAAGTGGAGCGGACCCAGAACAACTCTCATCAGCTGTTAGCTCTAATGTTAAACACTAGCAGGACTAAAGTTACAGTGCGGCTGTGTTAAAACTATAACTTAGCACAACATCACTGCGCTGTAATAACGTTATGCTTTATAAAATGTCACAAAATAGATGTTAGATATAATGTCAGTCCAGTGACATTACCTGACCTTTGTTACCTGACAGCCGACCTGCCTCTCATTCTCCGGCACTGGCAGTCACTCAGCCTGCCGAGTGAACGAAAGACTTAGGAGAACCCATGTGAGCGCTGAACGAGTAGTTCATTCCTGCTCCACAGTAGCTGTCACGTGACAAATGAACGACTCAGACGTAGAGACCCACAGTTGAGAGTCGTGAACTAATCAATTTTGTTTCCTGTGCTGACGGAGCCCATGCAGCTGTTGTGTGACGAGTGAACGTAAGAGTCCAAGATCCTTCACGCATGCGTGAAAATGAACGAATCACTCACTGAGACAACCCGTTCCTCCCGAGTCATATACACGATTAGGTCTTATGAACGAACTGTTCTTTGAACGACACAACACTAGAAATTAGCTTCCTGCTCATTCACTGATCTCTTCTGGGGCGCTGGAGAGAGCGCCCAGGCAGCACAGGAGCGCAGCCAATAACTGACTGTAACTGACACAAGATATGCCCATAGCAACAGAAATTAAGCCAATCAGCGTCCTCAAATCTGATGCTTGAAGGGCGCTCCAGGATCTGCCCCAAGCACAGTCAGTTGGTGGTAGAGGGACACTTGACGTTGTTGACAAGATGAATGTGGAACTCAAAACCGACACAGGCTTTCAGCCTTGGCTAGCTGGATGCAATGATTTAAAGACCTTATTTTGCTTCCCATGCTTGCCTTTTAAAACGGCGGAGACGGATACAACACGGACTGTTACAGGAGTAAAAGAGACAATACATTTATCTGAGAAGATTAAGAAACATGAGTGTACGAGGGCACATATGGATAATACGGTGAAGCTAGCCATGCTAGGCAGAGTTAGCATCAGTCTTGCGTGGCCACAATGAGACCACTTCCTCTGACAACCCTGGTGTTTTCAGTAGATCTTGTTGCCTCGCTGGACAGTGTACAAACAGGAGTACCTTAAGACAGCTACCGTTTTCAAAGGCACCTCAAAGACTTTTGGACTGCATGCTGTCAGTTCTTGAAGATTACATTCTGGAGGAAGTAAAAAATGCAGAGTATCTTGCTATTCAGGTAGATGAGACAACTGACATTTCCACCCATTACCATTTGGTGCTTGTTCTAAGGTATATCAACAAGGAGAACAACAGCTGTTGGCTACAGAGGTAAGCTGGATAGTTTATAGGCAGCTCTGAAGTGCTAAGATGTGGTTATTTCCAGTGGTGGACAGTAACTTAATAAGTAGGCCTACTGTAATGAAGTACAAATTAGAGGTAGCCTATTTGTACTTTACTTGAGTATTTCTTTTCATGCCACTTTCTATGTTTATGTTCACTGTTTATGTTTTTGTATATTAGAAGAAGAAGAAGAAGTTTTATTTATATAGCGCCTTTCCAGAGCTCAAGGTCGCTTTACATGGTACATTTGCAATACATTTACACACTAACACACAACTTACAATCACATAGGATACATATAGTCACATTTAAACAAAATACATGTTAAATAGACATGTTTTTAACTGTGTCTTGAATGTAGCCACAGGTGAAATATTTCGAAGTGAAAGGGGCAGTGAATTCCATAATTTTGGAGCATTAACACTAAATGACCTTCCACCTACTGTAGACAACCGGAAACGAGGGATGGACAATAAACCAAGTTCAGCTGATCTGAGAGACCGTGCAGGGCGGTAGGTGAAAAGTAGATCAGACAAATATGGGGGTGCAAGACCATTTAATGCCTTAAATGTTAGAAGCAATACCTTAAAGTGGATACGTGATGCCACGGGTAGCCAGTGAAGGTCATGAAGCACCGGAGTAATGTGAGCAGAACGCCTGGTGGAGGTGAGAACTCTTGCTGCTGAGTTTTGAACGTACTGTAATCTTGCAATAAGTTTTTTGGGAAGACCAAGAAATAAAGCATTGCAATAATCCAGACGTGATGTGATTAATGCATGGATTAAGATTTCAGCGTCAGCTAAAGTGAGAGAAGATCAACTCAAATTAATATAATAATATAACATTAAATAATTTCTGACTATTTCACAAAGCACTGGTATCCGGCAGTTTGTGTTAAATTGTATTGGGACGGTTACTGAAACTGACTGGATATGGCACAGCCCCACCTATAATATTTTTCAGTTTTCAGTTTTATCATTTTGTCATGTATGAGAACATTTCTCTGGTGGTGTCATTGTGATGATTTACACACTTCCTACTTTAACGAACTCCTCCTAGGGATTTAGTCCGACCGACCTCATTGAAGATGAAATGTTGTGCTATCTGTGAGTTTTCGTCAATGGGCGTGTCCGTGGCGTGGCATCAAAGATCAACTCTTCGCCATGACACGGAAGTTGTTGTAACTTCAGTGTACATGCTCACATCTGCTCCAAACTGTACATGTAGGATGAGAGTCCCGCCCTGAACACATGTACATGCCGACATTCACCCACAGTCATAGCGCCACCTGCTGGCAACAGAAAGTGACCTTTAACAAAGCAGCCCCCGCCGCACGTTTCACCTACGTGCACGAATTTTCTGTGGTACGTGTATCTTGTCCAGACGCACAAAAAAGTCTCTTGGAGCCATAGCCTAAACCCAACAGGAAGTCGGCCATTTTGAATTTTACATCAATTTTTTGATGATTTACACCACATGATTTAGTCCGACCGACTTTAAATTTCTGTTGTGCCTTCTAAAGGCATTGAAGATGAAAAGTTGTGCTATTTGCGAGTTTTCGTCAATGGGCGTGTCCGTGGCGTGGCGTCAAAGATCAACTCTTCGCCATGACACAGGAAGTTGTTGTAACTTCAGTGGACATGCTCACATCTGAACCAAACTTTACGTGCTTGATAACTCTCCCACCCCGCTATGGAGGACCGATCCTGACACAGTCAGAAATAAATACAGAAATAAATAAATGCTCAATAAATAAATAAGCATCCAAATAAATACACAAAAAAATAAAGTAAATAAATAAATGTAGGTAGTAATTAAATTATACAAGGAGACATAAATGTATATATTTTAATTAGTGCCTTTACTTATTCACCTTTGTTATAATTACCTTATTTGTTTATTCAACTTTATTTATTACTAATTTTTTAAACGTATTTATTTATGTGTGTGTTTTAATATTTTTGTCTGTTTTATTCTTCCTTTGTATTTATTTACCTTATTTATTTTCACCCATGGTATTTATTTCTGCCTGTCTTTTTTAAATTTTTGTATGCATTTCTGCCTCATTATGCAAATGAGGAGG
>NC_060168.1:6245464-6259407 GCF_021292245.1 Micropterus dolomieu | reverse complement strand
CTTCTCTGAAGAGGGCAATGAAGTCTCAGTAGTACACGATGCGAGCACGACATACAACACAATTTATCAAATTACACAATGGATATACAGTATGAAAATAAGATTGATTGGATTATACTCACAGGAAGTATAAAACCTGTTACATGCGTCTATTAAAAGTAAAGTAACACAAAAATGTCAGGGAAATTACTTTACTTAGATTTAAGTACTGCAGTTGTACATTTGAAATACCTTCCTACCTTTCTGATAGGAAGCCTTCTTGAGGTGGTATAAAACATTTCTTCTTATATTCTGATTTGAGTTGTGGACAACTATGACCACATGAATTAAAAAAATTAAACATTTCACTGCCCAAGTCAGCTATAACACAAGTCTTGTCCATTAGACTACATGCTGTACAGTATTTGTGGACAGATTTTGTCCCATGCATTTCTTCTTCTTCGTTGCATGATTTAGAATAATAAGGTGAGAAATGGGTCTGTTCTGAGTTCATCCTGCACTGCAGCTGCTAATAAAGTCCATTTAATCCCCAAAACGCTTTTCTTTTAGGCAGGCTGGAGCAGAAAACAACTCACCTTTCTCAAGTTGTACAGTAATGTCACATGTGTATGAAGGTGGATCAAACAAGCTAATCTTAAATGTCAAAGTAGAGAGGAGCCTAGTAGGCCTATTTATTTTCATTCATTACACAATATGAATAAGCTATGCAGACAGTTGTAAAGAAAGAACATCTTTTTCTTCTGTTCTCTACTTGTTATAGTTACACAGTATTAGGGGTGTGGGCTGTATTAAAAGTATCCACTGTTCTCCCATGCTCTAACACACAGTAACGATGAAATGTGTGCTGTTCTCACATTCTTCCTCTCTATGTACACATAAACAAAAAGGCAGGGAAATATAAAAGGAATTAATTTTATTGTTTGGGTACATTATGGTTCAGTGTACATGCTCACATCTGAAACAAACTTTACGTGCTTGATAACTCTCCTACCCCGCAGACATCTACACACCAATACCGATTTATATTCATAGCGGCAAGTGCTATGTAGCTCCACATAGGGGACACAGGAAGTGACATATAACACCTTCATGCGGCGTCAGAACCGCGTTGCAAATTCACAGCCGCACTGGCAGAGCTCGAGAGTATGCAACTCGGCCGGCTCACACCCGGATGCGCTACAAGTGCGAGGGCCCGCCCAACGCTGCTTGCAGCTTTAATTGTTTTTTGGGGCTTTTTGATTTGATAGTGACGAGGTGAAGAGGTAGACAGGAAACTGGGAGAGAGAAGGGTATGACGTGCAACAAAGGTCACTGGTGTTGCTCTCCCTCCACCGTAGCAGTCCAGGGAAACAAAGAGGGAATTCTACATTAATTACATTTTTTTTGTAAGATATCCACTAGTTTTGTCAAAATCAGACTGCTGAACAGTAGCAGTCTAATAATATCTGAAGCTAATCAGATATTCAGCTCCAGCTCATTGTTGACCCTTTTTTGTCTTATACCAAGTTGTGCATGCCTGCTGAGAATTGCATGCTCATCGTGTTTCCTCACAGGTCTAATCCAAGTTATATTTTAAAACTATATAATATTTTGTGTTAATATGATGTTATGTTATGTTAATATTTCAGTGGTGATAAATGATTTGAACGTTGCAAAGTTTACGCACAATACCAGCACAACTGGGGCTCTCTCTCTGTTCCTCTTCTACCACACATATACACACACACACACACACACACACACGCTATGGCCACACACCCTCTACCTTAAAGGTTAGGGTTAAAATTTTGAATGTATTCACGCACTTTTAAAGGATTTATTAAAAGCTTCTTTCTATTCTCATGTTTATTTACAGCATTTGTTGATATTTATAAGACAATGAGAACCCCCATATAGCCAAAATGGTATGATCCTCTTTTCATAATGCCGTTAAGAAGATTTGACTGCGAGATTGGCAGTCGAATCAGCCTCTTTCTATAGAAGCATTGAATCTTCAACTATTCTGGGTCACCCCTACTTAAAACAGCAGTCAGGAGTCTATATGAAAATTTAAACATGTTTTGCTTCCTGTAGTCATTCTGTCTGTCCATTCTGGCAGTAAAGAGATCCCCTCCTGACACGATTCTAATGCAAGTTATCCAGTCTTTGTTCTTGGCAAACTGTATTCAAAAGTTTATCTAAAGTTAATATCAGGCATCAGGAGTCTGAGTTAGACAAATCAAGTGGATGTCAACCAAAGTCAGTCAGTTTAGCACATTATTCCCTCTTTGTGTTACTATCCTACCACTACAGCTAAGCACGGAAATACTGTTCAGGAACACACAAAGGTAGAGCTTTGACAGTTACAAGATCACTTTTATGTCTCTCATTTCCCCAATTCTTTATACTATGGCCATCTGTACATTCCTTTGTCATCATTTTGTACATTTCATTCTATTAATTGTATAGCTCTTTATACTGTGACTATATATTGTACATCGTTTGATTGTAAATTTCTTGGGCAAATTCCTTGTATATGAAACTGTACTTGGTAATAAAGCTGTTTCAGGTTTGGAATCTGGGTGTCAGTACATAGCTGTAGCCATGCTGTTTTTACTGAATATACAGTCATCAGCCACCAGTGCTTTCTAATCCTTGCTAGCGCTACTGGCAGTCATGTTTGAGAGACTTGGGCTACGGTCAGCCAGTACTATTTATACTTGCAGCTGCAGCTGCTACAATGATCAAGGAGGGGGCAACATATGAAATATACCTGTCTACCTGTACAGTCTTGGCTTGAATATTCAAATCTAAACAGACATATAAAAGCTCATCTTGAGCAGAAAAGGCAATATATGTATGTATGTATGTATACATCAATTTCTAACAATAATGTGATAATGAGATTATGTGTACAGTGCAAAATCTTTAGTTAAAAAAATGTTTTAGTGCGGAGTTCCTCTTTAAGTAAAATATACCTCCCCCCTCCCTCTTTCCACCAGCTGCTGCTGTCTGACAGGCTGATGATGACTGTGTTTTTTCCCCTTCTTAGTTCAAAGTATGTTGGAGCAGATGGTCTGGAGAGGCAGAGTGGGGGAATGTGTTGGAGAGACTGCTGGGGAATGTGCCAAGTGTGTGTGTGTGTGTGTGTGTGTGTGTGTGTGTGTGTGTGTGTGTGGAGTGTGTGTGGTTTCAGTTCGCGTGCCTTCTCTCTGCCCTCTGCCCTTCATGGCGCCAGCTCCACTTCCCCTCCACTCTAAACATCTGGTGTCTGGGACTTTGTGAACACACACACACACACACACACACACATACACACACACACACAAATGCCGGCATGCACACAAGAGAAACAGCAAGCAAGCGGGAAAAAGCCTTCAGCTAGTTTACATTTAACAGAGCAACATGACTGCATGAGTGTGAAGCTGGATGTGAGAGCTGTACACTGTGACTGTCTCAGAAATGAAAACCTTTTCATCAAAGCTTACTTGTTTTTAAAATATATTTATTTTATAACCACACGGGTGTTGAATGTGTTAAATGGGCCTTCTGGGTCGTGCTCCTGTCAAAAAGACCACCTGATATCACATAAGGTCATCAATTTTGTAGTCAAAAATGCATATATTGTAAATAGAGTTTTATTATTCAAAGTAAGAAAAATGTTCTCTGGGGAAATATCAGAAATGGTCACTTTCATCTCAGCTGGCTGGAGGGATGTATCCCTGTCTGCGTTTGATTGTCAGCAGCTGGCAGGTTGCCCGAGTTCTGGTGTGACAACGTAGGGAAAGGGAGACAAAGTAAACAAACCTGGTCTGTAGCTACATGCGTGTTGGTGCTGAAAAGTGAGGACCACAGCGGCCTCTAACTTAGTGTTTCTTGACAGGGGTGGTAGCGCCGCCCAGGGGGTGTTCTGAGGACGATGGGGGGACGCAGGAAGCAATATTTTGGAAGGGGGTGCGCTGAGCTGTTTTTGGGGGGTGTTTGTTGGTTGGAAATTCTAAGGCGAGTTTACACTTAAGATTCACAACAATACGAGTTTAAACTTTAAACTACTTGCAAAAAACTGTGGTCTGCAACAGTAAAACCTGCCAGTTTAGTCCACTGCGACTGGACGAGACTGTTTATTTTTTCTCCATCAGCTACTATCAGCTTTGTGCTGCCTTCACGGGAACTGGAAGTCATAGTATCATCTCATCATCAAATTTTACCCACATTGCGTTTACAGTGTATGCTCTTCTCTTTCTTGGTGGAAAAGTATTTATTTCTCTGAGGAATACACTGTGAACGTCTTGTTATTGCAGTGGTTACACATTTATAAGAGGGATATTCCGCTGTCGGACTCACCCTGAAAGCAACTTCGCTGCGACACCAGTGAGTGACATAGACCCATCTCGCGCTTTGAGTCGCAGACAGTTTGTGCCAAAGCGGACATATACTGTAGTTTCAATAGGCTATAAAAATGTAATGTTAAAAACTGTCTTGCTCTGTTGGGGATTGTAAGCAGCACTTTATCAGAGGTGCTGAAGTTAAATTGTGTGGAATTATTCGTGAGCTTTCTGTCTGATTATAGGTGTTGCCGGTTTTGTCTGTAAAGTGCAATTTATACTTCTGCGTGAAATCGACGGCGTAGGTGACGGCTTGGGCTATGGGGCTACGCAGAGGCTACGCAGATGCTACACCATCGCCTGACGTGCACCTCTTCTAAAATGTAACTACACGTCGAATCGACGCGGACCGTAAGCTCTGTGATTGGTCGGCTGGGTAGCCTCGCAATGCCTCTGAGCCGACCGGAAGTACCCCACGCTTTGAAGGAACGTTTACTAGCGGCCAAAACGGCGGCTGTAACACAGTGAATCAATTTATTTGACCATCGCAACCCGAGCACAATGACTCATTTCACTATCAGAATGTGATCCATTCGGTCGGTAACATTTGAAAAGGCTACACCAGCCGCATGTTTACAGTTTTACCCACATTTACGTTAGCGGAGTGCTAAACCGGAAGTTAGCCTGCTTGGCTGGCAAAAGTCAACATAGTGGACGCTTTAGCGCTACTGCCGACTAGCGTTTGGGGTTTGCAGAATGACGGACACACCTACGCAGGAGTATAAATGGGCCTTTAGACAGCGAGGGGATACTTCCAGCCAATCAGTAACATAATGCAGTATAGGGCATGTAGTAAAATATAAGTTGATCTACAAGAGAAAAATATTTAAAAGCAATAAGAATGCCTGAGAGGCTCACTAGATTATATTCTATTATAATTATATATTTTGAATTGTCACCTGTCACCTGAATTTTTAGACATTTCCACCATAAATTGGTGCAGAAAAGGCAGAAACTGGAGGAGAAATTTTCACCAGAATGCAGGAAATTAAGTGTTTAATGCTCAAAATCTTCTGGGGGAGGACCCCATACCCCCCACTTATTAAGTGCCCCATCCAAGAAAACAGTATCTGGCTTCACACATAGTTTCTGGGAGGAACATTCACTTATTAGTTAAATATAATTACTTTTCACATGGATTTTTTGTTTCCTTTTCCACTTTTTTAATAACAATAGTAACAATAAAAAAAATCAACAATATTCAGGGCAAATAGCAAACATCTTTTTTGATAGGGGGCGGTAAGGGACCTGGATAATGGATAGGGGGGCGCTGGCCCAAAAAAGGTTGAGAACCACTGCTCTAACTGGACCAGTGACATTAGCAGGTATGCTGCAGCTAAGCAGCTAATTAGCTATCTAGCTTGCAAACTGATGTTAGCAGTGTACTTTACTTTTCCTTTGCTTTTACTGCTTTATACAATATTTGATTGGCTGTATCAAAATAAGGTATCCATCTATGCAGATGAATGACCTAAAAATATTCTGTGTAATAAATGCAAAACTAGGGGTCCCGTCATGGAACCAAAAGCTCTAAAATATAAATTTCTCCGTTTTGGTTTCTGATTTGTTCTCAAAGAACACATCACTTTTACAGAGCAGATATGATGCTGTATCAGACAAAGAAATGCTATTTAATTTCAGTTCACTTTAAATATAATGTACTTTTGCTGCATATTGACTCTGAAAGTTTGAAATGCCACCAGTGCTCATTTTCACAGCATCAGATCTATCTATGGCATTAGTTTTTTTGATCCCTCTTTCTTTTGACAGGGAATTATCATACACACGTGTGCACGCACGCGCGTACACACACACACACACACACACACACACACACACACACACAGTGCACACACATGGAGAAGCGGCCCCTCCCTATGTCACTCACCAAATAAAAAGAAAGACAAAGAAACTGAAATGTATATGGAACAAAGCAGCACACACACATTGGGACACATGTATTATATTAATCAGTTTTAGCAATATACTTACATTACTATGTTACAAATAACCATGACCAGTTAGTAGAAGACTGTTTCTGTTTTTTTACATCTAAGCTACTCCTTCTGTGCTGGTAACAATGTCGGAGCACTGACCTCTTTCATCAAAACTTACTGTGACAGGAGCAAAGCAGTGTGCAAATAAGCATGGGATTGAAATAGGAAGACCAAATAACACAGGCAGCAAAAAATATGTAGTCATTACAAAACCACCACCAAGTGTGACATGTGGAATTAACCTTAAACTTTGAATCGACACCTCACAGAATCAGTGTTTTGGATTGCATCACATTGGACAGGTGTTTGTGATACTGTGTCCACCTCCTTCAAAAACCTGCTTAATTTTTTCATTCATGCACAAAATTGGAATACGTATTCAGTTCATTCTAGGGCTGCAACTAAAGACTATTTTGATAGTCGATTATTCTATCGAATAGTGTCTGTGCAGCTCTGTGCCAGCACTGGTCTGAGCAGCTGATCTGCTGTCTAGTGACAGAGCAGCTTACACGCCGGTACTGCAACACACCAGGACAAACTGCCAGTATATTTATACAAAGAAAGTCATAACCTTACATTACATCGCATTCACATTACATTTGCTGAATTTACAAGAGGGGACCAACAATAATTATATATTTTCCCCTAACTCAACAACTCACAAAACTCTGTACTCATATTTTAGTCTTATTTAATGTACAGTAACTTTGTTTTTATTTACTGTAAGAACGGTACTTCTTTGTTTGACACTTGTTTATGCTACTTGTACACTTATCTATCTCTGCTCTTGTCTTTGCTGTTGCAAACCGCAATTTCCACATTGTGGGACAAATAAATGTTTTCTTATCTTATGGAGGAAGTGTTATGTTTAATTATAAAATTACAAAGCAGAGGCATTAGCAATAAAGGACTGAATCATTTGTTTCTTTTTCTAGGTTAGGCCCCAGCCACTATTTGAGAATGTATGTAGAGAACGAGTGCAGCCTCACCTTCCTCTTCTTGCTCCTGCCCTCGGCCTGCAGGGTCCTGGTACACTGTTCCACACACTGAGAGAAACTCAGGCTGCTGTGGTCTGGACTGTAGTCCAGTTCAGCCAACTGAGCCAAAGACAGAATGTAGTTGCAGGCTATGCGTAGTATCGCCAGCTTGGATAGCTTTTGCCCATATGAGTAACATGGCACCTGGATAGAGAAAGGAATGGAGGGAGATGGGTAGAAGATGTCTTTACGTTGGATTATACTGTCAATTAAACCTGTGTGTACAATCGCACTTTAGCCTTTAGAGCAAATCAAAGCAAATTTTATTTATATAGCGCATTTCATTCCAGGGATGATTCAATATGCTTCACATAAAACCATCTACAGTACCATTGCATGTTCTTCAAAAATAGAGGTCACTGAGCATGCTCACTTGTGTGCACACATCATCTCTGATGTTTTCATCACAATGAAGGAACATACGGTATGTCACCCAATGCAGCAGCATGGCTCTATCATGTTTCAGTTGGTAGCAAAAGACTTATGAGGGGTTTTTTTTCTCTCTGAAGAGCAGTGGTGTTTTCTCCCAGATTCCAAGGGAAACCAGATTTCCCCTGTTTTTATCAGACTCTATTTATCATTTTAATAAAATAACAATGTTTTTAGTTTTGATAAATCTTATAAGCTGTTGCTGTTGTCTCTTCCCCATTTCTCACTATCTTACAATAAATGAAACAGCGCCCCTCTAAATGCTGTGCGTTGGATCTGTGGTGAAACACTATATTGCACCACCATAGACTGACCTGCAGTCTGACTACGCGAGGAGGCCAGGCAAAGTTGGCATCCCTTTGTGAAAAAAATGAAATGATTAACCAATCAGATGAGGCCATTGTCATGCCACTGCCTACCTGTGATTAGTCAGGATGATGTCAAGGGAAGCCAGCTGCTGTCTGGCTTCACGCCAATCAAATCACAGAATGCGATCAACGTCATTCAGATGAAATAACGGGAGTTGTTAGCAACTTTAGCAGGGTCGAGATTTGGAGTTTTTAGTTATAGTAAATAGTTTTTCTAAACTACCACTACAGCAAGAATTTAAGATTAAATCTGATGGAAGACCAACGCCAAAACTGGAGCTGTGCCTGGTGAGTAAAAAGGGGTTTCGGACGTTCAATGAGGAAAACTGTATCCGTACAGAGTGGCTAGCTGGTAGCGCCAAACTTCGACTGACTCTCTTGTTATGGAAGAACTAAAAGCCAGTGGGAAATTCTATAACTTGGTTATTGACCACTTCACCACCATGAAAGACAGGAGAATGGCCTTTTCAGATAGGGTTAGTGAAATGTCACCTCCTTCTCTCTCTGAACTTAACTGAAGTGCAGCTATGTGTGCGATTTTTGATGTGGTTGTATGTTTTGTTTTGCTTTGCTTGCCTGGATTTAGCTGCGAATGAACAGTTCGTTGAAGTAGCCTTTTTGTTTTTTTGAGTGATGTTGTGTTATGAACATTTGGCCAAGCATTAAATAAGAAGTATGTAGGTCTATCTGATACATGCACCACTACCGCTACTATGCAAATGTAAAACATCAATCGTCTTCTGATTGAGCTTGTGAATGCTTCTTTTATGCGTAACCGTATCCTATTTGTACTGTTCACTGTATCCTGACTGATTGCACTTGGTTTATTTCTCACTCTATGAGTAAAGTCACTGGTTCACTAGTTTCTGTAAATCCATTATCTCTTGTTTCACAGCAGTAAACTGGTACAATCAGCTGACAACACAGCAGCATTTAATTTAAGTCTGATCTTAATGGAATCTCTTTTTTGCGCTGGTCCATACTGCTGCGCTGCATGTGGCCATCCTGATGTTGCTCTGTTACAGGAATATTACACAATATTTGAAATAAGAAATCAAGTGAAGTTGTGTTCAGAAACCATCTGCATCACTTTCTGTACAAAGTACATTGTTCTAGCATTGAGTCTGACCTGCTTCCTCAGGGCCTCAAATGCAGCACTGATGGTGTGGACACGGGTCCTCTCTCGGGCATTGGCTAGAAGCCTCCTGGTCTGCTGGATGGCTTTGACCTCAGGAAGACGCCCAGGTCCATCAGCACTCACCCCAACCCGCTTCCTGGGAGATTCCTGAGAGCAGAAGGGAGGCTGAGATTACAGAACTGATCAAATGAAAGTCCTTACCAAGTGGACATTTATTTTTCTGTTAAACTAAACTGAACAAATCACACTATTATTGAACTATTACTGAACTTGTCCTCTTTAAGAGTTCCACCCACCATGCCATTAATGGCAATGAGCAGATGAGCTGTGAGGGCACAGTGCAAGTATTCCTCCACTGCACTACACATTGTTTACCTTGATGACATGTTGGAGGTGTTCTAGTCACAAACCACAGTGAGAGCCTCTCCACAATAAAAGGATCCCAGTGGAAAGCTTTTAAAATGATGCACCAACTGGTCGGCCATGCTATGTAGCAGGACCATGTATCAGGCTATCCCCTGCTGTGGGGCTGTAGTGGAAACTCATGTCAATATGGCCGACCCGGGCCCATGGAAAAACCCAGATCCAGCATGCAGCAGGTTAAAACCTCATCATTTGATCATGTGAAATCAACAAATTTTTTTATTAATATATTATTTATTTACAGTGTTAGGCAAGCACATTTGTTTGAACCAGTAAGTCTCACGTAATTCCTGTGCTGTCCTGAGCTTTTTTACACCTTTTAAGACCCAGCGCCCCTTCCCTTGTTGCCTATCTTACTTCACTAGGTTGGCAGATATATATTTCTTACTTTAAGAAAATAAGATTTTTGAACTGCTTTTTAATAGGTCACCAGAAAAATTCAATCAGCATATGAAACCCCATTTTCTCCCGGGCCTGTACTGATGGCAATATACATTCTCATAGTTTAACAGTGCTTGAACAGTCTTGATATTTCTATCACACGTACATAAATTACCTCAAAAAGAGGTAAGCTACACTGAATTACAGCTGTACAGCAATAACAAACTACTAACGAACCATTCTTATCAGTTCTGATTCACCTATTGTCTATTAGTTTTATTTAATTAATACGTTAATCCACAGTCTATAAATGTGAGAAAATAGTGAGCACGGAGTCCCAGTGGTGAGGTTTTCAAATGTCGTTTTGTTTGAAATATATTATATAAATTCAGTTCACAATGATTTAACCAGAGAAAGCAACAAATGCTCCCATTGGAGAAACTGGGACAAGTCAGTGTTTGGGACATTAAAATACATTAACAGATTATCAAAAGTGTTGATGGCTAATTTTCTGTTGATTGACTTATTGATTAATCATTTTGACTCTAATTTAAATACATAGATATTTCATAGGTAAATACCAGAACAGGTTTTTCATTTCTGTGACTCTCCACACATTCACCTTCGGTGATTGGACCATGGGCTCCATGAGTTCGTGACACTGGGAGGTCTGGGAGGCTCTGGGGACAGGCAGAGCTGCAGTTTGGCCTGACAGAGAGGGCTCCAAGGAGAAGGCCTGGTGACTGGGGGAGAGGCTGTGGCTGCTGTTGGTTGAAGTCGATAGAGTGAAAGTGGAGCGGAGGCCCAGTTTGAGTCTGTTGGACAGGGGCTGGGAGATGGCCGTGGGCCAGTGTGAGATCTCTGGGTTAGAGAATGGAGAGGCAGGTAACTGGGACTGTTTGGAAGTGATGGGAGGTACATTAATGCCAATTCTCATGTCTATAGCACCACTCTGAGCTGAATCCATGTTGCCTTCTGGTAGTCCTGACAAAATCCCTGTAGTACTGCACATCGCCTCCTGTGACATCATAAGCTGTCTTTGTAGTGGAGCCAACCTGCTGGCATTACATGCCTCTGTCTGGGTGTCATCTACCGAGTCCGCATCCGACATGTCCGCAAGGTAGGTTTTCATCCTCTCAGGCTCAGGGTCACTGAAAAGCCTTTTAGGCTCCCGGGACTTCCTCTTGAACTTCTTGTTAGAGCCTGGCACAGAGATTAGTACTGGGTCTTTGTTAATGGATTTACTCCAGGTATTAGTCAGTGGATGAGGGTTCTTCATTTTCCAACAAGTAGTGTAACTTATCAAGCAAATGTTAAATATATTTGAACAACAAATCTAATTTACTAACTACGCAAAATGGAAGTAAAGCTGAGTCGACTGCTAAAGCCTTCAAAACTGTCCAACAAAATTTCAGTTTCAGTTCCACAATGTTTCACTCACTCTGCGCGTGCCATCTTTCTGAACATTCACCTGCTGGAAGCATTTGCTACATTACTGTAAAAGGTCATGTTTGGTCCCAGTCAATGTAAAACTTTCTAATTTAGAATGTACATATACTTAACCAATATGAGTTTTGTTCAGTAATTCACAATCTAAACCCTGACTTCCTGACAAACCTTCAGATGCCAACTGTGTAAGACAAGCTGTTCCCCTGCACAGCCTTGTGTGTTACTTTAACTTTGCCAGCAGGTTTTCTGTGGCTCCACTCTGTCTGCATAGCAGCATCCTGAATAATCCACATTAGTACACAAAGCTGTGTAACATCTGCTATTCCGCACAAGCTGTCCCTCTGGATCAAGACTTGCAGAGAGCTTTTCCTCAGCTGTAAAGGTTTCTTTCTGTGAGAGCAATCCAGGCCTGTGCCTCAGAATTGGGTTTACAGTCAAGCTGTCTGAGTGTGGCTCCAGTCAGTCTGCATAGCAGCACTGTGAATAACCCACACTGATACACACACTGAGCACAGACAGGCTGCCGTGGAGCTGCAGCTGCTTGACAAAATAAAGGGACCAGCACAGGATGGCAACTCTTCAGAAGCAAAATCACAATTCAAAATGCAGTCACACTGCCAGTCATGTTCCACAGAAAAGTCACTGTTGGACACACGTTTCCAAAGCAACCAGAGGGGACAGACTCATATTGGATTAGTTACATAATACAGCAACATATTCTAAACACTGACCAACTTTATCTAAGCACAGAGTAACTCGAAAAAGTATAACAGCAGCAGGTCAGGGTTCAGGTGACAGCATTAAAGAGAGAACTGGTGCTGGCCTCCACTATTCCAAGATGATAATGTCCCCTAAATGCTGCACCGGCACCGACACATCCCTCAGTGAAGCTCGCAGTCCCTTCTGGAAGAAAGCACTGGCATCACGCAGCCACTTCAAGCTGTAGAAACTTTAGACCGGCAGAGGTGGCACTCAGTGAGCGGTTCACTACTTTTCATCCAGATATTAATAGCCCTGATAGTTAATTAGTCCACTCATTTATCTTCTGAGTTGACACGGTAGTCCGGTCCAGTCCTCCGTGTCTCTCTGCAGCGCGTGCAGCAGCTGAATGGTTACAGAGCTAAGGGGGCTCGCACTCCTCCAACTCTGCTGGCGTCTGTCTGGCTGGAGCTGTCTCGAGCCTCACGGAGCGAGAGAGGAGGGAGGGGGAGGGAGAGACGGGGAGAGAGAGAGAGAGGAAGGGAGGCAGAGAGAGAGATGGAGAGAGAGAGCACGAGGGAGGGAGGGAGGAAGGGAGAGAGGGAGGGGGAGAGATAGAACAAGGGAGAGAGAGGGAGAAACGGAGAAGGGGGAGAGAGAGAAAGAGAAGGAGAGACAGCAAGGAAGAGAGAGTGAGTGTTTCTACATATATCTTTTCAGCAGGCCAGGATTTCTACCTGAACATTTGTACCTGCTTTAGCAAAGAAGAGTAAGCCAGTGGTTCTGAGACGTTTTCATGTCATGGACCCCTAAACTGACACAAATTAAACTACAGACCCCGATTTGATAAGATTTTGTCCTAGGGTCTGATAGGATTTTTGCTTTTAGATGGTTTATTATAGAACGTGTATGAAGCCCATGACCAGTCATACGTTCTGTAATAGTGTTACTTTTGGATGGAACTGAAGTGAAAATTAAAGCTGCAAGCAGCGTTGGGCGGGCCCTCACACGTGTAGCGCATCGGGGTGAGAGGCGGCCGCGATGAATATTCAGGAGCTCTGCCGGCTGTGCGGCTGTGATGCTGCATGAAGGTGTTAAACCTCGCGTTTTGTGTCCCCTTTGTGGCGCTACATAGCACTTGGGGCTATGAATATAAATTAATATTGGCATGTAGATGTCTTCGGGGAGAACAGTTATCAAGCACGTAAAGTTTGGTCCAGATGTGAGCATGTACACTGAAGTTACGACAACTTCCGTGTCATGGCGAAGAGCTGATCTTTGACGCCACGCCACGGACACGCCCATTGACGAAAACTTGCAAATAGCACAACTTTTCATCTTCAATGCCTTTAGAAGGCACAGCAGAAATTTGAGGTCGGTCGGACTAAATCCCTAGGAGGAGTTCGTTAAAGTACGAAGTGTGTAAATCATCCAAAATTTGACGTAAAATTCAAAATGGCCGACTTCCTGTTGGGTTTAGGCTATGGCTCCAAGAGACTTTTTTGTGCGTCTGGACAAGATACACGTACCACAGAAAATTCGTGCACGTAGGTGAAACGTGCGGCGGGGGCTGCTTCGTTAAAGGTCACTTTCTGTTGCCAGCAGGTGGCGCTATGACTGTGGGTGAATGTCGGCATGTACATGTGTTCAGGGCGGGA
>NC_060168.1:6241251-6245364 GCF_021292245.1 Micropterus dolomieu | reverse complement strand
CTAAAGGCATTGAAGATGAAAAGTTGTGCTATTTGCGAGTTTTTGTCAATGGGTGTGTCCGTGGCGTGGCGTCAGAGATCAAGTCTTCGCCATGACACAGGAAGTTGTTGTAACTTCAGTGTACATGCTCACATCTGAACCAAACTTTACGTGCTTGATAACTCTCCCACGCCACTATGGAGGACCGATCCTGACACAGTCAGAAATAAATACAGAAATAAATAAATGCTCAATAAACAAATAAGCTTCCAATTAAATACACAAAAAAATACAGTAAATAAATAAATGTTGGCAGTAATTAAATTATACAAGGAGACAAATGTATATATTTTAATTAGTTCCTTTACTTATTCACCTTTGTTCTAATTACCTTATTTATTTATTCTTCGTTATAATCTTCAACTTTATTTATTACTAATTTTTTTAATGTATTTATTTATGTGTGTGTTTTAATATTTTTGTCTGTTTTATTCTTCCTTTGTATTTTTCTACCTTATTTATTTTCACCCATGGTATTTATTTCTGCCTGTCCTTTTTAAATTTCTGTCTCATTATGCAAATGAGGAGGGGCTGTGTCTCATGGGGTCATCTTCTCTGCTATTGGTGGACCAGTCAGACAGGAGAGCTCCTACTTTTTCTTTTTCTTCTTATTATACTCACAGGAAGTATAAAACCTGTTACATGCGTCTATTAAAAGTAAAGTAACACAAAAATGTCAGGGAAATTACTTTACTTAGATTTCAGGACTGCAGTTGTACATTTGAAATACCTTCCTACCTTTCTGATAGGAAGCCTTCTTGAGGTGGTATAAAACATTTCTTCTTATATTCTGATTTGAGTTGTGGACAACTATGACCACATGAATTAAAAAAACATTTCACTGCCCAAGTCAGCTATAACACAAGTCTTGTTCATCAGACTACATGCTGTACAGTATTTGTGGACAGATTTTGTCCCAGGATTCATTATGCATTTCTTCTTCTTCGTTGCATGATTTAGAATAATAAGGTGAGAAATGGGTCTATTCTGAGTTCATCCTGCACTGCTCCATCGCATGCATCGAAGTACTCCAGTAAAGGCCTTAAAGATGAAAGAATTATGACATGGCCCCCTTCGTCACCTGATTTAAACCCTATTGAGAACTTGTGGGCCCTTCTTAAATGGGAGATTTACGGTGAAGGAAAACAGTACACCTCCCTGAACAGTGTATGGGAGGCTGTGGTGGCTGCTGCACAAAAAGTTGATCATCAACAGATCAAGAAACTGACAGACTCCATGAATGGAAGGCTTATAACTGTTATTGAAAAGAAGGGTGGCTATATTGGTCACTGATCTTATTTTTTAAATGTCAGAAATGTTTATTTGTAAACTGAGTTGTTTGTTTCTGTAATTCTCACTTTAACAGATTAAAATAAACTGTCGTTTATTTTAAAAAAAAGTGAGATGGGAAAATTTTCATTTTGCTGCATAATACTTCTGCACACTATGAGTTGCCTAATAATTGTGCATACATATATTCTCCTAAGAAAGCCAAAACCTCACTTTTGCTTTCTTAAATATTCAGGATTGAGGGTTTATTAACATTTTGGATTGACTGAGAGCACGGTATTTGTTCAATAATAAAATTAATCCTCAAAAATACAACTTGCCTAATAATTTTGCACACAGTGTACAGCGGTACATGCCCCGGCCATACAATTGATGAAAGGCATTTGTTTCCCTTTGATTCTCTCCTGCATTCAGTCTTCATGCTGACTTAAACACATTCTGAACGTCTCCTTACTGACTGCACAGAGATCAGGGAAACGCATCATCACTCATATCTCACTGTGGGTGAAACAAACAAACATTCCCCACTGATCATACCACTTGTTGAGGTAAAAGCCAATGTTTTTCAGAGTGTTTAATCAAATTCCCCTAAATTGTAACACCCTGCTGAAAGCACAGAATGGGCAGGTGCATAACTTAGACCAATGTACTGTCCACTCCTTCTCCTCCAGAGGTTTGTTGCTGAATCTTGCTTAAAAACAAACGTCCACATTATTTCCAGAAGAAAAAGTCAGTTGGGTCTGTATGTCGGTCATGTCAGCGGACCACACAGATGTCCAGTATACAGAATTTGGCTCTACAGGTGGGGCAAGGTACTCTGCTGGACAACCAGGTCTCAGGTCTTTGCTGGTCTTGGCGGCTGGCGAACCATCGACCCAGACAGGACAGACACCACATGGGTCTGCAGAAACACTGCTGGCACTCATTATCAGCTCCTACAACACACAGCACTCACAGAATCAGAGGCACAGTGACGTTAACCCACACACACACACACACACACACACACACACACACACACTCTTACCTTCTACATGGCAGAGTCTAACCAGCTTGATGCTTGCTGGAACCTGCATACAGCCGATGCAAGGCTCTATCTCCTGTGTTTGGACAGAGAACATTCTTCAGATTCATCGTGCATGAGCTTTCCAACATGCCTGTTGCATAAACACACAAACAGTAGCATACCTGTCCACTGGGGAGTGTGTACCGCTGATTGAGGTCCACCTGAGCTCTGAATGTTTCCAGGAAGAGTTCACTGATCGTTTGGTGGATCACTACATTGGCAGAGTTTCTGATGGGAGCGTGTAGCTTCTCCCTGAACTCTGCATACTCCGTAGAGTTGAGCCTGGAAACAGTGGAAAAGTAACTTAGCTTTTTGGGACATGGTATTCGGTGTTTTGTCCTGACAGCTCAAGCCAACACAAACACGTACCTGATATCAAAGGGTCTGACAGCAGGGTTGACGCTGTCCACTCTCAGGGTCAAGATTTGTGTGGGGGAGGCAGAGTCTGGACTCAGCTGGTGCTGTCTAGACTCTGTCACTGTCACATGACATTCACTCTGTAAGGCCATGTAGACGTGATAGGTTGTCACCTAGAGACAGAAGAGGGTAACACATGTGGATGAATGTAAAGAGGGGTTTTTGGCTGATTTAGAATTCATTCAGAATGAAAACACAGTAAACGGGACCCAACCACTCTGATGAAGAGGAGTCTAAATTGGGCGGACTTGCATCAGATGTTGCTTTGGCCAAGGCTGACTGCTGACGTCTGCTCCTCGCTGTGTGTGTGCCTTTAAGTTCACAGCTGATTTGTATCACTGTAACATGCGATCATTTAAAATGTATCATGATGCCCATTATATATGTGTGGCAGTTTCTTTGCATGTGGGATCTTAATGGGAAAAACTACACCTTCCATTATGCTTTGCTCTTTGTGAATTCCAGTGTCATGATAACTTGTATAATGTGATTTTAGTTTGTTTTGACTGATGTAAACTGAGCCAATTAGAGATCACTTGAAGGGGAGGGGGAAAAAAGATCTGAAGTCTGAAGAGAAGTAACGAGAGAAGACGCACGTGCGAGAGAGAAGCGGCTGTGTATCGATGTGCGGTAAAACTTTCAGTTGAATTCGGAGAGAATTAATATTTGTAGACTTAAGTACACATGTATCAGCACAACTATTACCTTGCAGTTAATTTACAGTGAGGAAAATAAGTATTTGAACACCCTGCTATTTTGCAAGTTCTCCCACTTTGAAATCATGGAGGGGTCTGAAATTGTCATCGTAGGTGCATGTCCACTGTGAGAGACATAATCTAAAAAAAAAAAATATCCAGAAATCACAATGTATGATTTTTTAACTATTTATTTGTATGATACAGCTGCAAATAAGTATTTGAACACCTGAGAAAATCAATGTTAATATTTGGTACAGTAGCCTTTGTTTGCAATTACAGAGGTCAAACGTTTCCTGTAGTTTTTCACCAGGTTTGCACACACTGCAGGAGGGATTTTGGCCCCCTCCTCCACACAGATCTTCTCTAGATCAGTCAGGTTTGTGGGCTGTCGCTGAGAAACACGGAGTTCGAGCTCCCTCCAAAGATTCTCTATTGGGTTTAGGTCTGGAGACTGGCTAGGCCACGCCAGAACCTTGATATGCTTCTTACAGAGCCACTCCTTGGTTATCCTGGCTGTGTGCTTCGGGTCATTGTCATGTTGGAAGACCCAGCCTCGACCCATCTTCAATGCTCTAACTGAGGGAAGGAGGTTGTTCCCCAAAA
>NC_060168.1:6238308-6241151 GCF_021292245.1 Micropterus dolomieu | reverse complement strand
AAAAGAGATCACATTTCTCCTGTTTTAGCTTCTTTGCATTGGCTTCCAGTAAAATCCAGAATAGAATTTAAAATCATTCTTCTTACCTACAAAGCTCTTAATGGTCAGGCACCATCTTATCTTAAAGAGCTCATAGTACCTTACTACCCCACCAGAGCACTGCGCTCCCAGAATGCAGGGTTACTTGTGGTTCCTAGAGTCTCCAAAAGTAGACTAGGAGCCAGAGCGTTCAGCTATCAAGCTCCTCTCCTGTGGAACCAGGTTCCAGTTTGGGTTCAGGAGGCAGACACCATCTCCACATTTAAGAGTAGGCTTAAGACTTTCCTCTTTGATAAAGCTTATAGTTAGGGCTGGCTCAGGTAGTCCTGAACCATCCCTTAGTTATGCTGCTATAGGCCTAGACTGCCGGGGGATTTCCCGTGATGCACTGAGCTCCTCTCTCCTCTACTTTCTCTCCCTCCGTATGCAACCTTATCCCATTATTGCATGTTACTAACACAACTTCTCCCCTTTCTGGTAGTCTTGTGCTTTCTCGTCTCTCTCCTCTCTCCTATCACTTCCTGCAGGTGTTTCTGGCTCTGGAGCTGTGGAGTCTGGAGCTGTGGCTGCGGGTCACCTGCTGCCCCCGTGTTCCTGCTCGACACCCTCTGCTGCAACGACTATTGTTGCTAGTCTTATTGTTGTTGTTGTTATTATAATCATTAACATTACGATGGTTACCATTAACACTATTATAAATATCTGTACCATTTTTCATTTAGTCTATAGCAACATTACCTTCGCTGTCTGTACCTGTGTGTATATTGTGTAGGCTGCCTCCCTCCCCTCTCTCTCCTTACATCTCTCTCTCTCTCTCCTTACATCTCTCTCTCACCCCAACCGGTCGAGGCAGATGGCCGCCCACCCTGAGCCATGGTTCTGCTCGAGGTTTCTGCCTCTTAAAAGGAAGTTTTTCCTTGCCTCTGTCGCCTAGTGCTTGCTCTTGGTGGGAACTGTTGGGCTTCTGTAAATAACATCACAAAGTACGGTCTAGACCTGCTTTTTTATGAAAAGCGCTATGAGATAACTGTTGTTGTGATTTGGCGCTATATAAAAAAAGAAAAAAAAAACAAAAGAAAAAAAAAAAAACAAAAGCTTCTCAAAAGAGCAACTTTAAGATACTCCCGTACACCCCTCTGTACTGGCTCACACTTGGACCATTCCAGGTCTTCTCCCTATAAATGACTCCACACTCCATCATTTCCTGTTTGCCCCTTCGGCCCAGATCCCTGCTTGATGAGGAGAACAGGTGAATAAAACAAACACTTGAATGACCTTGGGTAAATCCCATAAGCTAAAATAAATTACTTGAAATGAACTGTGTATGTGTTGTATTTATCCAACCATGATTTCAACTCTTCTGACCAGTACTTATATGAACTGACATGAAATGACAGGCCATGTGTCCATTGATGCTAGCCCATATGCTAAGGGTAACCATCCTATGCTAATGCTCAGCTAAGATTAGCTTAGCATGCCAAGACCAACACTGCTGACTTCAATGAAGGCATGGGGTAGCCCCATGACAGACTGACAACACAACAGCACTGAAACGGCACACCTTCGGCATGCAGACATTGTTCCGGCTCTGTTACAACCAACATTCCTGGTTTGGTGGCGGATCAAACTTGACCCTCCTTTCCACCTCGGTACCTTTCAAACAGCTCAGCTAACCGGCATATTGGTGTAATAATCCTGGAGAATAAGGCAGTGTGAAAGAACCTTATATCTATATTTCTCTCTCTTTTCCTAAATACAGTATCTCACAAAAGTGAGTACACCCCTCACATTTTTGTAAATATTTGATTCTATCTTTTCATGTGACAACACTGAAGAAATGACACTTTGCTACAATGTAAAGTAGTGAGTGTACAGCTCGTGTGGAGAGGGCCAGGCAGAGTGGGGGATTATAATGCCGCTGGCCAGCGGAGAGCTGCTAAACTTGGGGGAGAAGAGAAGGGCTGCAGCTTTTGGACAAATAAACACCCATAGTCAGACTGGATTATGCTCTGACAACTACGCCGTTTACTCAGCTCCTGACCTGTCCAGGGTGTACCCCGCCTTTTGCCCGATGTCGGCTGGGATTGGCTCCAGGGGCCCCGCGACCCTGTACGCAGTATAAGCGGCTGACGATGGATGGATGGATGGCCTTTAGTATTATTTATTTTCACCCATGGTATTTATTTCTGCCTGTCTTTTTTAAATTTTTGTATGCATTTCTGCCTCATTATGCAAATGAGGAGGGGCTGTGTCTCAAGGGGTCATCTTCTCTGCTATTGGTGGACCAGTCAGACAGGAGAGCTCCTACTCTGCCTGCAGACATCAACGATCTTGCCCCTCACACAGTCAGATGGCTTCCTTCAGTGCGCTGAGGTGTTTAACAACTCTGAAGACAATACTACCAGCAATGTCTTCCTTCTCTTTTCACGTAGACGCTCCGACAGACAGTGCTTTCAGTTTGCTGCATGCATGGACACAGAACTGCGGTATAGGGAGAAGCACACGGTCAGCTGGCTGCAGCTAAATCTGGAGTGCACTCGTATTCAATTCTGTATGGTAAATTCAGTTTTAACGGAGCAGAGCGAGCTGACAGGCAGAGTTAGAGACTTTTTATGTCCGTTTCTCTCTTTACAAAGACGCATGTTGCAGTCAGAGTCTTCTCTGAGACGCGAGCACGACATACAACACAATTTATCAAATTACACATCGGATATACAGTATGAAAATAAGATTGATTGGATTATACTCACAGGAAGTATAAAACCTGTTACATGCGTCTATTAAAAGTAAAGTAACACAAAAAT
>NC_060168.1:6230836-6238208 GCF_021292245.1 Micropterus dolomieu | reverse complement strand
TGCAAACATGTCAGAACCGGTGAAAAATTTCGTATTCTACAAATTTCGCACATGGGCGTGGCAAAATGACTCGCTAGCGCCACCTAGAAAATTTCTATGATGAAAAGTTGTGCTATTTGCGAGTTTTCGTCAATGGGCGTGTCCGTGGCGTCGATGATTCGCAATGAAACAGGAAGTTGTTGTAACTTCAGTGTACATGCTCACATCTGGACCAAACTGTACATGTAGGATGAGAGTCCCACCCTGAACACATGTACATGCCGACATTCACCCACAGTCATAGCGCCACCTGCTGGCAACAGAAAGTGACATTTAATGAAACAGCCCCCGCCGCACGTTTCACCTACGTGCACGAATTTTCTGTGCTACGTGTATCTTGTCCAGACGCACAAAAAAGTCTCTTGGAGCCATAGCCTAAACCCAACAGGAAGTCGGCCATTTTGAATTTTACGTCAAATTTTGGATGATTTACACACTCCGTACTTTAACGAACTCCTCCTAGGGATTTAGTCTGACCGACCTCAAATTTGTGCTGTGCCTTCTAAAGGCATTGAAGATGAAAAGTTGTGCTATTTGCAAGTTTTCGTCAATGGGCGTGTCCGTGGCGTGGCGTCAAAGATCAAGTCTTCGCCATGACACAGGAAGTTGTCGTAACTTCAGTGTACATGTTCACATCTGAACCAAACTTTACGTGCTATGGAGGACCGATCCTGACACAGTCAGAAATAAATACAGAAATAAATAAGTGCTCAATAAATTAATAAGCATCCAATTAAATACACAAAAAAATAAAGTAAATTAAAGCTGCAAGCAGCGTTGGGCGGGCCCTCGCACTTGTAAGCGCGTCCGCGTGTGAGCCGGCCGAGTTGCATATTCTGGAGCTCTGCCGGTGCGGCTCTGAATTTGCTACGCGGTTATGACGCCGCATGAAGGTGTTATATGTCACTTCCTGTGTCCCCTACGTGGAGCTACATAGCACTTGCCGCTGTGAATATAAATCGGCATTGGCGTGTAGATGTCTGCGGGGTGGGAGAGTTATCAAGCACGTAAAGTTTGTTTCAGATGTGAGCATGTACACTGAACAATAATGTACCCAAACAATAAAATAAATTCCTTTTATATTTACCTGCCTTGTTGTTTATCTGTACATACAGAGGAAGAATGTGAGAACAGCACACATTTCATCGTTACTGTGTGTTAGAGCATGGGAGAACAGTGGATACTTTTAATACAGCCCACACCCCTAATACTGTGTAACTATAACAAGTAGAGAACAGAAGAAAAAGATGTTCTTTCTTTACAACTGTCTGCATAGCTTATTCATATTGTGTAATGAATGAAAATAAATAGGCCTACTAGGCTCCTCTCTACTTTGACATTTAAGATTAGCTTGTTTGATCCACCTTCATACACATGTGACATTACTGTACAACTTGAGAAAGGTGAGTTGTTTTCTGCTCCAGCCTGCCTAAAAGAAAAGCCTTTTTGGGATTAAATGGACTTTATTAGCTGCTGCAGTTCAGGATGAACTCAGAATAGACCCATTTCTCACCTTATTATTCTAAATCATGCAACGAAGAAGAAGAAATGCATAATAAATCCACAAAAAAAAAAAGCACTGTCTGTCGGAGCGTCTACGTGAAAAGAGAATGAAGACATTGCTGGTAGTATTGTCTTCAGAGTTGTTAAATACCTCAGCGCACTGAAGGAAGCCATCTGACTGTGTGAGGGGGCAAGATCGTTGATGTCTGCAGGCAGAGTAGGAGCTCTCCTGTCTGACTGGTCCACCAATAGCAGAGAAGATGACCCCTTGAGACACAGCCCCTCCTCATTTGCATAATGAGGCAGAAATGCATACAGAAATTTAAAAAGGACAGGCAGAAATAAATACCATGGGTGAAAATAAATAAGGTAAAAAAATACAAAGCAAGAATAAAACAGACAAAAATATTAAAACACACACATAAATAAATACATTTAAAAAATTTGTAATAAATAAAGTTGAATAAACAAAAAGAACAAAGAAAAAAATAAATAAATAAATAAATAAATAATCTGAGCAAATTCAATAGGGACCTCACACGGTCGTGCTCGGGCCCTAATAATCCGAGCAAATTCAATAGGGACCTCGCACAGTCGTGCTCGGGCCCTAAAAACGTCCAAAATCAAATGGTTGCTAGTCCCCCCCAGACAAATTCTTCAGTAAGTTTAGTCCTTAGCTTGTTGCTGGTTGTTTATTTATTATCTGCTATGGCTTTTCTATTTGTTCACCACAGATATGGTAAAAATAATGATGATGTGAAATTGCATATTTGTCAAGTAAAGTTTTCTTGGGGGAAGGACCCCCAACTGCCCCTCTAACCACCAACACCAAATATGTGCATCTAAGACTATGGGAAAACACTGGAATTGTAAGCTATTCTTATGTGTATTACATGCTCATGGACACAACAGCAGTTCATATTTAGACATACAGCTGGGCATACAAATATTTTTCGCTTCACCTCCGCTGCTACAACTCCATCCAAGGGGAAACACTGCATTTTTACTTTATTTGTCTTTTTGCAATTAAGATTTAAGGAGGAAAAAAAGATTCTGATCATTCCGACACCACATGAATTCACCATCAGTCACTGCTCACCCTCCCTTTCCAAGAATGCAGGAGAAGCTACGGTGGACGACACGACCTGTCAGTTCTTGTGTTATTTCTCTCTTCTTACTTCTAATAAACCACTCTTCTTCTGTATTTAACGTAGGAAATGCGCTCTGTAGAGCCGTTTGTAGAAACATGGCGGTGCAACATGGCAATGTCCACGT
The DNA here is from genome assembly GCF_021292245.1 of Micropterus dolomieu. NCBI lineage: Eukaryota > Metazoa > Chordata > Actinopteri > Centrarchiformes > Centrarchidae > Micropterus > Micropterus dolomieu. The sequence continues at coordinate 6,235,391 of NC_060168.1, read as the reverse complement.
AAGAGGACCTGCATTGTATGTAGATAGAAATGGTTCATTCTAAGGTAATAAAAACATTACTGTTCATTATGTAAGGTCTTTATACACCACTTATACTCCACCGGCAGGCTGTAGTTTAGAGACACCATTACAATGTGAACACAGCAGAGAGGTTTTTTTACTCACCTTTAACACCCAGGTGTCTGTCACAATAACTCTGGCTCCAGGGGCCCCTGTAGCAAACTTATCTATGCGTCTGAACTCATTGTTGATGCTAGTTGCCAAAGAGCCCCAGTTGGAGTGAGGAGGCTGTGCGTGGGCCTGCAGGGTTCGGCTGATTGGATGGTTATGCCAGCGGAAGCGGGACCAGTAGATGACGAGTGTCCAGCTGGCCAACTGGAGGCAGAGCGAGAGGAGGAGAAATACTCTCCAGCTGTCACTCACCTGGTCCAACACAACAGGACAACGCAGCTGAAACTACTACTGAAAACGAAGCGTGGAGAACATCTGAGATGCTCCAGACATCACGAGGAGACAAACATGTCATAGAACATTGTATCACAAGTCTCTAACTTTTGTTTGGACGCAATGACATTCAATTTGGCAGATAAAGATATCGGCACAAAATAATATCAAAAAACTAAAAATAATTATAATGATTATTGAGAGTTTTACTGTGTTTTAGCATTATATGAAATGTGATGAACAAAATAAAACAGGTTTCTGTGTGGCTCAGACCGGTCACTGGTGCACTTCAAAACACAGAGCTAAAAGAACCTTTTTGTGAACCCCACCTCCTTCACCTGCCTAAATCTAGGATGTAACCTACTGTGGATTATGGGAAATTAAACAGTAAAGCCGATGATACACGGAGCAACTTTTAGAGCAATGGTGCTGGGCAATGTTTCCATCAATGAGTAAAGATTATTACCGTAATCCCCTTCCCCCACCACCCGCCCTGCCGTTATCCATTCAAAACAAAGTCAGACTTGGCGCCAGCAAGACTGCCCAGCAACACTGCTAAGCTAAAAAAGTTGCCCTGTGTCTCATCAGAGTGTGTGTTGATTAATCTGCACATATAGAGAGACAAGCTGACCTGGTGAATGTATCCCAGGTTTTTTTCTGGAGCAGCGATACACATCCCCATGTAGTAACCTGTAGATATGAACAACAGCACAGACATAAGAAGAACGCACAGACTATGAACAAAGGCATCAACAGGGCTTAAAACAAGAAATTTTCCTTTGACTGAAATGTGTTCGGGGTTTCTGACAAAGATGGAGGGTAGGAGGCAAGAGAGTAACTTTGTGTTGAAAACTGACGGGGACATAGGGGCTCAGATTAGGGGTGTGACATACACTTAGCTCACGAAACATGAGGAAACACGATACTGGGTTCACAAGAACAAGACAAGTAGATAACTGTACACTGTTTTGTGAAATTGTTCAATGTGGAAATATATGACAGGGATGTCTGGGGGTCCTCCCCCAGAAGATTTTGAGCATTAAATAATTAATTTCCTGCATTCTGCTGAAATCTTCTGCCACCACCTATAATCAGTGCTTGAAGTGGAAAATATAGGTGCTGGTACTTAGGGCTGGGCAATATGGCCAGAGATTTTATCACCATGAAACATTTTGTATTATTCAATATTGATTATTCTCAGGATAAATGTCAAATCATTATTTATTTCAGGTTTAAAGGCAGATTTTTGCTCCTGAGTTAAAGTTGAAGAAACCGGATGGTTAATTGTGGTTTTAAACAAACACTTGATGCCAAACAGTGGATCCAGTGCCCGCCACAATATCAACGCTGACCGCCACTTATTGATTTGATTTTTTTTTCCTTTTTTTTACTAGGCCTATTTAAAATCGTATTTGATTGCAGAGCGCCTTAGCGCAGCACATCCTCTCACTCGTCCCTCTCCCTCTCTCCCTCATGAACACCATTGCACAAATCTGTCCAACACAATGCTGTCAGACACCCAGCTTAAAATAAGTTATTAGCAAGCATGTAAGGAGCCTAGCTAATAAGAAGAGCTAAGTTAACGTTAGAATACTGCTGGGTTGTCGAGGTTAGCACTTATAGCTGGTGCCACAGTTACACTGTCATTCTGTGGAAAACACTGGGATCACTTAACAAATCTGAGGTAAAACATTCAAAACAATTATGATTAAGGACATTTTTTCCAGTCTCTGATTTGTTTGTGATTCAAATGAATTAAATCACACTTATTAAACATTTGTTATATTGTTATTGAGTAAAATTATATCTTGTTAATTATCATTATTGTTTAATTGCCCAGCCCCGCTGGTACTCTCCACTCACATGGGAGCTCACAGCTGCATAAGGCACCAAGCTTCTACCTGCTCTGTCCCCGCCGACAGAGATCAGCAGACAGGTGAGAATGGGGACAGATGAGCGCCACAAAGAGCTCACCGATACGGAAGAAAAGTCCCGGGACACCAAAGAGTAAAATGTAGAAGTAACTTACTGGTATCGGTGGCCCACTTCAAGCATTATCTGTTATCAAAATTGACTTTTTGACTTTTCTGTGAAGCCGCAGTCCACTGGTGGATTACATTCTGACAAAAATGGCCTTGTTACGTTGGCAACGGTCCAACGATCCAACCCAGTAAAATATTTAGTCCAAAACGCATTATTATATCAATAAATACACACAGACTTCTTTATATTAGCCTAACTATAGCTAGCATGTAAACAAAAATCACATCTACATGTTGACCTTTTGAGTGACACCACAATTGACCCAATAGAAACTTCCATGCTTCCTACCATTGATCACATTTATATTCCACTGTCTTTGCCATCATTACCAACACTGTCTTGCCAGTCAACATTTGTATCATGTATCGTTATTTATCTGAAGTCGAGGTGATGTGAGAACAGTTTGTCATACAGCCTGTAAATGAAACAGTCTGGATATTTAGAATACACTCCGCCTGAACACAGCGTGGAGTCAGCTGTGACTGAAAGCTAGTTTCTGCCTCAAAATGATGATTGATTACATTCAGAAGAGTTATATTTGACAGATTATAAAACCAAAATTGTGCCCATTTTTCTTTCATAAATAATAACATTATATTTTTTAATGACAAACTAAAAATGTCCCCTGTTTTCATTTAAAAAATCTGATCACCTTAACTCAGAAGAGAGCTTGGTGGATTTCAGGTGGTCTACATTACGTAGATGAACAAAGAGTTATCGGAACATATTTCCTGGTTAGAAGTCAATGGATTCCGAAGCCACGCCTGCGATAGATCTGGGACTATCACCAGTTAATCTAGCCACCACTTACACTGTCACACCGGCAGGACGCTCGTGTTGTTATGTTGTCTGTGCTTTGGCTGTGAAACGCAGAGACTGTATGAAAGGTAACAGTGACTCTTAGCTTCAGTGTGAGGGTGTTTCCAAACATGTAAACGCTCATTGTGTGTGTTGCTCATCTGACAAGAGCTCTGTTTATACATGAAGCTAGCAGAAGGTGTTTTACTTCGCTAAAATTTACGACAAACGACGTGCATGCAATATAATCCAACACATCTAACTCACTGCGGTGTGCGCTAACGTTAGCTAACGCACCCATCATGTTTCAGTTCGCCTGGTAATATTTATGACAAGTACTTACTTAGTTATATCCCTGTCCTTATCTGTCTGGATGTTAGCGTTTACCTAAAGGCAGTGCGGAGTGGACCAGGACGGTAATGCTGGTCCTCCTGACGTGGTACTGGGTGAAGCCCACATCCTCACTTCCCAGCCAGGATGAGAACAGATTCTGGATTGTTAAACCGGCCGAACGGAACTCGTTCGGCGTAAACACAAAACAGAGGCAAAACACCATGTAAGCCAAAGTAAAAGTTAACTCCGGGCTCTCCATATTTGACATAGGTTCACTGACGTCACTACCGTGGGACCGTCTTCCCTACTTCCTCATAAGTTTCTTCTTCTACTAAGGTGCGTGCTGCCATCTGCTGCTCTGAAAGCAGAGTGGAGGAAGGTCTTATAATCCGTTCATTTTTAGGGCCCGAGCACGAACCGTGCGAGGTCCCTATTGAAGCTGAAGAGATTATTAAAGCTGCAAGCAGCGTTGGGCGGGCCCTCGCACTTGTAGCGCGTCCGTGTGTGAGCCGGCCGAGTTGCACATTCTGCAGCTCTGCCAGTGCGGCTGTGAATTTGCTACGCGGTTCAGATGCCGCATGAAGGTGCTATATGTCACTTCCTGTGTCCCCTATGTGGAGTTACATAGCACTTGCCGCTATGAATATAAATCAGTATTGGTGTGTAGATGTCTGCGGGGTGGGAGAGTTATCAAGCATATAAAGTTGTTTCAGATGTGAGCATGTACACTGAACAATAATGTACCCAAACAATAAAATAAATTCCTTTTATATTTCCCTGCCTTGTTGTTTATGTGTACATACAGAGGAAGAATGTGAGAACAGCACACATTTCATCGTTACTGTGTGTTAGAGCATGGGAGAACAGTGGATACTTTTAATACAGCCCACACCCCTAATACTGTGTAACTATAACAAGTAGAGAACAGAAGAAAAAG
>NC_060168.1:6226060-6230736 GCF_021292245.1 Micropterus dolomieu | reverse complement strand
ATAGGGACCTCGCACGGTCGTGCTCGGGCCCTAATAATCCGAGCAAATTCAATAGGGACCTCGCACGGTCGTGCTCGGGCCCTAAAAAAAAAAAAAAATAATAATCCGAGCAAATTCAATAGGGACCTCACACGGTCGTGCTCGGGCCCTAAAAATAATCCGAGCAAATTCAATAGGGACCTCACACGGTCATGCTCGGGCCCTAATTAATCCGAGCAAATTCAATAGGGACCTCACACGGTCGTGCTCGGGCCCTAAAAATATAATCCGAGCAAATTCAATAGGGACCTCACACGGTCGTGCTCGGGCCCTAAAAATAAAAAAAAAATTTAAGCTGCAAGCAGCGTTGGGCGGGCCCTCGCACTTGTAGCGCGTCCGGGTGTGAGCCGGCCGAGTTGCACATTCTGGAGCTCTGCCGGTGCGGCTGTGAATTTGCTACGCGGTTCCGACGCCGCATGAAGGTGCTATATGTCACTTCCTGTGTCCATTATGTGGAGCTATATAGCACTTGCCGCTATGAATATAAATTGGTATTGGCGTGTAGATGTCTTCGGGGTGGGAGAGTTATCAAGCACGTAAAGTTTGGTTCAGATGTGAGTATGTACACTGAAGTTATAACAACTTCCTGTGTCGTGAGAGTTGATCTTTGATGCCACGCCACGGACACGCCCATTGACGAAAACTCGCAAATAGCACAACTTTTCATCGTCAATGCCTTTATGACTTAAGGCTATGGGTTCTTGAGGCTTTTGTGTGCGTCTTGATATGATACATGTCCCCAGAAAATTTCGTGCATGTAGGTTGAACGTGAACGAGGGGCTAATTTTTTCCAATTTTCTAGGTGGCACTAGCGAGTCATTTTGCCACACCCATGTGCGAAACCCATAAAATACGAAATTTTTCACCAGTTCTGACATGTGTGTAAAGTTTGGTGAGCTTTACAAATTCAATAGGGACCTCGCACGGTTGTGCTCGGGCCCTAACTAGTAGTAGTTGACTGGTTTATTAGAAGTAAGAAAAGAGGACAAACTTAGACAAATGGAGGCCCACACATATTATTTAGCTGCAAAAGAGCTGACAGTGTGTCTGCCTCTGTAGGTTGTCCAGCGTTTGCAAAGGGAGGTGTGAGTGGTGACTGATGGTGCTTTCATGTGGTGTTGGAATAATCAGAATTTTTTTTCCTCCTTAAATCTTTATTGCAAAAAGAGAGAAAGTGTACATGGGACATAAAGAAGTATACAGAACTCTGATTAACGCAAAATCACGTATTGTATATACATATTTTGCAAACATTAAATTTGTAATATGGTTGTAATGGTTAGTTTGCTGTCCATGTAGAGTGAAGTAGATGTCTGCATGCTGTTTATATGCTCTGGTGCTAATCCAACACATCTTTGTAGTAGCGTGTTGATTCCACATTCTGACTTAAGAGCACATGAACACACACTGAAGTCAGAAGAATGACTTCACAACTTGGGAATGTGAATACACTGAACTGTTGCTTGCAATTAGCAACCTTCACGACTAAACTAACTTAGACACTGAACCGTTAAAAAATAAACTAATAGGGCCAAGCTGTTGCCTGGTGTGTCAGTCCTAACGCAGAAATATTTATTTTTTACTCATTTGAGTAAAAATCAATGTCGGACACCAAGTTCTAAGACTTTTATTCAACAATCAGTGTCAATTTCAACTGAGAAAAAAAATACAACTTATGACATCCCCACTGTACAAATTGCTTTAAAAAATCCTTGTGATTTTGTAAATGGGTACCAGAACAATGTCAATGCTGCACTAGTGATTCTTTAAAATTCCTCTTCACTGATCAATGCTCTCATAGACTTCAAATCTGTACTGGATACCATTGTCCTCCTGCAGCTCTTGTAGCACTCCTGGAGACCTGCAAGAGAAAGAAGCCTTACTTTAAAAGTTCCATTTGGCGCGTGCCACACACACACACACCAACCACAAAGCTAACTTCTTTCCACCCAAGGAGCACAAGTTGAAAAATGTAGGATCAAATAATGTGTTTTTCCAACAAAAAAGATACAAGAGACATGTACAAGCATTATTTCATTTTGTTTGAATTCAAAAAGTAAAGCGGGTTTTTAATTATTTCTACTTCAACTGTGTTTTTTAATAATTATCTAATTATTTATACTTTAAACTGCATGTCTATAATAAAGCAGTTCTTAGTTCTAAACATCAAAATAGTAGAAAATAATAGAATGAATGGTCTCCTCATTGCAGAAGAAGTATAGGCAGACTTGTCCATCATGCAGTACCATCAGGGAGACATTTGATTGGCCTCAAATTTATTCTGCAGCATGACAACCACCCCAAACATACAGTGAAAGTCATATAGCACTGTCTTCAGCGTAATGGAGAAAAGGAGTCCTGGAAGTTCTCCAAGATGCTTGGGTCAACCTACTTTAGTTCCTTCAATAACTATGTGCAAGTTTACCTAGAAGAACTGATGCTGTTTGAAGGTAAAGGGTTGTCATACTACATATTGATTTGATTTAGATTTTTCTTCTGTTGACTCACATTGTATTTAGTTAATTGATAACTAATCTATTAATATGTCTAATTTTAAAAGCATCCTTACTTCACAGCAATTTTCTACACACCACCACTGTAGGAGACGTAGCTGTGATGTTAAAAAATAAATTGATTTCACAATCACTACAACTAAAAGAAAAACTGTAACAAGGTCATTTCAATTCAGCTTTTGTCTTTTTCAGTGAGCTTGGCCTTCACCTCCTTCTCAAGCCACATAATTAGGCTGCTGTAACATCTGTTCTGGTCCATTTTAGCAGCAAAGTTTAATGTCTACATTTGCGTCTCGTGAATTTTCCAAGTTCCAAAACAAATCCAAAAGCAAATTGATTAATTACATTGTAGTTAGGACAGTATTGGCCTTCCTAATATTATAAGGAACCTTTAGGGGCCAATGTTAACATTAAGTTGGGACTTTGCCTGAGGAGCTCATCTTGTGTTGTAATGTCTGCAAAATGGTAACATTAGTAAAGATAAAGGAGTAATCCCAGTGCCCTAACATCAGTAATGTTATACAAGTAGAATCTGGAATAACAAGTACACTAGCTAACATTAGACTCGATGGAATAATGTTTTGAGAATGTGTGCTGATCTTACTCTGGCAGTAGACGATATTTGTCTGGACTGATTTCTGGGAGGAATGTGTCACACTCAAACTGCTTCAGGATCCGTGTGACATACAGTCTCTTGGTCCCCGAGCTTTCCATCAACTCCTGGGTAGACCAAAGCAACCAAAACTTAATTAAAGAAAGAGTTTAGCATGTAATTTCAGCTCACCCTGAAATGGTTCACCATGACCATCAATGATAGCTGTATGACAGTAAAATTAACCATTGGAAAATGTAGACATTAGGGCTGACCGCGAAAAGTCGAAGATTTGATGCTTGGATGGGAGGCGCCTGATTCAACTGTCAATCTCACAGTTGAAGCTTTGCAGCAAATTTTGGCGATATGGGGGCTCAACGTCTGATTTTTACATAGAACTACCAGTTTTCTTCCAATAAGTTTAAATATAGCCCATTACAATATACATTTCAACATACAATGCTGTAAATAAACATGTGAAAAGAAAGAAGCTTTTAATAAATGCTTTTAAAGTGCGTGAATGAATCATCAGTCAGTGCACATGTGTAGGCAGAACGTGTGTGTGTGTGTGTGTGTGTGTGTGTGTGTGTGTGTGTGTGTGTGTGTGTGTGTGTGTGTGTGTGTGTGTGTGTGTGTGTGTGTGTGTGTGGTGGCAGAAGAGAACAAGAACAATAAGTTACAGTGACTAATGATTAGAGACCGCAGCTCTGCAGCTTCTCAAGATTAAAGTGGAGCTGCCGTGTGTTCCATGCAGTACCTTGTAGAGAGAGCTGCCTCCTATAACCCAGACCTGGTCAGCCTGGCCTGCCAGCTCCGAGTCAACCAGCCTGAGAGCTGAGCTGAAGTCACCCACCACGTGGTGTGCTCCTGTGAGGGGCGCTCTGGAGGAGAATTGGCATTTATATCTTGTCACTGAAAGCCCTGAGGCAAGTGGAGAGAAAAGCAATCTGAGACTGATTAGGGCCAGAGCACGGCCTGTGGTACGTGTATCTTGTCCAGACGCACAAAAAAGCCTCTTGGAGCGATGCCCTAAAACCAACAGGAAGTCGGCCATTTTGAATTTTACGTCAAATTTTGGATGATTTCCACACTTCGTACTTTAGCGAACTCCTCCTAGGAATTTAGTCCGACCGACTTCAAATTTGTGCTGTGCCTTCTAAAGGCATTGAAGATGAAAAGTTGTGCTATTTGCGAGTTTTCGTCAATGGGTGTGTCCGTGGCGTGGCGTCAGAGATCAAGTCTTCGCCATGACACAGGAAGTTGTTGTAACTTCAGTGTACATGCTCACATCTGAACCAAACTTTACGTGCTTGATAACTCAAGGGGTCATCTTCTCTGCTATTGGTGGACCAGTCAGACAGGAGAGCTCTAGGCCTACTCTGCCTGCAGACATCAACGATCTTGCCCCTCACACAGTCAGATGGCTTCCTTCAGTGCGCTGAGGTGTTTAACAACTCTGAAGACAATACTACCAGCAATGTCTTCCTTCTCTTTTCACGTAGACGCTCCGACAGACAGTGCTTTCAGTTTGC
>NC_060168.1:6217880-6225960 GCF_021292245.1 Micropterus dolomieu | reverse complement strand
AGGTGAAACGTGCGGCGGGGGCTGCTTCTTTAAAGGTCACTTTCTGTTGCCAGCAGGTGGCGCTATGACTGTGGGTGAATGTCGGCATGTACATGTGTTCAGGGCGGGACTCTCATCCTACATGTACAGTTTGGTCCAGATGTGAGCATGTACACTGAAGTTACAACAACTTCCTGTTTCATTGCGAATCATCGACGCCACGGACACGCCCATTGACGAAAACTTGCAAATAGCACAACTTTTCATCGTCAATGCCTTTAGAAGGCACAGCAGAAATTTGAGGTCGATCCGACTAAATCCCTAGGAGGAGTTCGTTAAAGTACGAAGTATGTAAATCATCCAAAAATGGCCATAAAATTCAAAATGGCCGACTTCTTGTTGACTTTAGGCTATGGGTTCTTGAAAAAAATATATATATATATATATAATCCGAGAAAATTCAATAGGGACCTCGCACGGTCGTGCTCGGGCCCTAAATATAATCCGAGCAAATTCAATAGGGACCTCACACGGTCGTGTTCGGGCCCTAATAATCCGAGCAAATTCAATAGGGACCTCGCACGGTCGTGCTCGGGCCCTAATAATATGTAATCTTATCAAATTCAATAGGGACCTCGCACGGTTGTGCTCGGGCCCTAAATAATCCGAGCAAATTCAATAGGGACCTCGCACGGTCGTGCTCGTGCCCTAATAATCCGAGCAAATTCAATAGGGACCTCGCACGGTCGTGCTCGGGCCCTAATAATCCGAGCAAATTCAATAGGGACCTCGCACGGTCGTGCTCGGGCCCTAATAATATATAATCTTAGCAAATTCAATAGGGACCTCGCACGGTCGTGCTCGGGCCCTAAATAATCCGAGCCAATTCAATAGGGACCTCGCACGGTCGTGCTCGGGCCCTAATAATCCGAGCAAATTCAATAGGGACCTCGCACGGTCGTGCTCGGGCCCTAATAATCCGAGCAAATTCAATAGGGACCTCGCACGGTCGTGCTCGGGCCCTAAATATAGTCTTAGCAAATTCAATAGGGACCTCACACGGTCGTGTTCGGGCCCTAAAAAAAAAATAAATAAATAATCCGAGCAAATTCAATAGGGACCTCGCACGGTCGTGCTCGGGCCCTAAAAATAATCTGAGCAAATTCAATAGGGACCTCGCACAGTCGTGCTCGGGCCCTAACTAACTGCGGATATATTGTTTTCTCCCTTGTTAAACAAATTGATTATAAGGGCACTTGCACATGCTCACAACAAAGCATGTGCTGCAGTGTGTGTGCGCGTCCCGGCGTTTGGTCCGCATTCATAAACCTTTTAATTTCCCTGAGGAAATTCAGGGGAATCCAATCTCACTTTACTGACGGCTTTTTCAGAGGTGTGTCAAGCAATTAGAGTCTCTTTTGAATGTCCTTCAGAATTCTTCAAAGTAAAAGCTCTCAATAAACTCGTCATAAAGCATTGCTGCCAAAACGTTCTCGCGCTTTTGGAGGGACAATCACTTCACACATCAAAAAGTGTATTGGATAAGAACTGCAACATACCCCTTTAAGAGGAAGTGATTATATGAGTAGCTGTCATGACTAAAATCTATTTCAGCACCAGCTGAATTCAATTTATTTATTTTTTATTTATGCTATCAATCTGGACGCGGACCAGATATTATTGCTGGCGGGCCGGTTCTGGCCCGCGGATCGCCCATTGCCGACCATTCCTGTACATGAAATAAATGTATAATTTTAGGCCTATTTCCACTCCACACCAGCTGGTGGCAGTAGTGCTCAATTGATTTGTTTGCCAATCGCTTTAACACCTTTTTCCAAAGAAGAAGGTGGTTCACGTGGACCAATGAGAGTGGAAAGCGACAGAAGCAGCCCTCGGTGTGTTCAGTCATGTTCATGTTCCGTTTGCTTGAAGAAGACCGGCTGCTTCTGAGCGTTTAATAAAACAGGTGAGTTGGAGCTGCCGTTAAATAGCTGACGACGTAATGTCTTTAATAATATCCATCAGTGACTGCTCACAAAGCCGCTCACGCTGTAGTCCCAGTCACAACTGCACAGGTGGAGTAAACACAGGGCACAGCTGCCTAACTCCCAATTTTAAAGCCGTGTGATCAGCATACTTTCCAACCATCAGACACCTCAGCCTAAATCAGGAGACCAAACCTAACCCTGTATCTTGGAATGCCCCCCCCCCAAACTGTTTTCTTGCATTCTGGTGAATTTATGGATTAATTTTGTCGTTGAAATGCAAGAACGTAGGTTTAGCTTCAAAATTGCTGGGGACACTTATTAAATAGGGGGTCTGGGGGTCACCCTCCACAACATTTTGTGCATTAAAGACTTAATTTCCTGCATTTTGGTGAAATTTCAGCACCATGTGTGGAAATGTCTTTATTTATATTATAAAGGTACACAAAATTCAGGCCACAGCTGACAATTCAAAACAGAATCTAATGCAGTGCAGCTCTCAGGCATTCTGTCCTACTTTCAGATCTCTTCTCCTGTAGATGAACTGTTCTCATGTAATATCATCCCAGCTGAGTCGGCACACACGTGATTTAGTCTTCCCTCCTCTTTTGTGAGTCCTGGACTGGCTCTTACTCATTGTTGTGAGCTAAAAGGACAGATGCCCAGCTGGTCTGCCTTCTGTGGGACTAGTCAGTAATATTGCTGTGCCTTGTGTTGTGGCACCTGCTTGATGTTTGGCTGTGTAGTTGTCGAGTTTTTGATCAAAAGTAAGTAGTAATGTAATCATAACAAATGCACGTGCTGTTCTTACTCTCCACAGCAGTGAATTCCACTCTAAAATGTTTAATCAAACATAAAAACAGATCCCACATACGTTAAACCTGAGTTTGGCCTGATGAGACATTGATCAGGCAGATCCAGGTCTTATCACTTTGTCCGCCAGTCTTTAGGATGTGAGGCCAGTAGCACTGATGTGCTCTGTACTCTGCTGTGTTTCAGTCACCATGAGGCTGACATCTAGTAATGCTAGAGGAGCTTCATTCAGCTACGTAACTCTGACGCTTCTCCTGTGGATGCATTGCTGTCACATAGCCAGTATTTTTGGCCAAGAGGTGAGTTAACTTGGATTCTACTTTTTTCATGTCATATTCAATTTGTTAAGAAGTCAGTCAATTCTAAGGGTCATAAGTGACATGCAACAGGTCAGACATCTCATCTAACTCAGGTCTGAATAACAAATATCTTAAAGTTCTGGCTGTGCTGGAGTTGGTAACAGACAAATGCCCTACACATAGTCATATGTGGAAACTTTGTAATATAAGACCACGTTCAGTGTGTGGACAGAACATGAAACAAGGGGGATTGTTTAGCTGCTGGGTGGTATTCTGTTCTTAAACTTCAATATTCATGGAAAGGTGGCCATGTGTTGGAACTTAATTCTTATGAGGTCAGGTGCATTAACAGGAAAAGCCCTGACAATTTTGACACTTAAAATAAAATTAAAGCTTCAACTAATGTGAAACTGGCAGCCCTGAACTACACATTAAAGGACCAGTGTCCAAGATTTAGAGACATCTAGCGGTGAGGCTGCAGATTGCAGCCAACTGAATACCCCTTGCCTCACCCTCCCTTACCAAGCGCGTAGGTAGAAAATGAGTGCTCAAACGGAAACTAACATTCACACACTGGCGGAACAGCCAGCAAGGGCAATTCGGGGTTCAGTATCTTGCCCAAGGACACTTCGACATGCAGCCTGGGTGAACCAGGGATTGAACCGCCGACCTTCTGATTAACGGCCAACCCACTCTACCTCCTGAGCCACAGCTGCCCGTGAGAGATGTAACCATATTGGTTAGATTATAAACTGTAGGCGAATGTAAACAAACTGTACGTCCAACTGTACGTGAATATTATATTCCATTTCTGCCATATACTGCCAATCTTAAACACTGGTCCTTTTAAGAAAATCTTTATTTGGGGATTACCAGAGACAATGTAACCACTGTGCAGGAAGAGACACACTGAAAAGGGAGTCAGGTCTTATTTACTGATCTAAGACCATTGCCAGGAAAGTAAACCAGTCCCAACCTCAAAAACAAGCAGGCATAATAAATATCATCCAAAATTCCCGAAAGTTGTGGTCAGGCAGTCTTTTTCTGTGTCTGTGCAGTCTGCCTTAACTTTGGTGGAGAATACAGAAGGAGGAGAAGAAGAGGAGGTGAGGGTTGATGAAGGAGATTTAGATGCGGTCCAGCCTACTGAGGATTGGCAAACTCTCAAACCAGGTAACGTACAGGAGGGTGTTCTGGTACTGTCGTAGTCAAAAGACCTCTTATTCTGTTCTAGACCATGTGTGTGTGCATGTGTAGGCCAGGCCGTGCCAGCAGGGTCCCATGTGAGGCTGAATCTACAGACAGGGCAGAGGGAGGTCAGACTGGGAGAAGAGCAGCTGAAGTACTGGACACAGGAACACGGGTATGGGTCTGACTCTTTAAGATCAAGTGCCGGCGGTTTGATACTCTGTAGAAGCAACAGAGAGTGGGTGTTCTTCGGTTTACCTCCAGCAAAGCTAACAAGGAGGTTGGAGCGAGACAAAATCTGAATATTAGACCAGCAATAACAGTCTGTCTTTGCAGGGAGGCTGAAGAGACCCAGTCCTCCTTCAGTCCTGATGAGCTCAAACGAGCCATGAAGAAAATAAAGGAGGACATGAACCCTGTGAGCAAAGACACAGACCAACAGGACACATGTACAGCATACACATTAATGTCAAATTGGATTTTGGTGAGGTACATTGCACACCTGACGAGTGATTTGTGAGCTGCCTGGTCACATGCAGCCTATCAGTAGAGATCCACTGCCATCGTTAAACTTATTGAAGCCAGTCAGTACCCTGATTGGAAACTCTCTACTGTCATAAAATCACTGCCAAAAATATGTCATATTGGAGGTACATTTGTTGTACTATTTAATTAATGTAATAGGTTGTCCCTTTGAAACACACAGTATGATTTATTAACACTAAAATTGATTAATCTTGTTATTTAAGCAAAATGTGAAAAAGTGTGTACACCCTTTAATTCATGACTAAAAGAACATATCACACTCAGGCTGGACTGGATGTGTTTGTAGGACTCTGTGGCGTATAAGTATCGTCCCCTTGAAGAGTTAAAGAGAGACATGGCACAGCTGGAGCTGCTGGTGGAGACAGATGCTCAGGTACAGGAGTCTGTAGTCAAAACGGATCTGTCCGTGTCGTATTACATGTAACCTGGAAACCTGCATGAATTAGAAACTAATCAGAGGTCAGTAGGAGACTGGAAACGGTCAGTTAGTGGATAGACAGAAAATACTCACTCGTTCCATCTTCTTAAATGGGAGTATTTGCTGCTTTTCTTGGTCCTACATGACACTTCTCCACATCTTACATCTTTCTACATTTTATAAAGTAAATGATGAATTGATTGATAGAGAAAATAACCAGCTAATTAAGAAGGAAAATTATTTGCAGGGCTAATCCTTCAGTACCTGCCTCAGAATACTAGACGTAGTACTATTATGCTATAGTTTTAATCAAGCGTTTGAGGCTAGAATATAGTTTGCTGAATGGAAGCTTTGGCATAGTTTCAGCTCATAATGCAGAGGGCTCACAACGTTAGACCTTTTCACAGGTCACACAGCAGCTCTGCCACTTCTTGCAGCTGCTGCACAGTTAAGGCTTGCATCAAGAGAGCTAGTTATGGGTCTTACTGTGAAGCAGCTGCAGGACAGCTGTCATTGGATTGTAGTTGTAGGGTATGCTGAATGAAGTGTGTTGTGGTATGTAGATCATGAGGCGACTGTTGACCCAGTTTAACAGCAGCAACTCGACCACAGAGCAGAGGCTGAACATCCTGCTGGAGCTGGAGTACCTGGTGCATCAGGTAACACAGCTCCCATTCAAACCTACACATATGTGCTCTGAGAGTTCAGTCTCTAACTTTACCTGTGTGTGTGTGTGTTAGGTGGATAATGCTCAGACCCTCTGTTCACTGGGAGGTCTCCAGTTTATGCTGGAAGGTCTGAACAGCTCTGACTTCAGATTACAGGAAAGCTCTGCCTTTGTCCTGGGATCTGCTTTGGCCAGGTACAAACAGCAGCATGTTCATTATATTTAGCTAAGATGCGACTGAGCACCTCACATTGTAGCAGTCCATCTGTATAATATCAAACCACTCTGTTTAATATTAAATTACCTGCACATGTATCCAGAGTCAACATGGGAAGTGATGGATTTAGTTTCCACTTTGTTTGGAATAAATAAAACTAGATGTCAGTAGTTGGATGGAGCAGCAAATGGCTCCATGGTTAGAAGAGATGAACATAAAAAACGCACAGGGCTTTATATGAACCTTTGTCAAGCACTAGCATAAGTGCTGATTGTGTGCACAGTCACCTGTCCAGGGCTACTCATTCTACCAATAAACAACAGATACAAAACTGATAAAAATGCTGTAGTAACACAGATCTCCTGCACGCAGTGCCAATTCTAAAATTTCAGCAGCAGAACTTTATTTGCTGAAAGAGGGAGAGAGAAAAAGTACCAACGAAATGATCAAATACTCAGACCATAAAATCAGATTGGCTATACTAAAACTATTCAATACTATTTTATCAACTGGAACTCTTCTAGACACCTGGAACAAAGGTTTAATAAACCCAATTCATAAATCCGGAGATAAATATGATCCAAATAACTCCAGAGGAATATGTGTATCCAATAACCTGGGAAAAATATTCTGCAACATCATTAATATCCGACTTGTCAACTTTGTTGATAAACACAATATTCTGCATAAATGCCAAGTAAGTTTCTCTCCAGACTTTAATTGATCAAGAATTAAACATTAAGAAAAGAAAGGTATATGCCTGTTTTGTTGATTCCATCTGGCACGACGGCCTTTTCTATAGGCTACTTGAAAGTGGCAATAGGGGAAAACATGATTTGATTAAGAACATGTACACAAAAAGTGAATGTGCCATAAAGATGGGAAACAAACAAACAGCGTTCTTCTCCCAGGGCCGGGGAGTGAGGCAGGGATGCAATCTCAGTCCAATTCTCTTCAATCTATATATCAATGAATTAGCGAACCAATCAGAGTGTTCCCCAGCACCTCGCCTCCTCCTGAACGACACAGAGATCAGAGGACTTAGTGGTGCTCTCACCTACTAAAGAAGGTTTGCAGCAGCAACTTAATCTCCTTCAGAGATTCTGTCAGACATGGGCCCTGACAGTAAACACAGCAAAGACTAAGATAATGATCTTTCAGAAAGAATCCAGAAATCAGGTTTCACACAATTTCTATTTAGACACCACTAAATTACAACACACAAAAAACTACACTTACCTTGGCCTCAACATTACATACACAGGAAACTTCAACATGGCTGTGAAAGAGCTGAGGGACAAAGCAAGGAAAGCTTTCTATGCAGTAAAAAGAAACATTAAAATCTATATTCCAATTAAAATCGGGCTAAAGATTTTCCAACCAACAATTCTACTTGGCAGCGAAACTCGGGGTCCAGAACTAAATGAGTTTGACAAATGGGACAAAACAATCATAGAATTTTTACATACTGAGTTCTGTAAGAGCATCCTGCAGGTGCAGAGAAAAACACCAAATAACCTGTGCAGAGCAGAGCTCGGCCAATACCCCATCTTACTAAAAATACAGAAAAGATCAATTAAATTTTACAATCACTTAAAATCAGTTAACCCCCAGACATACCATCACAAAGCCCTAACATACCAGGAGCTGAAACCAGAGTCCCCTCAGCCAGCTGGTCCTGAGGCTCTCTGCAGTAACAAGTCCCCAACAGCCTCAGGACAGCAACACCAACTCAAGCAGACCAAACCAAATTATCAGCAAGCAGAAATTCAATTCAATTCAGTTCAATTCAGTTTTATTTATATAGCGCCAAATCACAACAACAATTATCTCACAGCGCTTTTCATAAAAGAGCAGGTCTAGACCGTACTCTATGATGCTATTTACAGAAGCCCAACAGTTCCCACCAAGAGCAGCACTAGGCGACAGAGGCAAGGAAAAACTTCCTTTTAAGAGGCAGAAACCTCG
>NC_060168.1:6214287-6217860 GCF_021292245.1 Micropterus dolomieu | reverse complement strand
CATACCAGGAGCTGAAACCAGAGTCCCCTCAGCCAGCTGGTCCTGAGGCTCTCTGCAGTAACAAGTCCCCAACAGCCTCAGGACAGCAACACCAACTCAAGCAGACCAAACCAAATTATCAGCAAGCAGAAAGAAAAATATATTGAATACTGGAAAGTAAATTAAATGCTATCTGACCCTAAAAAGAGAATTCACACTGACAAATTACCCGAGCACAATAAAATGTCCCAAACTAAGAAAAATGATGATGACATCCAGACTGAGTGAACACAGCCTGGCCATAGAAAAGGGTCGTCACAGACAGAGCTGGCTACCACAAGAGGAGAGACTCTGCTCCCAGTGTGACAGGGGACAGGTAGAGACTCACGCATACTGTTTTTTTAAATGTTTTATTATTTATGTATTTTATGTATTTTATTTAAACACACACACACCTTTACTGTATTAATTTTTTTATTTAAACACAATGTGCAAGCGGAGGTCGTGCAGATGTGTAGCTAAAATAAGTCCCATCAGGGACACTGTATCCAAGTGTTTACAGTGGGAATGAGTGTATTTGTGTGTGCGTCATGGTCACTGTCAGCTTTCTGTCCTGCAGTAACCCAGTGGTTCAGGTGAAGGCTGTAGAGAGTGGCGCTCTGCAGATGCTCCTTACCACACTGGCCACTGCACAGCCTTTCCAAGTCAAAAAGAAGGTCTTTACACATTACAGTTCTCAATGGAAGGTGTTTGCAAACACATACAGTCCAGCTGGAATGTCTGTGTGCTGTTGTCCTCCTGTCAGGTTCTGTTTGCAGTGGCCTCCCTCTTACGTCACTTCCCCTACGCACAGCGTCACTTCCTTTCACATGGAGGGCTGCAGGTCCTATCTGAGCTGTTCAGGGCAGATGGAGGGGGAGTTCTGCGCACACGCATTGTCACCATGTTATATGACATGATCAGTGAGAAGGTACAACAGACATACTGTATTAAAGTTAATCTAGGAGGTAAAATGTCAGCCAGGTTATTTTTCTACATCTGCTAATGAAGAATAATTTTCCTTGGCTTGGACTGTTAAGGCTTTTGCTGGTCCTTGCTGAGGATGCAGAATATGACTTCCTAGATGATGTTGATGCTTGTCTCTCTGTTCCACCAGGAGTTGATCTCTCAGGCAGGTCTGGACCTGGTGCTGGATGCCTCCCATGAGGAGCGGGTGCGTCAGTACTCTATGGTGTCCTTGCAGGAAGAGCTGCTGGAGAAGGGCTGGTGCAGTCTGGTTCCACAGCTGCTGGAGTCCACTGAGCATGACTACAGAGAAAAAGTAGGCTCGCTTAGATATGTTGAAAACACATTCTAAGCAGCTTTAACACCAAATGACCAGTGAAACCCAGAGTGACTCAACAATTAAACGTAGCGTATGAAATGAACTCTGTCCTTTTCCTTCAGGCTCTGCGGGCTTTGTTGGCGATGGCTCCTGTATGTTTGGAACAGTACCGCTCAGACAGCTCTCTGCTGGGCTCCCTGCTCTCTCTGAGAGACCAGTACCAGGACATGGCCCAGTCAGAAATGATTATAGGAGATGAGAACAGCTACTTTGCAGAGATTGTAGAACTTATAGATGCTCTAGAAGTCAAAATGAAGTGACGAGAGGATTGTACAGTGTCACAGGAGGACACACATGTTGGGCTGACCCTATGGATGGTGGATCCATAGGTTGGTCAGTATTAACTTGACCTAAGACTTCATTGATGGCCTTAGAATGTGTGTATAATGTGTTTATATTTTTACTTTCTGTTGATAATTACACAATAAATGAATGATTTAAAATGAAGGTGCTGTGTTATGTATTTTGGAGCAAACAGGTTTGGGGATCTCTTGCAGGGTTACCTTTTAAATGAAACCAGAAATTATTAGGTTGAAGCTATAACCCAGAGGTTCCAATGATAAACATATGTATTTATGTGCTGTGTCAGAAGCAAGGCTTGCTATGGATTGTGGACATTCATCTGTTGCTATTATGAGCCAGATTCAGTGACCCTAATTTACATAACCTCAGACATTATTCCTACTTGAACTTCTTGTTTCCTGATGATGTGACTGCATTTTAAGATGGTACAGTATTGTTTAGCTTCAGAACCCATTTGTCATTAGCTTGTCAATGTTGCATTTATGAGATCTGACAAGTCACTCTTGCCATTAGCCACATCATAAAGAGTTGATCATTAGGAACAACGCTTTAGATACACCTCTCAGCAGAACCGCAAACTACAACCTATAAAACGAGCATAAACTGGAATCAGCACCTCAGACACGGTTAAAACACGGACTGTATTAGTGTAAAGTTAACAGTACATAGAATTACTCCCTGTTGGTTTCTCCACGCATAGCACCGACCATAGACCATAGAGTATATTACTGGGTGAAGCCACTCCACTGATTTGAATGGAGAGCAGTGAAGCCAGTTTTGGACCAATATAATACTACTACAGGGCTACTTCCTGTTGGCACCAGCGTCTACTGCGCATGATCGCGCAGCATAACTGTGGTTTAATGACGTAGAACAACGACAGAAACACTGTAATTCTGGTAGCTGCGTAGCTGCACCAACAAAAATGTCTCAGTGTGTTAATTCAGTTCAATTCAAATTAGCTTTATTGGCATAAATGTGTAATAACAAAATTGCCAAAGCATCATACAAACTACATAAGAACAATCAACCCCATACATTTCATTAAACAAGTAATTGTAGCGTAAAGTAATCAAAGTGTATGTGTGTTTCTGTTAAAAAATGAAAATTAAAAAATATGAAAAATAAAAATAAAATAAATAAATAAAACAGTAAGCGTGTGTGTGTGTGTGTGTGTTAAAAAAATAAAATAAATAAAACAGTAAGCGTGTGTGTGTGTGTGTGTGTGTGTGTATTAATAGACAAAAAATAAAAAAAAATTGATTAAAAAATAATAATAAATAAAAAAAAAAGAAATCATTATCAAATGTAAAAACAAATAGGAAGGCCCTCCGTAATGCCAGAGCAGCGTACTACTCTTCATTAATAGAGGAAAATAGGAACAACCCCAGGTTTCTTTTCAGCACTGTAGCCAGGCTGACAGAGAGTCACAGCTCTATTGAGCCAAGTATTCCCATAGCTCTCAGTAGTTACGACTTCATGAGCTTCTTTAATGATAAAATTCTAGCTATTAGAGACAAAATTCACCAAGACCTGCCCTCAATTGGCACCGACTTATCTCTTAACTCAGGAACCTTAGAAACAGCTGTAGAACCAGATACATGTTTAGACTGTTTTGCTTCCCTCAATCTTTATTCAATTCAATTCAATTCAATTTTATTTATATAGCGCCAAATCACAACAACAGTTATCTCACAGCGCTTTTCATAAAAGAGCAGGTCTAGACCGTACTCTGTGATGATATTTACAGAAGCCCAACAGTTCCCACCAAGAGCAAGCACTAGGCGACAGAGGCAAGGAAAAACTTCCTTTTAAGAGGCAGAAACCTCGAGCAGAACCATGGCTCAGGGTGGGCGGCCATCTGCCTCGACCGGTTGGGGTGAGAGAGAGAGAGAGAGAGAAAGAGA
>NC_060168.1:6203623-6214187 GCF_021292245.1 Micropterus dolomieu | reverse complement strand
CACTGTGGATTAAATTATTCTTTGTGCATTGTAGGGAAGCATGTTTCTGGCTTGTGTGAATGTGGGAGTCTTGAGACAATAGGGCATGTTTTCCTGGAATGCAGAAAGTATAAGGCAGAAAGAAATGTACTCTTTAATAAACTGTCAGGACTTGGAGTTAAGGCTTTTTCTGTTTTAGCTTTGTTTGGGCACAGTGACGAGCATAAACTGATCTCCAAGGCAGTCCTTCATTCTTGCATGACACAGGACTGTATGTAAGAATTTAGTTAAAACTTTGACCTGTGGAGGGCAGTAATACGCTCATAAGCGTCTACACTGCCGGAATCTTACAAGAAGAAGAAGAAGAAGACGACGACGACGACATAAACGGGACAAAAGAGCAGCCGTTCGTGTAACTGTTTGTTTCATGAATGGACAACAAGCTGCCTTTGTCACTTGGAGCTAATAGCTGGTTTCAATATTTTATATTGCACGCTACCAGCTGGTAAGAGACAGCTGTGTTTACATTTGTTAGTATTTATTTATTTAGCAGCTAATAGAGTGCTAGCCTTTAAACACTGACGTTTACGTAACGTTAAGTAACTATATTACAAACTTTAGATTTGAGATATGTGAATGGGATTTGTATAATGTTTCTTTATGTTGTCCTTTTAAATTTCTTGTGTAAATATGTATTAATTCACTTATTTGACTTTAGTACATTAAAATTAAATTAAAATGAGTAAATGAATGTAGCTAACTAGCTAACTAAGTTACACTTGGACTGATAATACAATACAGGCCGGGTGTGCAGTCCCAATGCTTGGCATGTCTTATCATCGAATCGGTCAGTCTAATGTAATACATATGACACGCCTTGATTACCTGGCTGATTCCATGACACTTTTTCCAGTTCCGCGGCGATATTTTTTGACTGGTTTGGCTGGAGAACTCGACTCCAGGTGAACTTCTTGTAGTCCGTAGCATCTGTGTTCCAGGTTTTTCAGTGAATAGTGATGGAGTTGTGGCAGAGGGACAGGCTGTCAGAGCTGGTGGAGGATCTGACAACATCAGGACAACCGCAGCTCAACCAGGACAAGCTGAAGGAGATCAAGAAGATCTGCAAGTATGTCACTAACTGATGGCAATAAGCCTACCCATCTCAGGATCACTCATAAGTAACTGTACCATCATTTATTTAAAATATATTTGGTAGTATCACTAAAGACCAAGATCAACAACACAATGTGCCCCATGGTCTCTGAAACACTGTACCACACATTAACCCTGCAGTTATTTATTTATTTATTTATTTTTTTAAACCCAGATTCCACCATCAAAAGGGAGTTAAGTGGACACACTTCACTTTCAAATTGACCAGTCTAGTCTTTCGTTTGACTTCAAACATGCAAATTGTCAGCACTCAGTGGCAGAAAGTGTACAAAGCACTTGAAAACAAAATGATATACAGTTTAAGCTGCTATTGTCTGATATTTTGCATCACCATTACTAATTAGGTCTGCAAATATTTTGATGGTGTAAGATTTTGGACACATGACAGTAAAGTTAGAGTTCACAGGATTATAAGAATGCGGATAAGATAAATGCTTTAAAAATATGTATATATTGTTAAATGGATTTCACTGAAAAATCACTACTAAGTATTCCCTCGGTGCCTGTCGCTCCTCCCAGAGTGTCTAATGACTGCATAGACCACGTGTACCACTCAGTGATGTCCCAGCTCAACCAAGAACATGCAGAGGTCCGACTGTCTGCCTTTCAGATCGCCAGTGAGCTCTTCTCCAGATCACACCACTTCAGAACCCTGTTGGTGGACAACTTTCAGGTACTGGTATCATAGTAGACTGACTTCGGGTATTAATTTATTTTACACTACAACACTAAAGTGTAGTGATTAATACATATTTGATCAGAGAAAGAGAGCATAGTCATAATGTTTTTCCCATGTCATTGTAACCTGTCAGTTTATCATACTCTATGCAAGGTCTTATGGAAATAAAGGTATGTCTGAACAAGCTCTGTGGAACCTGGACACTAAATACTGTATGGTTCTGTCAGGAACGAGAATGTTGGTCAGCTTTTGGAAATATATCTTCAAGTACGTCGTGTGTCCTCTCAATCCTCCCCGTCCTGCAGGAGTTCTTGGAGTTGACAGTAGAGACTGACTCAGAGCAGCCCCTCCCCCCTCCTAAAGATATAGCCAGGAAGCTGAGGTCCCTTGCCATCCAGACTGTCCAGTCATGGCAGACCTCTTATGGGACTGCTTATAAGAAGTTAGCACTGGGTTACCACTTTCTCAAACAGGTTAAGAAGGTAAGAGGGATATAAAAACTGTCTTTTTTTTCTTTTGCTATTGCATGAAAAAGTGTCCAGTGCTTCATGTTAGCTAGGGGCGGCTGTGGCTCAGGTGGTAGAGCGGGTTGGCTGTTAATCGGAAGGTGGTTCAATCCCTGGCTCCCCCTGGTTGCGTGTCGAAGTGTCCTTGGGCAAGATACTGAACCCCGAATTGCCCCTGGCGGCTATTACGCCAGTGTATGAGTGAGTGTGAATGTTAGTTTCCGTTTGAGCACTTAGGCTCAGTGTATGAATGTGTGTGACTGGTGAATGCAGATGTAGTGTAAAAGCGCTTTGAGTGGTCGAAAAGACTAGAAAGGCGCTATACAAGTACGGAGCATTTACATTTAATGATAAATACCCAAACACTGAATTGCATGATTCAGAGCCACTATAATGTAAAAAGCTGCATGCCTATTAAAGTGTGTCACATTGTTACTGTGGATGAGTCTAATAACAACACTACATAGTTTATATCCCTGTACAGTTCTTTTCAAATGTTAAGAAATAGATAAAGCACCATTCATGCCTCTGACTTGTGAGGAGATGTGACTAGAGTAGCATCTACACAGACATCTAAAATTAATTGGTCATGCAGACTCATATTTTACACAAGGCTAAGAGTCTACTGCCATGCTAGCGGCTGTGTGCGGCTCTACATAGGCACAGTGGTGCTTTGAGCTAATTGCCAAAATTAGGATGCTAACATGCTTATGTTAAGTGCGTGTAATGGGTTCCTTTCATGTCTTAGCTCCTCCCAGAAATGAGGCAAGAGAGAGATGTGAGGACGGAGGAACTGTATTTACCAAACCTCAAATGTGTAGCAATGTCCCATCAACAGTCTAAAATAAATCCCTGTCCATGCGGTCAGGTGGACTTCCAGGATGCTGAGGCCAGGACGGTAGCTGAGAGGAGGAGGGAGGAGGAGAGACAGAGGAGAATGGAGAGGATCTACAAGGAGAGAGTGGAGGCAGCCTCCAAAGACATGGAGGGTAAACACCACATCATCCAACAACACCACTTCTAGTGATTTTTAAAAAACAACACCAATAATAAATTTTTTGGGACTGGACCAAATATTCAGTGTTTGCTTCTGATTGACAATCCAACATACTCGTACTGTAATCCCATGTAGTCCTGCTGAGACCTAGAATGAATGTTCTTTTGTGTCGCATGTTTCCAAAGGAAGCAAATATTTAGTATTTTTATCATTCTAATCTCATTAATTAAAATTACTTTTAGTTTTGTTTTTTGGCTTGCATAGAATTGTTTGACTCAAACAAAAACTGGTATTTAAATATCTTTTTAAATAAGATTCTTACACTCCTACAAAACACCAAAACATGCTGTTAGTGTTTAAGTGTTGCATATAATTTCTTTGTTAGAGTCATACCAGGAAATGGAGGCAACGCTGATAGAGATGGACTCCTGTATGAGGCTGCTTTTCCCTGAGTTTGACCTTGCAGACATCCAGACAACCATCAGCAGCCCTCCAAACTCCCAACCAGCCAATGAATATTCATCAATTGATGAACAGCCTTGTTGCAGCAAAGACCTAAGGGATGACAGGAGAGAAGGGATGATACAAGAGGTCAGCAGGGAAGAAGAGAACAGCAATGTGGAGGGAAAGAGAGGAAAGGAAGACAAAGGAATGACAGAGGAGATGAGAAACAGCAGGAGGGAGGAGAAGAAAGGGAAGGAAAAGGAGAGGTCTGGCGATGAGGAGGGGGAAGATAAAGAGAGGAGGGATGGAAATGAGCAGGTGGAGAAGAAGGGAGAGGAGGTAGAAGATAGGGAACAAAAGAAGCTAGATATAAAGGAAGCGCAGAGTAAGGGAGAGGAGGAGGAAGACGAGGAGGGAAGTGGTGATGAAGAAGAGGAGGAACCTCTTTGTGAAGACTTGTTTATTCGGAACTCTGGACTCATCTCTCACTCCTACAGTCTGGACCTGAACCTCATTCCTGGTAGGTACAACTCAACAAGGTAC
The DNA here is from genome assembly GCF_021292245.1 of Micropterus dolomieu. Classification (NCBI taxonomy): domain Eukaryota; kingdom Metazoa; phylum Chordata; class Actinopteri; order Centrarchiformes; family Centrarchidae; genus Micropterus; species Micropterus dolomieu. The sequence continues at coordinate 6,209,866 of NC_060168.1, read as the reverse complement.
ATGTGAAATGCCTGAAAGCGCACCCACATCTTAGAATGCTAAATATGTAATACAACAAATCCTAGAATGTTTACTTTCTGTTGACAGAGCCCTACAGGTGTTGATTTAATGTGGGAATGCAAAAAATATATAGACAAATTTCAGTATAAAGTACTACAGTCCAGCAGTAAATAGTTCCACATTTTCCAGGGTAGGCGTAAATCATTCAGTGTCACAGAATTATATTCACTGATGGTCCCAAAGCATCGTTCATTAATTGCATGTCATTTTGAAACACAGTAGTCAAGTAGAGGCAGATGGAACTCTATCTTTGATCGTTGATTGGCCGCTTGCCTTAGTTATGACTTTACGTCCAAACTACAGTAGTTAGGTTCTGATCCAAGTAATCATCATGCGACCAATTTTAGTAGCTGCGCGCACACAGTCACTCAGACCCGACGACGACGTGACGCTAGGACAGGTCTGACCGGAGCGAATATTGGAGTGGCTTTCAACGATGCCGACAACTGGGGGACCCCAAGGGACATCATGCTTTATTTGTGCTGACTGGTAATCTGGCTTTTTTCATTTTGATGGTAATTTGTCACTTTCATGAAGTATGTATCGCTTGCCAACATAGGTACTTTCTTAGCATACAGCTAACGGTAACTACAACTGTGAAGGTGTAGGCTGGTGTATCGAGCAAGAGCTGATGAATTATCAGTAGCAGCAGCTGAGTTGTAAAACAGCAGTGCCGCTGTCTTGGAGAAGTTAGCCAGCGCTAACATTAGGTAAGACGATGTAGGTGTAGACTGCGCCGGAGAGCTATTTATAACTTACACAAACATCTCTGCTTATACCTAGCGTTACCTTGTATCTAATCTGTTTATGCATTTCCTATCTTATGTCTGCAAGCGTTGTTTGACTGAATGTTACTCTGTTATATCTTTGAACAAGACATTTTACAAATATAATGATGAAGTTTATTTGTGTGTTTTTGTAGTTATGAGAAGGACACATCAACATTAGTGTACATAAATAATGCTGGCTAAAGGTCCCCAAGTATCTGCGTTTGTGGTATATAAGCTACTTATTATATAGTTTGACATTATATATACTGTAGCTAAACCTACTGTGTGAAAACACTAATACTGTAAATGGTTCTGCTTTGCCACGAATTATAAAATCAGAAGGGAAAAATTACTGTGCATTTTATTTCTACTGTGCCCTCAGGTCACCTGCAGATTTGGAGGTTCCAAAACCCTGTACTTCTCACCAGTGTATGCTGATCGGACCAAGCTGGCTGGCCTGAATTACAACCACCGTGTCTACAGACCAGCCGGAGGAAAGCTGATGACACAGTTCAGTATGTTGCATTAGTAGTACTCCTATGCATTTTACTCAATACATTTATAAGTGATGAGTCAAAAACGATTCAACAGTATGAGGAATACAGAATGATGGTGCTGATTTATTGTTTTGGTTGCATTTTATGTGGAAATGCTAACTACTCTATAAGAGAACAATGTCAGGTTTTACAAACTTTTCACTAAGCTGATACTCCTTTCTGTATTACCAGATATGGCAAGGTGTGCAACAAAAAGTCTAGAAAGTGGAGCTTGTACTCATTGAAAGTGGAGAAGGACTACAGTTACATCGCAGACCTCCAGAGTGCCATCCTCCTCCCCGTCAACATGTGTCCCTGCCCAAACTGTATTGCTAGGGACAGCAAGGTGATAACAAAAGTAATGTAATTGGTTTTGAAATGTGGTACTCATGTAAGAGAGGTGATCTCCACAGCAACGATACGATGCTATGTGTAAAGTCTGAACTGTCTTCGTAATCAGTTAAGATACCTCTGAACACACCTTGTCTTTCTTCCTGTATATACTTATTTTAATAATGAAACTACAACCTATATCACAAATAGATCATTTATAGTTTTAGTAGTATAATAATAAACAATAAACAAGTGTTATACCACATTTGTTGGTCATTATTTCAGACATAAGAAATAAATGTAGTTGCTTGATTGTTTATGCTGCAAGTGTAAAGAAAAGACATTTATCATTTTCAATGTTTTATTTAAAGAATAAAAATATTAAGGAAAGAATATACTTTGTATTTTCTCTACGCTCCTGGGAAGAAAACAAAAACAATGTACAGGTATTTATCCACACAGTGGATGGGATCATTTGCATATCTGTTAGTGACATTACATCTTACTACCTACTAAGACTAAACGTCTGTATTGTCCTAGTGGATCAGAAGAACGGTCCGATTTCTTCCAGACAGTAACTCGGTATCAGGACTCTGTGACCAAGTGCTCCACACTGCCACACTACAAACTGTCTGTATGCTGCCTGACTGAACTGCCTGTTACTCTGTCCTGGGTCTGGAAGATCAGCCATGTGTGGTGCATGGAAACACAGTAGTCTGGATGTTGTCCACAGTCCTCATATTCTGGTCTGTAAAGGAATATATAGTTGTTAGAACCCCAAATTGGAAAGATTGGTGTAACTGGAAAGAACATTCATCAACAAGATCAGATATTTTATTGAACTGGGCTTTGTTGTTCTCTAACAGGACTTTTGAGTCCACTTTACCCACCAGGTCAATCTACATAACACAGATGAGCCAATAGCTGAAGCAGAGCTGTAGGTAGCGGTGGTGTAATCAGTAAACAATAATAAAAACATCATAACAATAGTGATGGATTACATTTATATAGCACTTTATTTTTTCAATTTTATTTATATAGCACCAAATCACAACAACTGTACAAGACGCCCCATAGCGTCTTATAGAGATGCATCCGGAAGCTTCTCTATGAGACGCTGAAGGGTATCTTTGGCGTCAAATAACTACGTTTTGTCACTTTTTGGTACAAGTGTTGGTATTGGACGTCCTGAGATGAGAATGGTCTGGTATTATACATGTGTGCCTTTGGCTGGCCACAATAAAAGGCCACTCGTAAATGTGCAGTTCCATCACACAGCACAATGCAACAGATACCTCAAGTTTTGAGGGAGCGTGCAATTGGCATGCTGACTGCAGAAATGTCCACCAGAGCTGTTGCCCGTGAGTTGAATGTTCATTTCTCTACCATGAGCCGTCTCTAAAGGCGTTTCAGAGAATTTGGCAGTACATCCAACCGGCCTCACAATCGCAGACCACGAGTAACCACACCAGCCTAGCTTTTTCACCTCCAAGATCGTCTGAGACCAGCCACCCAGACAGCTGCTGCAACAATTGGTTTGCATAACCAAAGAATTTCTGCACAAACTTTCAGGAACGGTCTCAGGGAAGCTCATCTGCATGCTCATCGTCCTCATCAGGGTCTCGACCTGACTGCAGTTTGTCGTCACATTTGATGGCATCCCGGTTATCACTGTATAGGGCAGATGGCAGACAGCGACACCAGATAATGACTGGTTTCCGGACCTCCCCAATACAGTGAAACTGCACATTTTCGAGTGGCCTTTTATTGTGACCAGCCTAAGGCACACCTGTGCAATACACATGCTGTCCACCTGTGAGGTGGATGGATTATCTTGGCAAATAGAGAAGTGCTCTGTTGCCTATAGCAGCAGGAACAAAAGATTTTTTGTGTCTCTCCTGCATTTAGCCAGACGTCAACAACATGAAGCAGCTGTTAAGGGGGTGACTTGGGTCGGCCAGGACTGACTGTGCCTTCTTAAGGGTCCTTGTCTCATATAAGGAATTTAAATCAGTCCGAGGGTTGTGGGCAATTTTGCCACACACCTTTACTATATATTGCAGCCTGTTTTTGTTTTTAAGAGTGAGGGACCCAAACCAGCTCACAACCTCCCCAATATTAACATGCTAGCTTGATAGTGAGCACTAACAGCCAGGTTAGTTGTTCATTGTCATAATGGTAAAGTTAGGTGTTTTCTTACCCGTGATTCAGACACGTTGTGAGTGGCACCAGTGTGTAAACTATATGTGTTCTGCAATTATTTACTTGACATGAAATATTTGTATTTGTATGTATCAGTCTTTCTTTTCTTTACCTTCTCTCTTACAGGGCTTCATGTTAAGGAGACAGAGGATAATGAGGCAGTGGTTTCCACGGTGATAGACCTCTATAGACTGATAAAAACCAAACACCTACCAGCTGTGCAGGGCTGGGTTCAGGTTGGTACAAACACACAGGGCTCACATATGACATCCACAGGGTTCCCAGGCGTCCTGGTAAACAGTTGTCCAATTTTCCAGTCATGGAAAACACCTGGCAAATGAGAGAAAAAGTAAAATGTCCTGGAAAATCTTGTACTGTCTGGGAAAATTATTTTTTAGCAAATGTCTGATGCAATTACTGTTATTCCCCTCCCGCCGCGCGGCCACACGTGGGAGAGGATAACAAACAGCAGCAGCTGCTGAGCCATTCATCATAAACTTTGGCTTTAAAACCTCATACAACAAGACCCAAACAAAGAAGTGCTGAACACAAAATAGGTTAGTAACCTCATGTAATGTTAAAGTTTTATTTAGTTAACATAACACTGGATTTGAGAGTCTGCGTATGTTGACTTACAGTAGGCTAGTTAGTAAGCTGTCATTAATGGCATTGCACATTACATGGTTGTGCTCTGTTATTTACATTTATTCATTTAGCTGACGCTTTTATCCAAAGCAACTTACAATTGCTATACATGTCAGAGGTTGCACGCCGCTGGAGCAACTAGGGGTTAAGTGTCTTGCTCAGGGACACACTGCTGGATATCTCACAGTGGGAATTGAACCTGGGTCTCCAAAGGCAAGCATCTTATCTATGCGCCATCACCACCCCAGGTTATAGTTACAGAATTCCTTATAGCTATGCAGTTTTCTAAGCCTGGTTGAGACTTGACTTGGACTCTAGCGCCCCAGATCCAGCTCATATATTTCAGCATTGATAATTTCTATAAGTAGGCTTGTGTTAAAATATCATCACATCTCGTTCTTGTGACACCAATATCGTGACCTCACCACTTTTCAACACAAAGTGCTGCCTTTGCGTGTCGATATCTTTCTTATTGCAGTAGCCAAATGCACGTTCTTTATAAAACATGTAAACTTAAAACAGACCCCTCTTACACTGTCTGTGACATTAATTCAAGTGACCAAAACTCTGAATAATGTACATTGCCTTATCCTCCAAAGGTCAATATTAGTCAACGATGGCTGGTAATTGTAGTAGTTTTTATGAGGTTTTCACAGTTATCTCAGAGCGCTTTTCATAAGAGAGCAGGTCTCGACCATACTCTGTGATGATATTTATAGAAACCCAACAGTTCCCACCAAGAGCAGCACTAGGCGACAGAGGCAAGGAAAAACTTCCTTTTAAGAGGCAGAAACCCCGAGCAGAACCATGGCTCAGGGTGGGCGGCCATCTGCCTTGACCGGTTGGGGTTGAGAGAGAGAGGGAGAGAGAGAGGGAGAGAGAGGGGGGGTGAGGGGAGGGAGGCATCTTAGACAATAGAGGGTATGCGCATGATGTCACAGAACGCAGTTAGGCTCACTGAGTGGCAGAAAGACGAGGAGCAGTATTAGCTTGAATCGGCTAAAACACAAACAACACATCTAAAATGGGAAAGAGCTGGACCGCTGGTTCTTTGGTAAGCAGTAAGGATCACTGTTGAGTCGGACTACCTTTAATTTGAGCAAACGCAGCCATGGTAAAAGATGTTTTGCCACTCAGTCCAGCTTGTTCTGGAAGGGGAAGTGACATCAATGCATACCCTCTATATACACACAGAGGTACAGACAGTAAAGGTGATGTTGCTATAGACTGAATGAATAATGGTACAGATATTTATAGTAGTGTTAATGATAATAATCAAAATGTTAATGATTATAATAACAATAATAACAATAGGACTAGTAACAATAATTGTAGCAGAGGGTGTCGAGCAGGAACACGGGGGCAGCAGGTGACCCGCAGCCACAGATCCAGACTCCACAGCTCCAGAGCCAGAAAACCTGCAGGAAGTGATAGGAGGAGAGAGGAGAGGGACGAGAAAGCACAAGACTACCGGAAAGGGGAGAAGTTGTGTTAGTAACATGCAATAATGGGATGAGGTTGCATACAGAGGGAGAGAAAGAAGAGGAGAGAGGAGCTCAGTGCATCATGGGAAGTTCCCCGGCAGTCTAGGCCTATAGCAGCATAACTAAGGGATGGTTCAGGACTCACCTGAGCCAGCCCTAACTATAAGCTTTATCAAAGAGGAAAGTCTTAAGCCTACTCTTAAATGTGGAGAT
>NC_060168.1:6196793-6203523 GCF_021292245.1 Micropterus dolomieu | reverse complement strand
CTAAGAAAGATGGAGCAAAATCACAAAGTCAAACAAAAGACTGTCAATTTCAGCCATATGCTCTGTTTCTCAGAAGCTCCGTGGTGTGTGTGTGTGTGTGTGTGTGTGTGTGTGTGTGTTATGTCTACGTGACAAATAATTTTTGTGCACAAGTTCATGTCTACTCCTGAGCTTTTGTGAATATACTTGTAAAACAATCGTTTTTATATAATAATAAACAAAAGACTTGAGAAAGCCTTCCCAAAAGAGTGTACTTACCAATGTATAACAATGTGCATGTGCACAATATGAACACTTGAAACAGAGGCATGCCTGTATAAGGCATATAAGAAAGCCTACCTTGGACAAAAAACTAAATCACATTCGGGGAATGCAGTAACGCAGCGTTACTTAGATTAGTAACTGTAATATAGTTACTGTTTTGGAAATTGTTACACTACTCGTTACTGTGAAAAGTAATACAATTACAGTAATATATTACTAAGTAATGCGTTACTGGCCAACACTGTTGTGGAGTGCTTCTCTAAATCACACATGCACACACTTTTATCCCAATAAGCAGTGTGTTTTGTTTGTTTGTTGGCATATTTAGGCATTTTTTATTGACAGGACAGCTTAGACTTCTAGCCTCTGTATATGGGCGTGTGCTCTACCAGGTGAGCTACCCAGGCACCTCCCCTAAATAGCAGTGTTAAGTTAAAATGGATGAGAGAAAACTTTCCTATCGATATGTATGATACAAAATGTAGCGCCACTTTTCGACAGTGATTATGACAATGTAAGAGATGATTAGGATTAGAATTATTTCACCCGTCAGTCCACGGTTGGTGCTGGGACGGTTCCTGTCTTTAAGCTGTTCATCACACATTCACTGTGCTTGGCAGTCTGTAGAAAATGATTAGACATTATGGCATATGCCTGAGTTCTGCTGATTTATCTTCCAGCTCTTTTTCAACCTCTTTGAGTTCTGTGATTTTTTCTTTGTATCTTTTTCTCAGTATGTTTGACTTGGTGATTAGCTGGGCCATGAGTGTGCCTGATTTACCCTCAGCTTGCTCTGCCAGTTTGTCTGCGTCTTTTTCTAGGCTGTTTGCTACCTCAATCAGTATCATCTTCTTTTTGAGCTGCTCAAGGTGGTGTTCTGCAACTTTTCTCTTTGTGCATTGCTCGCATGCTTTCTCTTTTCCTGTTCCAGGTGTAGCCGATACTGAGACCTCGCTGAAGCTACAGCTGCCAAAGGCTCCTTTGTCAGAGGTACTTTGAGAATCACCCCACAGACAGAGACGTAGTCACATATCATCCTCTGAGCAACCACTGTGTCCTCCTTCATGTTATCAGCCTCTATCTCCTTGTTTACAGAAAAGCCCCTCTCAACCATTGCTTGGCCATGGGAGAGGAGCAGAAGTTTCCTGGAGAAAGTCCAGAGTTTGGGGTAAGATTGATGGAGGAGCCCATGCAAGAAAACGTCCAGTCTTGTTAGAATGGGTTGGAAGGAGGAGAATGATTCATCTTTTGCCTCCAGAGACAAGAAATTTCCAAATTGCTGGACAATCACATCACCTGTCGTGATTTTTTTTTAAAATCAGTGTAATGAAAAAGTTTAGACAGACAAACCACAAAAAAAAAGTCCATTTGTTTGCTTTTGGTTGTCTGGTTCAGTGTCTCGTCGAACATAATTACAAACGCACCGCATTTTTGGACTTCGGTGATGAGCTCTTTTTTTTATATATGGCGCCAATCCAAATTTAGCCACATATCTGGTCTTGTCTTTTCCACAGGTAAATGCCCGGAATCTGGAAATATTGCTTTGAACACTTCTTCAATCCCGTCATTAGACCTGTATGAATTGTGGCTTGTCACAGTCCTCAGCACCCATATCACCTCTGCTCGGAGTGTTGGCGTAGAGCCACAAATAGCTCTGAGGTCAGCTGACATTGTTGGCTGTGGATCATCATAACATCCAGCGTTGTTGCATTGACATCATTGCTAGCGGTGGAAATGTTGGAGCAGAAGCTAGCAATGGCGGGCTGCTGGCGTGCCTTTACGTAGTCTCTGTGTTTTTTGCTCTGTACATGCGATTCCACCGCTCTGAGCCCCATTGTCCCAAGTTTGAAATTCTTCCGACACATAATGCAGTTCGATTCATAAACATTTCCAGGCACCGACCTTAACCAAGAATACTCGTTTTTTTCAAGCCATTTGTAATTGAACTTGCATTTCCCCATGTTTCTAAGTGGCTATCAACCATTGCTATATTACCTGTGGCGAAATTACGAATCCCACTGACTATGGCCACACCAAGACCCGCCCACAAAGCAGCTCGAATGGTTGGGGTTAGGCCTTTGACCTCGAGTGGTTAAGGTTAGGATAGCCGATTGGTCAGGGGATAGGTCATGTACAAATGAGGTTACATTACCTTGCATAAAAAAATATTCAACCTGGCTGGCAGAACGATTGCCCGCATCTTCGCGGTGACGTGATACAAACATATTTAAGACCTATCCATTCGGAATTTAAGACAATTTAATACTTTTTAAGGCCTTATTTTTAGGAAAAGTGATTTAAGACTTTTTAAGGACCCGTGGCCACCCTGTATTAGTCATGATGTGTTCTTCACCAAATTTAATACCGTTTCATATTTTTAATTAACGAGAGCTTTAGTATGTTATTATACAGTGGATATTTTACAAGCATTGACCAGGTAAAGCAACACTGACCACACCTGGTTAAGTATGAAAACAATATACATCCAACTATTAACTATACCCGCTTATGTTGTACAGGACAGTGTAAAATGCCATAGGCTTAAGCTATTAATGGTGACTAGCAAGGTATAGCAGTTATAACCCCTGTCATCTTGGCTCAAGCTAAAGTTTACTTGCAACAGCTTGGCTGAGAGGGAGTCTGGGCTTTTATGGAGGGGCAGGAGCCACCCTATAAAGAAAAGGGGCGCGCTGGATTTATAAGACAAAACAAGTGGCATTATGAAACTGCTTGCAGCACAATGTGTATCCCCGATCAACTCGTTTGTAAAAAAAAATCATTAAGTTAACATAACATGTTGGAAGCTTTTACCTAATACCTTTTTTAAAAATATATTTATTACTGTGTGTGAAACAGTTGTGTAGGAAGACAGGTAGGTAATTGGACAGAAAGGTATGATCTCAGGCAGATATGTAGGGTGTCAGTCAGTCAACTCAGTGGTACACTAAAAATCTAAGCACTGCAGAGATTTACCTTTTGCCATCTTCAGTCATCCATCACGTTACAGAGAGCTGTGTGACAATTTGTTGGTCCACATCAACATTTGTGTGGTCTCTCGGATCCCAAAGGAGCTTATGTTAAGATGAAAAAAGTAGAAAAGACATGTATTAAATATAGGCATAACTCATACAATTAAATAAGGAGGCAATCAGCACACTACCTGTACTTACCCTTTTGGCCAGTCTGAAACACGGCTGTGGTTGGACACAGAGAGAGAAAAATGAAATTAAAACACTAGGATAAATGTTAGCCAATAGCCCTATCTGCAGCCTAGTGATGACAAACATTAGAAACATAAATTAATCATTTCTGCTAACTTATAATAAACATAATATAATTACCAGATAAAAAGAACAGTAGCCACACAAGCAGTGATGTTAAATTGTTAACAGTTTATAAAAATACAAGTTCACAAATTCACTAAGATATAAGGGAGGTTAACATTACTAAATAATGATAAATAGCTTAAATTAAAGCAACAATTAACCTAACTTTACAGTATTGTTTGCTTCCATTCCAGTGCACTTGCATAGAATCGTTTGACATAAGGTTACACTAGCTAATGTAATATATGCCTCTTGCGTATTGACTACATTAATACATCATTTCAGTTTTAAATGGTTAAATTACTATGCAAAATCTTGTAATTTTGTTTTGTCAGTAATTTTACCTGTATTTGACAGATGTAAGGTGTACATATGCCTTACTTGTTTACTAGTTTATGTTGTTCATATTTAATACTCCGTTACTAATGCAGCTTTAAAGCCCGTTACCATGGGAACTAACAAACATCCCTTCTTGGAGTCAACTAATGTTAGCTAATGACAGTTAGCCATTATCAGCCGTTAGCCCACCACCATCTGCTGACTGTCACCACTATCAGCGATATAAAAGAGATTAAAAGAGAGTATTACAGAACTGAATAACCCCCGTTACACTAACTTAATGTTACACTTAATGGATTGTGCGGCAACAAATATGCCTAATCATATCAACAGACTATTAACTTAACGTTAGAGTACCTTTAACGTTTGCATCAACGTTACAAAACACGGCACAACATTTGAAAATACCAACGAAAGATTTCCCCTGACAAGCAAGTAACTCAACGTTAATAGTCTGTTTCTGTTGCAGCTGTGCGCTAAGACATTTACCTCAAAAATGTCTGCTTGTTGTCACTCTGAAGCCGGCCCGTCCTGGTTTTGGTTAACGAGTCCGACGAGTCTAACAGTCCAACGTCGCAGTTCTGTTTCCAGATTTCTGGCCGCTCTCGCGCACTGCCAGCGTGCACCTGAGCTGCACCGCGCGCAGGGTCTTTTTATGTAGTGCCTGCTCTGTGTGCTCTGGTCAAATGTAGTTCCGGTTCAAACACTTTAATGGCAAGTCCTTAATGGTGGTCTCTATAAATAATATTACAAAGATTTGGCTACGGTGTAAACCTGCTTTATATGAAAAGTGCAATGTTCACTGTAGTGCCAAAATGTATTTAATTTATTACAATGGTGAGATAAAGAGAAAAGCTATTAATAGCTAAGCTACAGGATGATTATCAGAAAATGATCATTATAACGGTGGAGTTGATTTATAGGCCTACACTAATACAATTTGTGTGTCTTGTAGGACTATATGCCTACTGTGTTTTAAGTAATTTCAATATGAATCTGAGGATATTGAGAATGCTTTTCATTATGAATTTATATTTTTATGCTGGGGATGTGTGGAATTATTCTTATATCCTGTATGTGACATTAATTCAATTCAATTTTCTTTATATAGCACCAAATCACAACAACAGTTATCTCACAGCGCTTTTCATAAAAGAGCAGGTCTAGACCATACTCTGTGATGTTATTTACAGAAGCCCAACAATTCCCACCAAGAGCAAGAAACACATGCAGGAAGTGATAGGAGGAGAGGGACGAGAAAGCACAAGACTACCGGAAAGGGGAGAAGTTGAGTTAGTAACATGCATTAATGGGATGAGGTTGCGTAGAGAGGGAGAGAAAGTAGAGGAGAGAGGAATTCAGTGCATCATGGGAAGTCCCCCGGCAGTGTAGGCCTATAGCAGCATAACTAAGGGATGGTTCAAGACTCACCTGAGCCAGCCCTAACTATAAGCTTTATCAAAGAGGAAAGTCTTAAGCCTACTCTTAAATGTGGAGATGGTGTCTGCCTCCTGAACCCAAACTGGAACCTGGTTCCACAGGAGAGGAGCTTGATAGCTGAACGCTCTGGCTCCTAGTCTACTTTTGGAGACTCTAGGAACCACAAGTAACCCTGCATTCTGGGAGCGCAGTGCTCTGGTGGGGTAGTAAGGTACTATGAGCTCTTTAAGATAAGATGGTGCCTGACCATTAAGAGCTTTGTAGGTAAGAAGAATGATTTTAAATTCTATTCTGGATTTTACTGGAAGCCAATGCAGAGAAGCTAAGAGAGGAGAAATATGATCTCTTTTCCTGGTTCCTGTCAGACCACGTGCTGCAGCATTCTGGATCAGCTGAAGAGTCTTAATGGACATTTTCCAGCAGCCTGATAATAGGGAATTGCAATAATCCAGCCTAGAAGTAACAAATGCATGGACTAGTTTTTCTGCATCATTTTTAGATAGTATATTCCTGATTTTCGCAATATTACGTAGGTGAAAAAAGGCGGTCCTTGAAATTTGCTTAATGTGAGACTTAAACAACATGTCCTGATCAAAGATAACTCCAAGATTCCTCACAGTGGTGCTGGAGGCCAGGGCGATGCCATCAGGGGAAACTATATCTTTAGATAATGCGTCACGGAGGTGCTTGGGCCCCAGAACAATAACTTCAGTTTTATCTGAGTTTAACATTAGAAAATTACAGGTCATCCAGGTTTTAATATCCTGAAGACATATTTGAAGTTTAGCTAACTGATTAGTTTCATCTGGCTTGATCGATAGGTATAACTGAGTATCATGAATGTCACAACCCACGCTTGCATAATCTTGTCACAAGATCTCTGACGTAATTGCTGACGTAATCTGCACTCTGCGCATTCGTTGGCGTCTGTAGCCACCTGTCGGAAGCTCCGTCTTGAACCGGACTCTTATCCACTTTTAATCCACTTTTTTCGTTACATTTTTTATATTCTTTTATTTAACTTAACTTTATTTAAGTTTTACGTGGGTTAAGGATTTTAGTCATCCGACATGGATATTAAGATAGATGACCGTAAAAACGCGATCAACGCTACTGATCGCAACAAAGCTCCGGTGACTATGCAAGCCGAGATAACTCTGCCCCTTGAGGACTGCTCACTCCTTAAGAAAGCGAACAAGAAGATTGCTGACCTTATGGAAGACATCCGACGACTTTCAGAGGAACTCAAAGAGAAAGATTCCCTACTGACTGGCTTTATGGATGTGGCTTCAGTACAAGCCAAACAGATTGTTTCTCTTAGCGCAACCGCTAACATCCAGGACACCGTGTTTTGGGACCCC
>NC_060168.1:6179182-6196773 GCF_021292245.1 Micropterus dolomieu | reverse complement strand
AGCCTACTCTTAAATGTGGAGATGGTGTCTGCCTCCTGAACCCAAACTGGAACCTGGTTCCACAGGAGAGGAGCTTGATAGCTGAACGCTCTGGCTCCTAGTCTACTTTTGGAGACTCTAGGAACCACAAGTAACCCTGCATTCTGGGAGCGCAGTGCTCTGGTGGGGTAGTAAGGTACTATGAGCTCTTTAAGATAAGATGGTGCCTGACCATTAAGAGCTTTGTAGGTAAGAAGAATGATTTTAAATTCTATTCTGGATTTTACAGGAAGCCAATGCAGAGAAGCTAAGAGAGGAGAAATATGATCTCTTTTCCTGGTTCCTGTCAGAACACATGCTGCAGCATTCTGGATCAGCTGAAGAGTCTTAATGGACTTTTTCGAGCAGCCTGAGCTGGTTGAATAATGTTAAATCAGTAAACTGCTGAACTTGAAGTGTTTGCTAGCTTGAGGTTTGTGTTTCAGCTCTTGCTGGGAGCGATGGTTTCACATGGATTGGGTATTGTTGAGAAAGTCGAATGAGAATGAAGCCTGGGTCAAAAAAATGAATGGGACCACAGCTGGATGTGCATCAAACACCTGCTGAATACTGGCTGACAGCATTGTGTTTTTTACTACATACAGCGTGCTAACCTCGACAGCCCAGCTCAGAGTGTGCACAGTGAGGTGGGGCTATTCACAGACTGGTCTGTCTGAGAGTGGGCGAGGTGGAGCTGAGTGAATCCATGTGCTGCACGCCTCTCTACAAAGAGATTTTACCCATTTTAGTAAAAAAGAAGATCAGAATGTGGCAGTTAATGTTGATATGGTGGCGGGATGCCACAAATAAATCAAAGCATGGGAAATACTGGACATGTAATACAAATAACATTTAAACATATGGATAGAAACTTATAAACGTATAAAAGATAAGAGGACAACCTACTATTTACTAGTGCCACCATCACTCCTTCTATTGTGTGTACTACTATTGGTGCTACTCCTGCTGACTTGACTTTAAAATCCTGTTCAATTAAATACTACTAATGAATGCTTTGATACAAACCATGTGCATCTTTCTATCGCATCTTATTTCACATTGCTTTGCATCTGTCCAACTATCTCAGTAACAGGTTTGTCTGTCTGTCTTTCTATCTGTGTGGGTTGTAGGTTTTCACCAAGTCAGGTGCTGAGCAGCAGCTGCTAATGAGAGCGCTGGATCTGAAGAGGTCTTTAGAAGCTGCCCTGCAGAAACACAAAGAGCTTCACATTGATTACAAGACCAGGGTCCGCAAAGTAGTGAGTTACATACATAATATATTTTCACTTGTAGTTGAATGAAAAATGTGTCAAATAAAGGTAAAACACATGTGGTATCCCTCAGCTGACTGACTGAAACAGTTGAGTCGTTATATGTCAAATAAAAAGTAAGGGTTAGCTCATAATTCTTGTATTCTTATATACAGGTGGGTAATGATGTAGGGAAAACAAAGCTTTTTTTGTAATAAACCGCTGACACACTTCTGTTTTACCCATGTTGACATTTACAAGCCAAAAGAAAACCCTGATGATGTAGTTTCTCCTAGTATAGAGCATGGCCAGCAGGTGGCAGCATCCTACTACAAATCATACTCCAGCAGTACAGATGTTCCATTTCCTGTGGAGTGATTCAGTTAGAAAGAAGAGCTACAGAGGCGAGATGTGTTGATAACTGGGTCCCTCTCGAAATGCGCAGTCTGTTGGTCAGCTCCCACAGGTCTGAGCAGGCACCACCGTTCTGCATCAGCTCAGCCTGTGTTTTTAAAAACCAGAAAAGCTAGCTACTAGCTTAACACGGAGAACAGCCAGGAGGTCAACCTGCTCTCAGTTGTCAAGGCCTTTTCGCCTCCACCCTCACCTACACATGCAGACTGTCTTTATAGTGGAACTGTGATTCTTAAACCAAAACACATATTGAAATAAGTTATTTTTGAAATGTTGCTTTGTATTTGAAGAGAGAGGTTTGGACCTTTTGAATGGAGTCCTATACAAGCAGAATTTTCTTCAGCATCTTGTGATTTCTATCTCTCAAAGGGCTGGCTATGTGCACACCTCCAAATTCATGTCTTGAATAATACCACTAGTAAATATTTGAAAATGTTCGTAGCAGGTTAAAAACAACATACAGTATTGACAGTAAAAGATCTGCAACTTCGAATGCTTGGCACCACACAGGCTTGGCACCACACAGCTGTGGTGCTTGGTGTTTAAGTGGAACCAGGCAGACGGTCTAGAAGATGGGCAGTTCACATTGAAGTCCACTTAAAGACTATTACTGAGCCGCCACAAGACATATCCTGAACTGTTGCCTGATTCCTGTTTCAGCAATGAACTGATAAAAAGAAAAAATCTACAAAATAGAAAATTAAATCCCATTGCAAGTTATTTTTGCTCTTTTATTTTTTGTACTATACACCTCAAACTCACTGGCGACCTGTCCAGGGTGTACCCCGCCTTGCGCCTGATGTCAGCTGGGATTGGCTCCAGCCCCCCCCCGCGACCCTGTACGCAGGATAAGCGGTTGATGATGGATGGATGGACACCTCAAACTCATCCAAACATTATTGTTATTATTGTTCTTCATTCATTTGTATGGCTTTCAAAAGCGTCTTCTTCCTGTTTTCTTCTTTAAATGTCTCTCTTCATTCTTGCGTTTCCGCGAGCTCCCAGAGGGAAATATCGTACTAGAGACAAGGGAAAGGGAGGATAGAAATATTAATAGTAAAGACATTTGGGAGAGGTGAGATAGCAAGGCACATCCATAATAAAAATGCATCAGAGAGAGGAAGAGAAGAAATTGGGTAGCAAGTGGGAGGATGTAGCCATTCATTCACTTCTCTACCTCTAATGTGCCCCATGGCTTGACAGCTGATATGTCTTTCTTGCTGCCTCTATATCTAGCTTAGCATCATCATTCTGCTGTTGTTTGAGTAGGCCAAAAATGGAGGTATCTAACCAGGCCGGTGTTGTTATAAAGCTTGTCATTTGGAACGCTTTTCAGTCAAATTACTTATTTGAAAGGGTTTAATTTGTGCTGAAGTCTGTGTTTTAGAGGTGGGATACTTGCTACATACGTACAGCGCTGAGAATTAGATCTAATCCAATTAAGTCCAAGAGCAATGAATGCAAACTGCTGTATCCGTTTGGAGAAAAAGGCATAAAAGTTGTAGCATGTGAATCCATCTTTAGCTGAACAAAGCTGCAGAGTGACAGTGACAGAGCGCCAGGCGTCTCGCTCTGCCTGGTTATCACTGTCAGAGACCAGTCTGCTGCACCAGCAGGCCCAGCACTACGATAACCACACAACTTACAGCCCCTTTATCATAATTAGCTTTTCCTTTTTAGCCTTAAAAGGCCTTCCATTACTGGGTCCTTCTCTATCGGGCCGCTGACACACCACACGATTGGTTTCTCTCTCAGCGGGTCTCTCAGTATAGTCAGAGAGAGAGGGAGAGCGAGAGAGCACACTTGAGCACTGTATGACGGGTGAGGTGGAGACAGAGACACATTTTCTCCTGAAATGTGATAAATATAGAAAAATAAGAGAGCAATATTTTGAGAAATTCCATCTCTTTGTACCAGATTTTAAAGGAATAAATTTAAATTTTACATGAAATTTAAAGATTCATCCTAGGAGAAGGGCATATGGCAAACCTTGGCCCAGGATGAGGCCAACATGAGGACAGTAGATTTCTTTAAATGACACCATCTAGTGGTTGTTCTAAGCTGTAGCTGTAAGGTTAGGGTCACACTAATACGTTTTCATTTTAATAAGACGTGGATGGAGGTTATTTGAAATGGTGCTACAACGCTCCTAGGTACGTTGTTATTTTAAAACGATCGTCATTAAGGTGGCTGCTACACATTATTAAAGATAAGGGTCTATATACATGTAATCCATTCTTATTCACGTACACTGGGTGTGCCAGTGCAAACAGGAAGCAGATTGTCTACTCAGCGGTAGGTTGCGTAGTTGAACAAAATACTACAAGTGAAGAACAGCAATGGCCAAATATAAACCCGAGATTTCTTTGCTTGGAGCGATGATGAGGTGGAACTGTTACTGAGGAGCAGGACTGGCCCTAATCCCCTCATGTGGGGCCTCTTGCCTCACATTAGCTCAATAGTGAGGCATACGTAGAACCAGCTACTGTATACAATTAGCCTTGTAGCAACATGATGAGCTGCAGTTCTTAACTATTAACTAAAAACACTCACTGAAACACTCAAAGTAAAACTGACACATCCAGTTTGAATTTATATTTATTTTTTACAGTATTGTCTGTACATCTAGATAATAATTTGGCACAGTGTAAAAAGCAAAACAACTTCAATACAACAGAAATCACTCCTGTACACTATAAGCGTAATTGGCCAATGGCCATGAGGAGAACACTGCGTGCAAATGCATGATTCAAGGACCCATGCAAACCAAGTCCTTATTTGGTCAGAAAGATGGGATGACCACAGAGCAGGATTGAGTAGGAGGTGTAGGTGAAGCAGAGTTCCCACAAACAGAAAATCAACAGTTAGAATTTGAGCTGAAAAATTAGTTGGGAAATCTTAAGTTACTTGTGTACACACAATAACATTTTCCAACAGAGATAAAGACAGTGGCAACAAAGAGGAAACTTACCAGCAGGATTACTGAAACCAGTCACAGCGGACAAAGAGGTGTCAGTTGTTTTATTCATTTTGAAGTCTGTTTAAACCATTACCTTGATTATTAATTTACCATTGCCAACATATAGTAAACTTAGCAGCAACATTAGCTGTCATGGTATCCTCTGTACCTGAACCAGGAATTACAGCAAATTTATCTTACAAGAAGACAACACAGTCAGTTGTGATTTAATTTAGTTTGACTTTTTTGACAGGGACATCAGCATTTCTGAAAATGAAAACACATTTTAGCTAGCGGCTATAAATGATTGTCAATAAGTTAATAAACAGCCTATTACAATATACATTTCAACGTTTAATGCTGTAAATAAACATGTAAAGAATAAAATTTTCAATAAATGTTTTTAAAGTGCGTAAATAAATCCAAAATTGTAACCCTAACCCTGGGTCGTCAGTGCGCATGTGTAGACGTAGCGTGTGTGTGTGTGTGTGTGTGTGTGTGTGTGTGTGTGTATAGTGGCAGGAACACTTGCTGAAGAGTATGAGCCCCAGCTTCACTGTTTTTATGCCGAGTTGTCCGAACCTCACGGGACTTTTGGATAATTTATCACCGTTGATGAACCACACAAAGAATATTTTATCGTTTTTAAATAGCCGGCTACTTAAAATAGACCCGCGAGGAACCGCGACGTGCACGCAGTTGTTGGCATCATGGAATGCATGCAAAACTCTGCACAAGACCGGCGAATGGCAGGCGAGAGAGAGAGAGAGAGAGAGAGAGAGAGAGAGAGAGAGAAGGTTCGCAATCGCCACGCACAAAAAAACACATGATCAGGCAGGACTTCACGACGTAAATCCTTAGTCGGGGACAAGTCCTACTGTTCACTGCGAAAAGGCCTTACAGACAGCACACTGTAGTCCACACCTGCAGCTAGCTAGCACCCACAAGTGTGAACAACTTTTTAAAAGTGTCTCACTTAATAAAGTGTTTTGTCACTAAACGATCATCTGGTCAATATAACATTACTTAATAATAATACATTTTATTTCTATAGCTCTTTTCAGGACACCTTACATTAGAACTTATGTACATTTAAAACAGATTAAAAACATAAATAGCAAAGTATAAAATAAATGAACAGTAGATAAAAACGTGGTGCGGAAATACATAAGAGCGAAGGGGGGACCATATAAATAACAAAATAACAAACAGCAGCAGGTGTAATATAACATTATTTGAGGTTAAAAGCTAGTCTAAAAAGGTGGGTTTTGATAAGTGATTTGAAAGAGTCCATGTCGCTGCAATCTCAGATGTGTATGGGTAAGGAGGTCCATAGGGAGGGGCTGCGATGGTGAAAGCTCTGTCGCCCCAGGTATGGTGCTTGTTCCTGATTTGTGGTGGAGAATGTTAGTGTCAGAGGAGCGGAGGTTACAGGAGGGATTGTGGTGGTGGAGCAGGTCTGTGAGGTAGGAAGGGGCCTTGTTATGGAGGGCTTTATGTGTGAGGAGGAGGATTTTGTACTGAATGCGTTGGCGAACAGAGAGCCAGTGAAGATTCTGGCGGACAGGGGTGATGTGGTCACGAGTGCGTGTGAGGAGGCGGACAGCAGAGTTTTGGATATATTAATAATAATAATAATAATAATAATAAAAACTTTGATATAGCGCCTTTCACAAACCCAAGGACGCTTAACAAACAAAAAGGGAGGGGCGGGGTGAGAGGTGTGAGGCCAGGGGAGATTAAAGCCCATAGGCCTCGGTAATATATTGTTTATTTAGGGCTTTGGCAGGTGAACCATAGAGGATACTATTGCAGTCAATTCTGGATGTAATGAAGGCGTGAATCAGGGTTTCGGCAGCAGAGAAGGTGAGTGATGGGTGGAGACGGGCAATGTTTGTAAGGTGAAAGAAGGCAGTCCTGGTGACATGATTGATGTGGTGACCAAAAGTGAGGTTGCTGTCAAAGATGACTCCAAGGTTGCCGATGTGTGGGGATGGATACAGGGATGAGTTTTTGTGAGTGATTTGGGGCCGATGATGATCATGTCAGTTATTATAATTGAGTTGTAAGAAGTTGGTTTGCATCCAGGTTTGTATGTCGGTGAGGCAGTTGGTCGGAGTTGCAGAGGTAACTGTGGTGATGGATTTGGTGGAGATGTAGATCTGGATGTCATCGGTGGAAGTGGTAACCATATCTACGTATGAAATTACCGAGTGTCAGGATGTAAATGATGAACAGGAGAGGACCAAGCACCAAACCTTGGGGGACGCCTTGTGACAAAGGAGCAGTGGAGGTGCAGTTATTAATGAACTGTTCTCTGTTGGTGAGGTAATAGCGGAGCCAGGAGAGTGCGGTGCCAGAAATATTGGAGTAAGTTTCCAGTCGGGAGAGAAGAGTGGAGTGGTTGATTGTGTCGAAGGCTGCAGTTAGGTCGAGCATGATTAGGATGGTGAGGTGACCGGAGTCGGCGGAAAGGAGGAGGTCATTGGTTATTTTGAGGAGGGCTGTTTCAGTGCTGTGTTGTGAGCGGAATCCAGATTAGTGGTGAGGTGGGTTTGAATTTGCTGCGACAACACGTTCCAGGATTTTTGATAGGAAGGGGAAATTGGATCTGGGTCAGAAATTGGACAAGATGTCAGGTTTGAGACCAGGTTTCTTGAGGATGGGGTGACAGCTGCAACTTTGAGTGTTGTGGGGACTGATCCAGATGTGAGGGAGGAATTGAATTTGATGATGAGTGGGGTGATGGATGGAAGGCAGGTCTTGATTAGGGATGATGGAATGGGGTCTAAGCTGCAGGTGGAGATATTCATATTTGTGGTGAATTGTAACAGTTCTAAAGGGGACAGAGGTGAGAAACAAGACAGTGACTGAAAGTGTGGAGGGGTGAGGGCAGGTGGGGGAGTTGAGTGGACTGGGGAAGTAGTGAAGTTGCTGGAGGTTAATGCTAGAAATATGATTTAATGTGAGATCAGTGGAGCAGACCAGTTCGAGGATGTGACCATGGGAATGGGTGGGGAAGTTGATGTGCTGTGTGTAGTTGAAGCAGTGTTACAGTTCCATAAATTCAGTGGCGGATTTGCAGTTGTGGTGTTTCGTTAATGTGGAAATTAAAGTCTCCAAGGAGGAGGAAATTGGGTGATATGGCAGAGAGATGGGTAAGGAAGTGAGAGAGGTCAGAGAGAAAAGAGAGATTTGGCTTAGGGGAGGTGGTAGATGATGGCTGTGACAATGGGAGTGGGACCAGATGTTTTGAAGGTGAGATGTTCAAAAGATTGAGCAACAGGGGTGGAAATAGCGGATATTTTGATGTCCTTTCTGTAGATCGTGGCCACACCAACTTCTCGTCCCTCCGAGCGAGGTAAATCCTGTAAGTGTGATCTGGTTTAGTGAGAAATAATCCAGGGGTTTGTGCCAGGTTCTTGTGATGCAGAGGAAGTCCAGTCAGTGATAAATTCGTTCTGATTTTTATTGCTTAATGATCGAGTATTGAGCAGAGCCATATTCAGGTGACGTTGTTTTGGGATTTGTTGGAAGGACTGGGGGAGAGGAAGAGGTTGAAGAGATTTACCTGTGAATTTTTGTGATGACATGGTGGGGAAATGCGTTTTGACCACATTGAGGGGATGCAGTTTGCCGCTGAGAAGTGGTATGAAAATAGGCGAACAGAGCGTTTATGTGAAGGAAGGGGAGCTGGTGAGGGTAATTGAACTGGGAGCAGCTGCATTGGGTGGAGAAGAAGACTTCAGGGAAACAATGTGTGGTGTAAATAGTCACACACGTGAGGCAGACTGTACGGTATGTTGTAGGTTGACTGCTAAAAACGAGCTACCTTGTCTGTTTGGGTGCACTCCTTTGGTCCTATAAAAAGAGAAACGGTTCCAAAACAGATTAAAATTTTCAATAAAACCTGGAGCCAGGCATTGACGCTGAGGAGTCTGCTGAAGCGCTCTGAATCATGGGACAAAGTTGGTCCACCAAAGGACCACTGATAAAAACCGATTTACCACAACTTTTTAAAAGGCTAAAAAGTTCAATAAAATCCTTTTTTGTCTGCTCAGATTCCCGAGGAGCTGTGTCATTATAGCCAATATGGACAATCACCCGGTTTATGGAGGATGGGAGTGAGTGCAGCAGTTCAGGTAGTTTGCTAAGCGGAGTCGGGACTGTGGCTTCAGGAAGACATTATGTGGTGGTGTTGAAGAAATGGATGTTCCTGATATCGAAGTGGTAGGGGCGAAAAGGTGAGGGATGATGAGGGAGCTTGAAGCCAGGTCCGGGCGAGGTGGTCTGCCGGAGCGTCGGAGCACGGCCTCCTTTAGAATCCTGCAGCAGGCGGAGGAGATCGAGGTTAAGGAGGAAGGCTGCTGGGTTTGTTCTCCGATGGGATCCCGAGCCACCCGTTTGGTGTCAGAGCTCTCAGCTGCTGGCGGGGAGTAGGCTGCAGGTTGGGCAGACTGTGTGGATGGGACTTGGCCAGGGGCAGGGGGATGCACGGGGGGGGGGGGGGGGGGGGGGGGGGGGGGGGGGGGGGGGGGGGGGGGGGGGGGGGGGGGGGGGGGGGGGGGGGGGGGGGGGGGGGGGGGGGGGGGGGGGGGATCAGCTGGATGGTCCGGGTTGGAAACAGCCAGTGGAGCATAGTGGTTGGATAGATTCAAGCAGGGGAGGGAGTCAGACCTTACCGTGCCTTTCGTATGGCCCCTGATCACCACCACATGTTGACCCTTGTTTTGGGGTGGAGTAGGAGGGCTGATGACCGGTGGATGGTTCCCATAGGACGGTGTCCTGATTGGTTGAGCTCAGCTGTTTTTTTGAGTGCTCTGCTATCATGAAGCTGGAAATGAGTGGGAGACGGGCCGAGAAGCTGGTCAGCAGGGAGTCCTTCCTCTGCAGTTCATCTGAGAGCCCACGGATGTCCTCCTTAAGGTCAGAGATCTTTTTATTTGCCTTTCTCAGCAGTTTTCTGTCCTGGCAGGTCACATCAGGCATCATTGTCATGTGTTGTCTTCGGCAGATGTAGGTAGTGGCTGATGAACAGAGATAAGAGAAGGCTAGTACAGGGCTAACAGAGGGAGGCAGCTGTAGAAAGGTGATCTATTTATTATCTGTCGCTATAAACCAAAGTGCGTGGACACTTACAGGCAGGGGCTCCAAACTGGAGCCCACTGTGCTGGTATGGCTTTGATAGGGGGTCGAAGTATAAAACTTACCCCCACGGGTCCAACATGTGGACCCACTGCGGAGATGAGGCTCTGTTTTTCGGAGTTGGCGTAGACGGCTCTCGACAATGATCCAGGCATCCGATTTTTAAAATAAGTGGACCGGATTAAAAGTGTTTAAAACAAATCAGTAATAAAATTGTATCCTAAAACTATGGTGTAAGCCAAGTTAAAATCACTTTGGGAGAGGAGTAGTCGGTGCTCAAACAAAACGCTGTGCTGCCCTAAGTTGCGCCGTTGCCGTAAGTTGTTACCTTACCTTAAGTTGTTAACATTACCTTATGCATGCTGTAACTCATTGGGATCATTTTTGTAAGATAACATTAGGCCAAGGATTGCTATGGTACTAAAAAGCAGCCACAACAGCTGCAACTGGAGAAATGGATCTGATAGCTGACACAAGTTGACAAAAAAACTTTATTTAATGTGGATTAATGGATAGATTTGGTACGCTGACTAGCAAATGCTACCGGAAGAGAAACCTGAAACCTCCAGCACAGAGAGGACTTGACAGTCACTTGTCTGTCACTTGTCAATGACAGCAAGAGTTCGCACCAGCGTAGCGAAAGTTTTGACAGCAGTCGAGCATGCGAGCAGTATTGTAACCCGCGAGTAGACAACTGTGCTTTGAGCTCACCCAGAAAGTATAAGCCCTTGCTCTGCTGCTCGCCAAACTTTAATCTGCTCGCTCGCTTGCGATTCATCTTTTTGTGAGTAGGTGGGCGGATCCAGTCCTTATTGTATTACTACATATGATTGATTACAGTCCCACACACACACCAGCGACCCAGGCACTTTGGGCAGCGTGCGGGGTCCATCGGGTTAGACAGGAAGGCACACACTGTGAGCAAACGTGATGAAAAGGGGTATAAACACGGTGACACAGATGTATAATGAATGTGTAAGTCTATAACGGACTGTTGGTAATGCAGACATGAAATTTACATCATAGTTTTGCGAGTTAAATGAGACGGCGTGACGTGTTAAACAGTAGCCTACATCACCTAGTATGCTATTGATGAAGAAACTGTCACCTGTAGCCTGCTAAATATGTGTGTGGGTGTGTAGAACACTATCAGTGTGTGTTTTCAGAGTGAATGTAGACATTTTATGTTCATGCGGGGTAAAGAGGGAACATGAATGTTTATAACGTCAGTCAGAAGACGTAAACAGCTCTACGTAGCGACAACCTTCTGCTGATGTGCATGTAAATGCTCCGTATTTGTATAGCGCCTTTCTAGTCTTTCTAGTCTTTTCGACCACTCAAAGCGCTTTTACACTACATCTGCATTCACCAGTCATACACATTCATACACTGAGCCTAAGTGCTCAAACGGAAACTAACATTCACACTCATTGGCGGAACAGCCGCCAGGGGCAAATCGGGGTTCAGTATCTTGCCCAAGGACACTTCGACATGCAACCAGGGGGATTGAACCGCCGACCTTCCGATTAACGGCCAACCCGCTCTACCTCCTGAGCCACATGTGTTTCTGTGTTTATAGAGAGATAATAAATAAAATAATTTATTTTACACTTATGCACGCCTGGAAGTCCCTTTTGTGTCCAAGTGTGCAACAAAACTTTAGCGAGTAAACTCCACAGTCTCTCATCCTCTTTGCTGGAGGCCTATACAAGCACAGCTAACGTTAGTTTGGCAATTGTTACAAACAAGCTAAATTGAACGCTGTCTGTAGCATTAGCACTGGCCTGTAGTCTTAAAATAAGACACATTGTTGTAAACTAAGCTGCTGGCTGAGACAAACCAGCCACTCCTCCTTCTACCAGGTTACCTGCAGGCAGGTAACAGCAGAGAGGAGGAAGAAAGACTGATACAGACTGTCTGAGTTCTTCATTTTTTCTACATGTCTCTCAGTATTTTGATTTCAATTTATAGTGATTTTGCTATTGTAAACTTTAAAGTTGCTGTTCTAGAAACAACATGTAGTTGTATTTAGAATACTCAATTTTGGCTGAATGTGAAAAGCAGTCAAAAGCTTGGCTACATTTCACTAAACCCAAAGATAAGGAGGAAGTGAAGTGCCATTTATGATTCAAGTTAATTTCATCTAAGAGGGGACACAACATCAATGCTAAAGCACCTTAACATTGTACAACATTAAAAGGAAAAATGCAGCACTGTCTTTGAGTTGGAACACCGCCAACTCCAGCTGCCAATGGGTCTTGTCTTTCCACCAAATAATAGAAAAGTATCAATTGACACGGATCATTAAGCAGTCTCTAATTATATCAATACTAAGTAAAACAGTAAAATAAATAACTGCAAGATGTTGTTGTTTTACTTTTTTATCACACTTTCATACTTAATAGGCTTCTTTTTGGTCCTGCTCCTACAGGCAAGGCAAGTTTATTTGTATAGCACATTTCAACAACAAGGCAATTCAAAGTGCTTTACATCAAACATAAAAGCAACACAGGGAAATTGAAAAACAAATTAAAATATAATTTTGAAAAGGCTGAAATAGAAAATAAAAACAGGATTAAAAAAACAGGGTAAAACAGGACAGTGAAAGTTACAGTACAGGGTACAATCAGGGTTAAAAGAGTTAAATAGAAAATAAAAACAGGCTGAGGGGTTGAGCAAATAATTGAGTTACAATTATTTTTTGTCATTGAAAAGAGAATAAACAGAGAAATATCTACTCTCTCTAGCTAGTCTGTACTTGGGTCCATAACAATATTTGGGTCCACTGAGTTTGGTTAGATTTAAGACCACTTCCTTCACTCTGTTCAATCTTACTGTCTTCATCTTTTCACTCAATTACCTACTCATTTCTCACTGTGTAAATAGTGTTCACAAAAGAAAAAGAAAACAGGATGTTACAGTGCAGAGAGAGATTTAGGGTGCTTTCACACCTGCCTCATTTAGTTCAGAGAGTTCGTTTCCCCTCTTGGTGCGGTTCATTTGGGCAGGTGTGAATGCAGCAATCGCACTCGAGTGCGCACCAAAAGCGGACCAAACAAGCGTGTACGCTTTCAAACGGACTCTGGTGCGGTTCACTTGTGGTGTGAAAGCAAATGAACCAAACACAGGATTTTATGATAACAGATATGTGATCTGAGCATTATTTCCAAAGCTAAACCACTAATAAATCCATCGCCTGACCGCGAAATGTGTTCAGCGATCTTATAATTGATCTGAATAAGCCTCTATATTTATGAAAACCATTTTATAAGGTACAGCCTACTTGTCAGCGCGGGTATTTCCCTGATTAATAGGTTAAAATCTGTTAAAAAAAGAGGGCAAGTAGTATTCCGTTTACCCTGTCAGTTCATTAAGTCCATAAAACATGTGTGACAGCGATACTACAGTATACTATAAGCGAATAAACCCTGAATTGTACATGTCCTGTTTTTACGTTATTATTCATAATAGGCTCTGCGGTCGATCTGCTGTCTAGCATTACTAATCATGCTTATAATAACTTCGTCACCGGAGTTTGATTTCCCCACGTGGGTCCTGATGACGCAGGATGACAATCGCCAAAGCTGTCCAATGAACAAGTTACCTGGACCAAATTAACCTAACTACAGGTGTGAAAGCACCCTTAGGCTTCAAATTGAATTTGAACATCACTGTGGAGTGCAGTGTGGTAGCAATTTTATGTGCATGATTTGTCTGTTTTCTTGATTAGATAGAAGAATACTCAGGTGCTCAGAATGTGAGAAATAAAAGGACATTAATTCTCAACAATTTAAGTTTCTTATTCTAAAGGGTTGAATAGTAAACAATAAAAAATGACAAATTTGAGGTGCTTGTGCTTTAGTATTTCCCTTTTATGCAACTATATGCTGATCCTCCACTGCATCTTCTAATAATCATGTATACACAACGTGTCTCCAGCTGTGCTGATTTTTTTGTTGTCTGTATGTTTCTGACTGAAAGTATTTCTTTATTTTTTGAGAAAATTCTTACTACTACTTAAAATAAAGTAAGAACTATTTTGGATAAACAAGCCGTTTCTCTAAGCTCATGAAAAGTTGGCTTTGTAGAGATACATGGTTCGCAGACAGTGATACTACAAACATGATCTTATTGAATATGATGCATTGCTGTAGATAAAACTACCCAAAAGTATGAGCTCAAACATCTACAGAAGTAAAATACACACATACACATCAATGCAGCAGTCTTCTTAAACCAGAATCAGATATAATTGTTTCACACTGATAGGGAATATTTTACTGTACAATGAGTAATTTTACTTAAACATTCTTAAGTACATTTTGCTCATAACACTTACATTCATGTATTTAAATTTGACAATGTGGTATTAGAACTTTTACTGTAGTAAATAATCTGTGTAGTTCTTCTGCCACTGGCTGGAATTGCATATATCATCATATAATTGTTCAAATGTCCATCTTCAAGTTGAAAAAAGAATGTTACTGCCTAGGAAAAAACACAATAACCAAGGCTTAATGACGTGTAGACATCTCTCAGGTCTTCATCTCATTACCAACTTCTCTTGCAGCAGTTGGCATCCAGCTTGTTGGTGCTAAGGACAGGGACTGTAACCAATCATGTGTAGTGATACAATGCCGACTGGATTCCTTTCAGGACCTGAAAATAACATGGTTTGTTAAGGTGTCAGTGAAACATCTCTGTGGTCACGTTGATGTTATGTCTTTTAATTGCTAACGCTATTGTACAGCCATTGTTTCCAATGGTCTGCCAAGATACTGTTGCTTCTACTGCTGCTGCTGCTTGTTCTTGTTTTATGGCAGTTGGCCGATGGCCAATCATATGTAGTAATACAATAAGGACTGGATCCACCCACCTACTCACTTGAAAGATGAACCGCGAGCGAGCGAGCAAGCAGATGGCAAGCAGCAGAGCAAGGGCTTATACTTAGGATTCTGGGCGTGCTCAAAGCACAGTTTTGTCCTTGCAGGTTACAATACTGCTCGCGCGAGCAGAGAAATTCTGTGCGCAAAAGGGATATGCACACATGCGGATCACATTTACGCTCATGATATGCCACCATAAAACCGGACCCTGAAGCAGCTAGGGGTTCAGGCTCTTGCTCAGGTGCACCTTAGGCAATCGTC
Organism: Micropterus dolomieu; assembly: GCF_021292245.1. Taxonomy (NCBI): domain Eukaryota; kingdom Metazoa; phylum Chordata; class Actinopteri; order Centrarchiformes; family Centrarchidae; genus Micropterus; species Micropterus dolomieu. The sequence continues at coordinate 6,181,840 of NC_060168.1, read as the reverse complement.
CCCAAGGACTGAGCTAATGCCACATCTACCTACAATGTAATAACAATGTTATATCGTAGCAGGTATTAGTCTATTGTCTGTTTCACATCCACTAATTCTATGTGAGCCACTGACAGGTAAAAGCTAACAAGCAACTAAAAGATGCAAACTTCACTTCCCATTCTGATACATCTTCTAGTTGCCAATCTGAGGCTCATACAGCTACAGAACGTGCCTGGAAGAGAACTTTAAGGAGAGCTTATCACAGTGTAATGCAACAGGCAGCTTTCAGAGCGTCTTCTCGAGCTTCTTCATAGTTTTTAGACTAGTGAATTTGTTTGAAGGGAGTTCTCAGTAAAAGCTATGACCAGGAGGATCCCATAAGCATCCGTTGAGCTCTACTAACCAAAACCGTGGGTTTATGTTTAGGAAAGGATAAGACACGCAGACTTATTTGAACGTATCTGTTTTTAAGAGTGTGTTCAGTCACTCCGGGCTCCATACATACAGGCCCGGGCCTTGTTTACTGCTGATAACCCATCTTATCACAGCACAATGGATGTGGCCGCCTGTTTCTCACTGGAGATAAACAAAGAAAGACTATCCTTCTATTTCGATCATCCAACGCTCTCTCCTTTTCATTTGTGCATTGATTCTCTGAGTGTGTCTCCTCTCAGTTGGACACCAGTAATGTGTCTTCCTCTTGCTCTCTTTTCTTCTTTTTCTCTCTCATTATGCATTATGGTTCATCATAGGAAGTGTTGGTGCTGTGTTAATTGTACCTCAGAAAATTGGTTGATCAGTTACTCTTTCATTAATGGAGTAAGTAAGTGTGGTAATACATGTAATACATAACCCGTCTGATCCTGTGGATCAGGAGTGCTGACTGGCGATACCGACCTTCTGAAGCCATCAGGGATGGACCAGATGTGACCAATCCACACTAAAAACAGTTTCCTCATCACTATCATTATAAAATGTTTCCTCTTAAACTTACATTTACTCAGTCCCTTTTCAGGACATTCCAGGTGTCTTTACAGAACCTACAGAGGTCCCCAGTAAAATGAAGAATAGCACTGTGTAATTTCACTTTGGCAGTGGGCGAGAATGTATAATGACTGTTTTGATCAGGCAGGAAGGGGGAACTGAACTAGACGGGTGAGAATAGGCTCGTTGACAGGAAAGGTTTGGGAAGCTCTGGGCTGGCTAATAGAGCTGCCAGGCTAAGTTAGTGAAATAAAGATGTCACCCTATACATCATATAAGCTGACTGCTCCCCAGAGACAAAGGGTACGTCTGTGCATGTGTGTTTGGGGGTGGAAGAGTATAATGGGGTAAAGCAGCGGAGAGGAAGCTATTGAGTGAGAGCGAGGAGAGTGGAAAGCTTTTTTCTCATTAGTGTGGGATCCCATGGGATCCTTTCTAGGTAGTAAATGAGTAAGAGTGCAAGGTGGTAATAGAGATGTGGGTTGTTGTGCCAAATCAAGCCCTGAACAGGTCAAACTCCACTGGAAGCTTTAGGCCTAATTAGTTTGTAAATATGTTTAAATCAATCAGTGGCAGTTGGCTTCCACTCCCTTCAACAGAGCACAAATACAAAGATAATATGCTGTAACTGAGTACTGGTACTGATGAAAACAGGGTCACAGATTGATTTGTAAATGAATAAAATAAAGGTGCTCAGATAAGGACAGCTGTGGTTCAGGAGATAGATCTGGTCCTCTCATCACTGGGTTGTAGGTTCAAACCCCACCTCCTCCTGTCCACATGTTAAAGGGTCCTTGGTTAAGACAAAATGTATCCCGATGGTTGGCCAGGGCCCTGCGTGGTTGCTAGCTGCCATCTGTGTGTGAGTGAATGAGAGGCAAAAACCTTGTAAAGCACTTCAGATAAAAACACTATAAAACATGCAGCCATTTTCTGTTTAAAATCACAAAAAAATGTTTCAGTTCGGTGAATATATAACTTAGCTGTCTGTGTGTGCTGAAAACAGTCTGTAAAAGGGAAACAGCACTATCCCAGCCATGATGTGTGTGTCACTGACATTAAATAACTTGCCCACGGACATTCAGCCGTTGTTGTTTGGAGCTGCTGTGCTGGCTCTGGGACCGACTCGTCCTCTCTGCTTGTTAGCTTCATGTTAGCTTTGCAGCAGCAACTGTAGCGACAGATAGCTAACCCACAACTTAGCTAACGTTAGTTACATTACTTGCTGTGTCGTTGTTTGCTCTGTATCATGATGTTTGTCATGGTGTTCAATTTCTCCAGAATCTTAAAGCCCGACTTTAATGATGGCCAGCATACATTTTTAAATTCAGAATGTGATGTAGTGTAAAGAACTTCGAGTGATCGGAAGAATAGAGAGGCGCTATATACAGTGGGGGAAATAAGTATTTGACCCCTTGCTGATTTTGCAGGTTTGCCCACTTACAAAGAATGCAACGATCTATAATTTTAATCATATGTACATTCTAACAGTGAAAGACAGAATCCCAAAGAAAATTCCAGAAAATCACATCATATGAATTTATTAAAATTGATGACCATCTGATGAGGAAAAACAAGTATTTGACCCCCCTGGACAAACAGCATGTTAATATTTTGTAGAAAAGCCATTATTGGCCAGCACAGATGTCAAACGGTTTTTATAGTTGGTGACAAGGTTTGTGCACATTTCGG
>NC_060168.1:6173677-6179082 GCF_021292245.1 Micropterus dolomieu | reverse complement strand
TCTTTGGTCTTGCCCATGGTGGTGATGTTGGATGCTGGTTGTTTGGGTGTTGACAGGTGTCTTTTATACAGGTAACGAGGTGAGGCAGGTGTATTTGATGTAGATAATTTGTTGGGATTGGGGCTGTGTCTTAAAGAAAGACTAACTGGCTTGTAGGAGCCAGAATACTTGCTGTTTGGTAGGGGGTCATATACTTGTTTTTCCTCATCAGATGGTTATCAATTTTTATAAATTCATATGATGTGATTTTCTGGAATTTTCTTTGGGATTCTGTCTTTCACTGTTAGAATGTACATATGATTAAAATTATAGATCGTTGCATTCTTTGTAAGTGGGCAAACCTGCAAAATCAGCAAGGGGTCAAATACTTTTTTCCCCCACTGTAAGTACAGACCATTTACCATTCCACATACAGGTGCTTTCACCCAGTCCCTTTAACCTGTCAAGTCAGTCGTCTATTGCTGGCCTCTAAGTTCTAGGTTGACCTTCCCTTCCAACATTTTCCCAGTCAGGTTAGGTATTTGGAATGTTTTTATGGGGTCCTACAGAACACCTGTCCTCTGTTAAAATATCAGGTTTGAGGTGCAAGAAGAATCACAAAGATCACGTAGCCATTCTTCAGTTACACCTAATATAGTGAGTGTGTGTGTGTGTGTGTGTGTGTGTGTGTGTGTGCGTGTGTAATATTCCCAGGAAGATGAACGTGTATTTGTAAATGCATTTGTGTATAATGTGTTCATTAAGCTAACTGTTTCTCACTTGCTCTCTCTTAAGGGAAATGTCTGTGATAATGGTGGCATTAGAGACACTCAGTATTCCCAAGACATTTTCCATTTCAGTCTTAAATGTAGAATGAAAATATCTAGTTGCTGAGCGTATGAATGTGTGTGTGTGTGTGTGTGTGTGTGTGTGTGTGTGTGTAGCCAGGTGGAGAGCTATATTAACTTGTCAGGGGAGACAATGAAGACATCTCTTGCAGCTTTTTCACCCCCATGCACTCTCCTTTCTCCTCCTTCCTCCCGTCTCCCTCTGTTTTCACTTCCTCCTCCTCACACTCCTTTTCTCCTCCTCTGTGTGAGTGTGTGTGATGGTTAACTTGCCCCTCCCCTCTCTGCCATACACCTGACTTATGGCTGTGCAGTAATAATTTGCCAGACCTTGGCAGGCTGAGTGTACATTAGCATATAAATAGCAGATGCACTGAGTGCCCATCACAGTCGACTACATTTAATTTTTGGTTTATAAGATTGAATGGGTTTTTAAACGCAGCCCCATCAAACTTGCCAAGAGACAAATGAAGTCAGGGGAGCAGTTGTCCGAGGCGGCACCCTCACATCATTTTTATAAAGGATACGAGTCTTATTTAAGAGAGAGGAGGGGGGGAGGAGAGGGGGGCGAAATGCTATCAAAGCTGAATAAGCAGGACACCTGTGGAAGCAGCAACATACTTTAGTTTTTAATCCTGTTCAGACATTGATTTTTTTTTACCCAGTTTCCACACCAAACGGGGAAAAGGCATGTCTTCATGGAGCAGCTTTGTGCACGGGGGCAGCAGGACCTTTTCATTTGCTTATCCTGAAACTTTCTACTTTCTTTGAGGTTTGCTCATACAATTGTTCCAAGTTAGATTCACCAAACTCAAAACATTTCAGCCTGATGAATGTGGCACTGTTAACTTGGAGGAGATTTTCATTAGCATAATCCACAGCCCTAAAATTGCCTTAGAAGGCTGCCTGTTCTGCTCAGGTTGTGGCCATGTTTTATTGTCAAAGGTGTTGCCAAAGAGTAAAAAGAAGACTTTCAGTTCCAATTCCCGCTGTTGAAATCCAGAGGACAAAAACACAACAAATTTAGCAAGTGTTAATTGTACAGCTGCCAAAAGCAGTGGTTTAGGCGACATGAAGTCTAAGGGATGTGATAGTGTATAGATATTAGAGATGGTGGAAGAGAGATTACTATTGTAGCCTACAGGTGATGTTACACCGTACAGTGTGACAGAGACCTGCAGAAGGATCCTGAAGCAGCTGTCAGAGGGACACTCAACATATTGCTGTGCTGAAATAAGCCAATAAAAATAAGCCAATAAAGCAAATTGGCAAGCCATGATGTTGATAATATGGTGAACACAATATTAATTTTGCATTAAGCTTTGAGCACACCATTTAAGTAACTGTATGCAGTAGCAAGAAAATTAATAACTAATTTTAACTTAAATGAGATTTATTATACCTTACTTTGAGACATGCCAGACTTCTTAGTGCATCTGTTTTGTTGACTGGAAAAGGGCTGTATATAATGCTTCGGACACTGTGGCCACTCGGGGGCATCGGTTAGAATGCAGTCCAGACAAGATGTTCCCTTTAGTCGTTTATAGAACAGAGGCTGAGTAGGTTTGTTTAGTTGTGTGTGTGGTTCTACAACAGAGATAAATGAAATATTAGTACAGTCTCTATGTATATTCAGCAGATTAATGTCTTATACAATTATATATATACAATATAACAACCATGCTAAATCCCGTTTTCCTTTAGCTAGTCTTGTGACAAAGGCTTAAACCAAAGCAGCTACAAACTCAAATGAGGAATAACAATAATGGTCACATCTCTGAAATATCTACTCAAATAAGTACAACAATAATAATGCATCATGGTAAATCAGCTGATACTATATGGTCTTAAGGCCAATAGTGTAATGTAGCTGGAAAGCACTAGATGCTGCACTGTATAGATCCATGTAAAGATATCAATTAACACTGTAATGAACATGGTTTACAGTGTGTTGCGAACTACAAATAACCACTGTACGACGATCTTCCGGGCTCGTAAGGCCATACCTTACTAATATATACAGTATATGTACATTGTGCGCTGCCATTATACAGCAATACTAAACGAGCGGCAGTACGTCGCATGAAGTACCATACAAACGAACACAATGCAAACGTTCTTATGAGGTAAACTAGCAAATGTTGGGTTTACTTACGGGTTGTCTGACGCACACACAGTCTTATGGAACACATAGCGAGCACTATTTCGATATATATATATATATATATCGCTCCCTCGCTGTCTCACGCTGAATATCGGCTATTTACTTCCGCATAGCGGAGCGCTGGGCTGTTTCAATTGGTTGCGGTACAAACCAACCTTTCGGCAGCAGTAGTCCTTCGTCACAGCCGCCCCCAAATTCGTCCCAACGAAGTTGCATCCCTAAGAAGGAGTGACCGTATCGGTGTCTGGTATAGCAGGCAGGGAGACGAGGCGAGCAACAGGCCTGGTGTAGGTCTTATCCTTAATTTGGACCACTGCTGTCCTGACTCTTCCGTCAGTACCGGAGACTTCAGTGATACGTCCTAGTGGCCACTGGGCTCTGGGCTGATGGGGGTCCACTACCATGACTATGGTTCCAGGTTGCATCTGTGCAGGGTCCTTATGCCACTTAGAGCGGGTCTGAAGAGTTGGGAGGTAGTGTCGGATAAAGTTGGACCAAAACTGGTCAGCCAACACCTGAGTGTGTCTCCAGTGGCGGCGACTCAGGAGCTCAGACTCTGCATACACTGCCTGTGGTAGTGAGGGGTCGTGCCGCCCCATGAGGAGTACGTTCACTGGGTCACTGGGTCACTGGGTCACTGGGTCAGCATCCGCTACGTCTGTGGACACGTAGTGGACACATTGGAGTTTAAAATCCCCTCTACTTCGATCAGCACAGTTCTTAGGACCTCTTCTGGGACAGTCTGAGTCTGGATGGTAGCGTATAGAGCCGATTTCACAGATCTAATTTCTTTCTCCCAGACCCCTCCGAAGTGCGGTGCACTGGGGGGGTTAAACTGAAACTCGGTCCGTTGTTTAGCCAGATGAGCCTGAAGGGTAGGGTGCAAGGCCTTGAAAGACTCCTGGAGTTCTCTCTCACCTCCTTTGAAATTAGTGCCCTGGTCAGACAGGAGCTCTGCTGGTTTGCCTCTTCGTGCAATAAAACAGCGGAGGGCCATCAGAAAGGAGTCGGTGTCCATACTAGACAGGACGTCTAAGTGCACAGCACGTGTCGTCGGGCACTTAAAGAGAATGCCGCATCTCTTCTCGTGGCGACGACCAACCTTCACTGTAAAGGGCCCAAAACAGTCCACGCCCGTGGAGAAAAACGGAGGTTTCAATAACCTCAGCCTGGCTTGTGGGAGGTCTGCCATTTTGGGCACAACTGGGGTGGCTCTCCATCTCTGGCAGTCCGGGCAAGAGCGTTGGTGATGTTTAACAGCTTCACGACCATGTAGGATCCAGTATTTGCAGCGTAGCTCTGCGAAAAGGCACTCCGCTCCTGGATGGTGCAGGCCTTTGTCCATTTGTTGAATGAGGAGCTGCGTCACTTTATGTCGAGGGTCCAGGACCACTGGGTGGATGGCGTCTGGCTCAAGCTGGTTACTGCGGCGAAGCCTTCCTCCGACCCGGATAAGTCTTACAGTCTCGTCGTACTCGGGGGCTAAGGACAGCAGCCTACTGGTGACAGAAACCGTTTTTCCAGCCTTCAAGAGGCTGAACTCAATTCAATTCAATTCAATTTTATTTATATAGCGCCAAATCACAACAACAGTTATCTCACAGCGCTTTTCATAAAAGAGCAGGTCTAGACCGTACTCTGTGATGATATTTACAGAAGCCCAACAGTTCCCACCAAGAGCAGCACTAGGAGACAGAGGCAAGGAAAAACTTCCTTTTAAGAGGCAGAAACCTCGAGCAGAACCATGGCTCAGGGTGGGCAGCCATCTGCCTCGACCAGTTGGGGTGAGAGAGAGAGAGAGAGAGAGAGAGAGAGAGAGAGAGAGAGGGATGTAAGGAGAGAGAGAGGGGATGGAGGCAGCCTACACAATATACACACAGAGGTACAGACAGTGAAGGTAATGTTGCTATAAACTAAATGAAAAATGGTACAGATATTTATAGTAGTGTTAATGATAACAATCGTAATGTTAATCATTATAATAACAATAATAATAATAGGACTAGTAACAATAGTCGTTGCAGCAGAGGGTGTCGAGCAGGAACACGGGGGCAGCAGGTGACCCGCAGCCACAGATCCAGACTCCACAGCTCCAGAGCCAGAAAACCTGCAGGAAGTGATAGGAGGAGAGAGGAGAGGGACGAGAAAGCACAAGACTACCAGAAAGGGGAGAAGTTGTGTTAGTAACATGCAATAATGGGATAAGGTTGCATACAGAGGGAGAGAAAGTAGAGGAGAGAGGAGCTCAATGCATCATGGGAAATCCCCCGGCAGTCTAGGCCTATAGCAGCATAACTAAGGGATGGTTCAGGACTAACCTGAGCCAGCCCTAACTATAAGCTTTATCAAAGAGGAAAGTCTTAAGCCTACTCTTAAACGTGGAGATGGTGTCTGCCTCCTGAACCCAAACTGGA
>NC_060168.1:6158799-6173577 GCF_021292245.1 Micropterus dolomieu | reverse complement strand
AATAATAATAGGACTAGTAACAATAGTCGTTGCAGCAGAGGGTGTCGAGCAGGAACACGGGGGCAGCAGGTGACCCGCAGCCACAGATCCAGACTCCACAGCTCCAGAGCCAGAAAACCTGCAGGAAGTGATAGGAGGAGAGAGGAGAGGGACGAGAAAGCACAAGACTACCAGAAAGGGGAGAAGTTGTGTTAGTAACATGCAATAATGGGATAAGGTTGCATACAGAGGGAGAGAAAGTAGAGGAGAGAGGAGCTCAATGCATCATGGGAAATCCCCCGGCAGTCTAGGCCTATAGCAGCATAACTAAGGGATGGTTCAGGACTAACCTGAGCCAGCCCTAACTATAAGCTTTATCAAAGAGGAAAGTCTTAAGCCTACTCTTAAATGTCAGCAAAGCTGTCCTGCTGGGCTTGTCTCAGTACTTCTCTCTCTGCTTCCTGGTAATCCTCAGCAAGAAGAGTGGCATGGTCCACCGCCGCCCCATTGCAGGTCTGTGCAACAGCTTCTATCAATGATCTGAAAGATGAGAACTGGTTGACGTCCGGCAGCACCAGCGTTGATACGGTCACGGTGAAGCAGCAGACGGTAGATTTTCGCAGTTCAGAAGAGTCCTCTAAGTTTTCTGTGGCTGGCTGTGTAGGCCAGAATTCAGGTGACTTCTGCAGGAAGGCAGGGCCCTGACTCCACCTGCTTTTACTGGACAGTTCCAGCAATGTCTTCCCCCGTGTGATCTGTTTTTAATGTTGTCATTTGTAAAGAAAATGCAGTCTAAACTTAAAGGTGCCGTAGAAAGTTCGGCTCGGGAGTACAAACTCCCAGGAATGGGAGCACGCAGTCAGTCATTCAGCAATTGGAACAGCAGCGGACTTGATGACGGCCGGACCCCTTTGCGGGCGGGACCTCACATCTCTGAAAACAATTTTTTAAATCAGCTGTCTTGAGAAATCAACCGCATATTTGTAGTTTAAACAACTATATTCTGTAAACTATACTATAACTATATAATAAACTATAAAAATACTATATGAGACACGAGAACAGCAGTATTTTAAGTTACAGTTGAGAGTTTTCTCGTCCGACATTTCCACTTTTTGGTGGCGAAATGCATTCTGGAATTTTTGGCAATACGAAGTCCACACAAGTCGCCACTGATGCAGGCTCGGTAAAATGGGTGGAGCGAGAACACATCGTGGAATTTGACTGTACTTGGCTAGATGCAGACTTTTGAATTGGAACAGTACTTTGGCTGCGACTAATGACGTTTCACAAGAACCCAAGTACAGAAAATAACGCAGATTGAGAAACAGCCTTGGCCTGCTATGTGAGACTAGCCCTCACTGATTACTGTACAAAAACACAACTTTATTCTCTGGTTTTACTGAAACTGGATCAGAGTTGATGGAGAAACTATTGTCCTGTTTTCCCTCTGATGTCCTCCTGCTGCTCTGCCTTTTTGTGATTTCTGGAGTTTATATGATACTGGTTACTGCAAGTTAGCTATTCAGTTAGCTGTGCAGCTAGCCGTCCTGTTGCTGATTCTGCCCAGAATGGAAGCTTGGTGCTCCGGGAGTCGTTAGTGTTTACTAGGGCTGCAACTAACGACTATTTTGATAGTCGATTAATCTATTGATTATTTAAATGAATAATTGACTATTCAGATTATGAATTGCAAAATTACACAATGCGTCTTATTCAGCTATCAGCTTTTATATTAAAGTTGTGGTTGTTTTAGGCATGTGCTAATTAACAGTCACGACAATAAAATAAATGCTGCTTTCAAAAAGAAATTTTTTTATGAACGTTTCTGCTACAGCAGAAGAAAGCTCCACTGAAATCACGTCCTGATAAGCAGCTGATCTGCTGTTTAGTGACAGAGCAGTTTACATGCCTTTATACCATACAGACTAAAGGAATAACGTCATGCGTCATTACATTTGCTGAATTTACAGGGGGGGGGGGGGTCAACAATAACGATTTTGTATTAGACAGCATTCTCAACATTTATATATTTTTCTCTCTCTCTCCTTCACCCCCAACCGGTCGAGGCAGATGGCCACCCACCCTGAGCCATGGTTCTGCTCGAGGTTTCTGCCTCTTAAAAGGAAGTTTTTCCTTGCCTCTGTCGCTTAGTGCTTGCTCTTGGTGGGAACTGTTGGGCTTCTGTAAATATCATCATAGAGTACGGTCTAGACCTGCTCTTTTATGAAAAGCGCTCTGAGATAACTGTTGTTGTGATTTGGCGCTATATAAACAAAACTGAACTGAAATTGAATAACTCACAAAACTCTGTGTTCTTTAACGGAGTCTAGGGCGGATTCCCAGTCACCTCACGCACAGACAGGAGAACTGTTTTCTATTCTTTAGAAAGTATGAAATTGTCTGGTGTTGTCTAATCTTGCGCACTCGGCAGCAACACGTTCTCCAGCTGGGAACGTCTCCATGACCGATGCATCGCTTATGATTGTAAAGTCAGGGCACATCTGGAATGTGAGCCGTTGTGTATCATAATTATGTGCTACTCTTAGTGCCATTAAAAATCTATCAATAAAATTGACTTAGGGAAACTGTATAGAAAACGTTACAGCTCATAACGTGAAGTAACACGGCTCTAACATGAAGCTAGCTTGCTAACTAGAGCAAGAGACGAGTCATTCACAGAGCAACAAGGTTACGTGCCTCCTCTTCAGATGTTTCCAGGAAAGCTCAGCTTTGCAGATGCTGCAGTTAACAACCTTTTTGGCTGAATGAAGAGTGAAATGCTTCCACACTTTGGAGGTTTTAGGTTGTGAAGGTGTTACTGCAGCGCTGATGTTGTGTTCTTTTAATAACTTTACTGTTCACATCACTTTACTCCGTTAAGCTGGTGTTGTCGTTATGGCCCGATGACGTCATGAACGAATCGATTATTAAATTTGTTGGTAATGATTTCCGTCGACTACGTTGATTAGTTGTTGCACCCTTAGTGTTTACACCTCTTAACATTACTACAGACACTTTGGACTGCAACAGCTAGCGGTTAGCAACCTGGAGCGTTAGCAACAGGTAAAGCTTTCTGTCCATCAGGAAACTTCATAAATCACAGAGTTGAGGCAGAGCAGCCAGAGGACATCAGAGGGAAAACAGAAAATATTTCCCATTCCTACATACCCGTAAAAGCACTCTGTGAGACACTGCACTGCACGATATACAGCTGTGGTTCCATGAGCTCGTACGACCGCTAACTCTGGAATGTGGTCTGGTCTATGTAACTTTGGGGACCCAGATGTTACGCAACATGTCTTTGAAAATTTTTCAAGCCTTTACATGGTGGGCCAGAACAAAGTCAAATTGTATCAAATCCTTGTGTACTGGTGTGCACCTTTAGCTCAGTTGGCACTGTGCAGGACTCCTGTTAGGAAGGTTGTAAGATCAATTCCAACTAACTGCGGGTATTTTTTCCTCCCTTGTTAAACAAATTGATTATAAGGGCACTTTTGCACATGCTCACAATAAAGCTTGTGCTGCAGTGTGTGTGTGCGTGACCCAGCATTTGATCCGCATTCATAAACCTTTTCATTTCCATGAGGAAATTCGGGGGAATCCAATCTCACTTTACTAACTGCTTTTTCAGAGGTGTGTGAAGCAAGCCGGAGTCTCTTTTGAATGTCCTTCAGAACTCTTCAAAGTAAAAGCTCTCAATAAACTTGCAAAGCATTGCTGCAAAAACGTTCTCGCGCTTTTATTTTGGAGGCACAATCACTTAAAGGGATACTATGCGATTCTGCAGAGAGTTTTTTGATAAACAAACTCATGAACACGCATTGCCATGGTAACCAGTCCTACCAGAGACTCTGCTGAAATATAGCAGAATCCACAGCGTCTGCTGTCCGAGAGCAAGTTAGCCTGAATAAGAGGGCATGTTTTAGCAGCACTGTAGAAGGTGCGACAGCAAGCCTGGCAATATTTAAATATGTATGGAAGCAAAATACTAAGCCTAAATATAAGATACGGAGTCTAGTTTATATATCGGTAGGATTATTGAGAGGAACTTCAATAGTTACAATTTCATATTAGTGAACAAACATCATCAAACAAACGACATAAACACACAATCGCAGCCAAAGTTTGGGGCTAATCTCCTTCACTCTTTATTCAACAGTTGGCAGTAACACATGGGAGCTCTTCTTTAGTCCTGAGAAGCTGCAGTCTTTATTCACCAGCCACTGTAACTTCTACTGTACATTTACTGTTGAACAAGCCTTATTGCTGACCCGTTTCTCTCTATTCACCGGGGCTCTGTTCACACCGGTTCACACACACGCTCCGTTTATTTCTCCTCTACCGCACACACACTGACCGCTGCGGCTAAGCTAACAAAGCTAACCAGCTGGGATCATCACAAACATGACAGACAGACAGAACAGTAATACTGAAGCTGTCGTTTATGTGGAACAGCAAAGCTGACATTACTCACCTGTCCAGCAGAAACAGAGCAACCTCAGCATCGGTTTTCATTCCTTTCAATACTGGTAGATTTATCCAGCATTGAAACCCCTCACAGATGTTAACACAGGTCTTCCCCTCACCTGGTCAAATAACTTGTCTCACAATTCCTCAGACCTTTCCCTCTGTGGCTGTTTCTCAGTCATCTTCACAGCTGAAGTTAAGCTAAGAAGTCCAGCATGTTCAAACATACTGCTGTTTGTTTACATTCTCTCTCCCACTGCTTCGAGCGCGCCACCGCCACCTGCTGCTCGCTCCCAGCAGCTTTGTTTGTGATCAATTGACAGACCTAAGGGCTGTGTAGGAAATCCGGATTTGTTTTCAGAGCTCACGAAAACAGAGAGCTACCTACCCATGAAGAAATATTTGCTGAATTTTACAAAAAGTGTATTGGATAAGAATCGCAAAGTACTCCTTTAAGAGGAAGTGATTATGTGATTAACTGTAGCCTTCATGACTGAAATCTATTTCAGCACCATCTGCTATCTATTTATTTATTTTTTATTTTTATGCTATTAAAGCAATCTGGCCCCGGGCCAGATATTATTGCTGGCGGCCGGTTCTGGTGGGTCACCCATTGCCAGCCACTGATCTAGTGCTTGTTGGCATTCGCCTATTTTTTGGGGGGTATTTTTAGTGCACAAGATTTACATAATGGAGGAAACAATGGAGATTGAGGCTCACAGTATGTAAGTTACATGTACTGAACTCTTTTTATTCAACTATGTCAAGGGAAATACAGTTTTCCATTCTACGACACCTTTAAGTTAAGTTATAAATTAGATCAAGAAATCTTTTAAACCAGGGCTCAACGTTAAACTTTTTTGCAACTGGCCACATCGGGCCAATGGGTTTGAACTTACTGGCCTGAAGACAATTTTTACTGTCCTCCTTCCAGAAGTGTTGAATCGTTTATTAAATACATCCTGGATATAAAAACACTAAACTAAAATGTAATCACAGTTAAAATTATAAAAAAATCAAAAGGTTAACAAAACAATTTACTTTTAAAACAAAACATACTAACAGACTCAAACATGACGTGCTCTCCTGCTGACAGCCATTTATGAAAAATGTACACAGAGCAGCGGACACGAGTCGCCTTTATCCTGATGAACAGGTTGCCATGGTAGCGACCTGTCAATCACAAGGTAGTCCCATCCATAAGCATATGCTGCATTATCGTCTATTTTCCCCTAAATAGGACCATAATATACTAAATGAACATCATGCTGTGTTGAAGAATACTTGAAACTAGCAACTGAGACTATAAACTCAAAAGTGTTTACTGAGGTAATTAATCAGCTGAGAAGTAGCAACATTTTACCATAATTTGTAATGGAACTCGCCCCCTGCTAGCTGTTAGAGAGAATGCAACTTTAAGTTCCGTCTGCATGGTTTCACTTTTGACCCAGAGGTTGCCGCATGATTGAGATTAGAGAAATAACATTTGACAACCTCTCGTCACGTAACTACAACTCTGGATTGGACATCGGTGCGCGTCAAGAGCTGCAAAACAACTGCAGGATGTTGTGTTTTTTTGAAAAATACTAATGTTTGAGTTGCTAGTTCAACTGTCCCGACGTTACGTTTTACTGGCTCCCGGGCCATCGGGCCAACGTTATTGTCGAGCCCTGTAAACAAATTTCAGTTTGTGCTCAACAACTATTGACTTTCAGTAGAGCATACATGGAACAGTGTTTGGTGCTGAATTGCAGATGTTTCTGCCACATGTGGTGTTGCCTTGTACAGACTTCACATATTTTGTGTTTTGTTCTAAACAGACACTGTTCCTTTTAAAGATCTTTTGTTTAAGATATGAGAAATATTATCAGATTATATTATCGCGCTTTTAATGACTGCATTGTTCATCTGCTATAGCACAGTGGCTCAACGGTTAGCAGTGCCACCTCACAGCATGAAGGTCCTGCATTCCAAGTACAGCAGTAGCAACGGTCTTTTCTGTCTGGAGCTGTATGTTTGCTGTCCTTTGTCATGCAAACATGCCAAGAAATGTGGTGGTTCCAGCCTCTCAAATGTCAGGATTTGCTGCTTTTTTATGCTGTTGTAAATTCAATATCTTTGGGGTTCAGACTGTTAGTTGGATAAAACAAGCAACTAAGATGACAAACAATAGTGGCCGTTTTTCTTTATTTCATCACTTTTTAAATTATAATATAAATAATAATGATAATTGGTGAAATAATTGTCTATGAAAATGAATATACTTGTTAGTTGCAGGCTCCCCCTGCTACCAGTTTCCCTAGTCTTCCTGATGTTTGGTTGAAGATGGTTGTCGTCGCACCACCCGTTGAAGCTGTATTGTTGTACTTTACTTCCAACCACTTCTGACAGATCTCTTCTTTATTGGGTTGATAAAGAACTACTTATTTTTCTTTCTTCCCTATTTTCCCTTTAGGGTTCTGCTTTATTTTATCTTTGAGTAAGCATTGCCATTAGAGTAACACATAACCCTGCTTTACTTAAACAACTTTATTTATTCTGCTCTGTTCAGGAACTATTTTTATATCTTTCTGGGCCTGTTTTTTATTGTTAAAGTTACCAATATTTGTTTTGTCTTTTTCCTATTACAGTGACTCATGGCCCTGCTTTACTTTAACCATCACTTCTAATTTGTCTGGTAAATCTTGAGTTTCAGTTAAAGAAGCAGTTTTTATCTCCTGTGGGGAGCTCTGCATCGCTGTGTGATTTTCTTCTTGTGTGTGTCCCACAGAATAAACCAAAGCTCTGTTTAAATGCAAAGCAGCCCCCCATGCAGCCACATGGGGGAATAGAGGCCATATTTTAGCCCTGATCCCCGTCAGCAAAATGTTTCTGGAGGAAAGCTAATTCTACTGTGAGACTTACAGCTCTGCCAGGACGGCCGACAGCACTCGATGCTATCAGGATTAAATTAAGGTGAATTAGAGACAAAGAGGCAGAAAGAGGGGGAAAAGGGATGATGTTAGGGCAGGATTTTCCTCCAGCTGGGTGATCACTTCTTAGTCTTAGATCATTGATCAGAGCAGAATAAACCAGCCGGGATTAAAGTAGACAAGCACAAAACCTATAGAGACTATATCTGTATATATGTGTGGAAACGTGTGCTGTGTGCAAATCCTTTGTACTGTGAGGATGAATAAGTGGAGTGGAGTAATGGAGAAAGTTTGCTTTGCTGTTTAAAATGTTACACTTCTGTTTAACTATATTCTCTCAGCTTTTTATTGGGAAATAAATAAGATCAGGTGTCAGTATCTCACACTTAAGCTTCGCTCTGTGCAGCATCTCTGAGATTAAAAGGATCTTTTGTAGTAATATCATTTTTGTTTTTATCAATCAGGGGAATTTTACCCTACTACATTTCACACAGATAGAAGTCACTGCATTTTTATATGGGAAACGTGGAATTCTTTTTCTGTTTGTTTCTTTTTGTCCTTTTTTCAATAACTTGAGCTTATATCAATTTACATTGTCTACTACTACCAAAATAGAATACATAGAGCCATGGATAATTAATTAATGTGAGAAATTTGACCACAACCTTGGCACTTCTGTCACTGAAAGCAATACTTAACAATCATATTGCTTCACTTGACCCACATTACTGTGTTAGTGACAAAGGTACACCTGCAGGTTGTGCTATATTTGATTGATGCATGTAGTGTACTGCAAGACAATGCACAACCAAAACGTGCTACTTTCATTAGAAAAATGGGGAAAGTGTGGTAATGGTAATATGCAAAAATGCACGCACTGGGGATAGACACTGCACATGGATGCAGGGCCAGCCCTGACAGTGTTGGAGCCCTAGGTGAGATTTGAAATTGGTCCTGATGCTGCCACCATCATGCTTCACTGTACATGTCAAATCATTATTTAATTATTATTTTAACTTTAGCAGATCCATCTCAATGTACCAATGAGAGCAAGGTTGCGCCTCAGTTTTTTGATGTTTATATTGCAAAACCAGTACGTTACCACTTGTCACAATTCAGGACTCACAATGCGAGGTGCACTTAATTACTGTCACGGCTTACGCAGGAGTCGCATCAGCTGCGCTGATTTGATTTGCGCAGAGTCGAAAACTTTCTCTTGTGGCGCCCCTTGACATTATGCACCCTAGGCAACCGCCTATTTCGCCTATGCCAGGGGCCGTCCTTGCATGGATGGCACCATGGTGCTGTAGTTCGTGGGTATGCCATAGTTAGCTTTTAGGGTTTACTATGGTCTTAAATCTTTTCTTGTCCTTTTGTAGGGTTGAACAAATGCCTTAACATCATAAATAAATATTTTTTTGAGTGTAACTTTACAGTTGACTATGTTTGGTGTGACTTGGATGTTATACGTAACGTTTAGCTTACACTCTAGACTGTGGATTGTTGGCGTGCACGAGCGTTGGCGCGAATCAGTCCGTGGAAAGAAAGAAAGAAACCAAACGTCTCACACCATGCTACTAACAAGCTAACATTAGCTTGTCGACCCAGAATGGGCATTGTGACTGAAGGTCTGTCCAGAAATGCAGACAAGGCAAAGAATATTGTATTCATTTTATGTTATTGGAGTATAAACACACCTCAAAAAGCTATTGTGTATTAAATATGAATGTGAGTATTGGTACTTATAATTATATAAAATAATAATAAAAAAATTTTTATTTTCTCAGGCTTAAAATTCATACTGATTTTCCATTATATGGCAATGAAGCTGGCATTAAATTTCCTCCTAGGTGGTATAAAAAGTCTTAAATTAAACTTGGAGAATCCTGGGTGTACCTTGATTTTGAAAAGAAAATTAATACAACCATGTAAAGTTGTATGTCCCTCTCCTATTGCCAAAATAAAAAACATAAGTCTCTCCCCAGTGCTTAAAAAATGTCTTTTTCCCTGTTACACCGTGTTGCCATGGCTGCCGTCTACATGGATTGCTTTCAGATCCATTGCTTAAAGGTTCAGTGTGTAATATTTCTGAGGATCTATTGATAGAAATGCAATATAATATCTAAAACTATGTTTTCAGAACTATTATGTTTTTATTACCTTAGAATGAGCCATTTATATCTACATAACCGCCGGCACCCTCTTTTATGGAGGTCGCATTATTGTGTCGTAATGGTTTCTACCATAGCTGACAATGAAAAAACAGAACTACAGAGGATGTTTCGTCATCACGGCGTTCTTCTTCTGCTTGTATAATTCCGGCAGTGTAGACACCTGTCACTACATTAAATGAGTCTGTAGAAGAAGAAGAGAATAATAATAATTAACACAGGTGATGTGTCGAAAATATTTCACAAAGTATGGTTGAGGTGTCAGTTATTCAATTCAAAGTGGCTGACTTCCGGTTGGGTTTAGGTTATAACTTTCAAAAAACAGCTTCCTGTTTAATTGCGAATAATTACTCCAAGGCAAGAGCATTTGACAAGAACTTTAAGATAGATGTGGTCAACCTGTTAGGAGGAGCATAAATGCCTTACTATGGACATTTCTGTTCGCTAAGGTACTCAGTCTGGTAAAAATATGAAAGAGGCATAAGAAATTAATTTTAAAACGTGTCCTCTCCAGGTGGCAGTAAGTGGCACCATCACTATGACTGGATATTGACAAGTAAGTATCTAAGAGGTTTACTTGTGAATTTTGGGACAGATCTGATCATGTAAGATGGTACCACCCACATTTGAAGTCAATCAAATTAAAGCTCTAGGAGGAGTTCATTAAACAGGAAAAACGCTTGTAAATAAATCAATATGGCCGACTTCCTGTTGGGTTTAGGGTATGGCTCCAAGAGACTTATTTTTAAGTCTGGAGAAGATACATCGGTTTCTCAAGTTTGGTACAGCTAGGTAAAATGTATGGCTGGACTGCTTTTTTGAAATTTTGTAGGGTGGACTATTGAGCTAATTTTCCACAACCACACCCCCAAACCATATCAGCCAATACAAAACAACGGTTTTGACAAGCAAGTAAAGTCTCGTGAGGGTTTGACTATCCCTGGCCATGTTACTGCTAAAAAGGCTTTAGGGGGCTGCTATACAGCCAACGTGCAAAATAGCATCAAACTGAAACATTGGCAGTTCAAGTCTGGCTGCAAAGTTTTGTGACTCTTTGAGCATCCGAAAGGCCTCAAACACCTGTTTTAAAATATTGAAAATTGCTGACTTCCTGTTGAGCAAAATCTCATTAAAAAAGCAGAGATGTGGACTTTGTAATAAGAGCAATAATCCCAAGCCCAAACGCAAAAAAATTGGTTATAGCGCCCCCTAGAGGTAGAAGTGTGTGGATTTTTGCAGCTGAGGTACTCTTGGGGCTGTGAACCTACCTTGTGAGTGTCGTGTCTGTAGCACTTACCGTCTAGGCCGCAATATTGGAATTAGTGGCGGAATAATAAAAAAATAAAATAATAACTAGAATGATTACAATAGAGTTCCCAGCTCCGCTGGTACTAGGAACTGCGATGCCTTGCATTCGCGGGTTCCCAGCCCACTCAGGCTTGGACCCCTGATAATAATTAAAGCTGCAAGCAGCGTTGGGCGGGCCCTCGGACATGTATCGTGTTGAGGTGTGAGGCTGCCACGTTCCAGATTCTGGAGCTCTGACAGTGTGGCTGTGAATTTGCCACGGGCTTTGGACACTGCACAAACGCTTCCTGTGTCCCCTTTGTAGCGCTACGTAGAACTTCGCACTACGATTATAACTGAACATGTAGATGTGTTCAGGGTGGGACTGTTATGAAGCACGTAAAGTTTGGTGCAGATGTGAGCATGTACACTGAAATTAGAACAACTTCCTCTTTCATGGTGAATCATCGATTTTGGACTCCACGCCACGGGCACGCCATTTCACGAAAACTCACCGTTCTTACAACTTTTAATTGTCACTGGCTATTCGGGCTTGGACCCCTAATAATAAACAGTCTCTGAGTAGTCCTCTGGTTTATTAGAAGAAGAGAAGTGATATTCGGACAAATGAATGACCGCACACGTTATTTAGAACGAGAGCCGACAGCCTGACGGCAGAAATCACGGACATAATCAGTATGGGTTTTCCCAGATGGAAGGCTATGATGTGGGACAGATGTTTTCAAAGCGAAGCTGAAGTTGTCTGTTTTCTGCTGGACAGGTAATTAAGTTAAGTTTGTCAGACTTTAACAATGCAAATGAAAGCTGTTGTTTGATAGCTTTAGCTAGAAGCTGGCCATAATCACTGACAGACCTGGCATGCTTCTTGTGTCGACTTCTGTAAAATATGTAGTTGGATTAATTTCATGTAGTTATTCCCTCACCAGAGCTCTGTTTTAGTTTTGTTGGTTATGTTCGTGAGACTGCCCTGATAGAAAAAAATATGTTGTTGGATTGTAATGTAATGTTGTTATTCTACAGCACTCAGTAATGGCTTTGCAACGTGGACAGAAATGTGCCGTTACCTTGGTGAGTCAAGTAGCTGATAAATATTATTGGCAATAAAACGGTAACAGCAGGGAAGGTCAGATCAGCAGCTAAACTTCACATTTTACTGCCCTGCTGGAAAACATGTATTTACTTTACTGCTAATAGTGACACATAACATGACCATGTGCCTATCAAGTGACCAATAATGGATACTTTCCGAACTTTCATTTGTACTTTCACATGCTAAATGCCCATTAAAAATGTTGCACTGTTTTACTACAAGCTGAAATTATGTCTGTCAGTACTACTTTGTGTTTCTGTTGTATTTTAAAACATTAAAAAAGATTTGCATGCTTATCTAATTAAGCAAAGTGAGAGCAGCCTTGATCTTCACCAGCCAATGCCTTTGTAAGCTTCATGTATTATGTGGTTTATAATGGACTGTGGTGCAGAAACAGTGAGGCTTACATTGTCCTGTTATCTGTCAGTGGTCATACTGGATGCACTAGATGTTCTTCATTTTCTTTGGTATGTTAGTCCAGATGAGCCAACACTCCCAAGATGTAAAATACTGTATTACAGGAGTATGAGACATCAAGTAGCACTTAATTTCCTCATGTGGCTGTTGCAGACAGAGACAATCACACATACACATCCAGTCACAAGATCGCTGACGGTAATCGCTGACGTAATCTGTACTCTGCGCATGCGTTGGCGTCTGTAGCTACCTGTCGGAAGCTCCGTCTTAAACCGGACTCTTTTAATCCACACTTTTTCATTACATTTTTTATATCCTTTATATTTAATTTATATTTAAGTTTTTAACTTAAGTTTTACGTGAGTTAAGGATTTTAGTCATCCAACATGGATTTTAAGCTAGATGACCGTAAAAACGCTATCAACGCTACTGATCACAACAAAGCTCCGGCGATTAACGTTAATGTTATGCTAGCCGAGATAACTCTGCCCCATGAGGACTGCACACTCCTTAAGAAAGCGAACAAAAAGATTGCTGACCTTATGGAAGACATCCGACGACTTTCAGAGGAACTCAAAGAGAAAGATTCCCTGCTAACTGGCTTTATGGATGTGAAGCCAAACAGATTGTTTCTCTTAGCGCAACCGCTAACATCCAGGACACCGTGCTATGGGACCCATCTACCCTTCCAAGGCTTTCCTCCTGCTGGACTCCAAAGCATCAGTCAACCTGGGCTGAAGTGGTGGTCTGTGGCTGCAAGAGAGGCTCGGACGGGGCTGCCTCTCCTCCACACATCGGCCTCTCCAACCGCTATGCAGCCCTGTCTGACGACACTCCGGTCCATCCAGCGTATGCACCTGCGGCTTCGAGTCTCCCTGATACGGATCCCTTTCGGTGGATAGTGCCTGCCGACACTGTTGCATCTCCTGCCACTGGGCCTGATCGGCGGCCGTCATCCCGGTCAAAAACCTCCGCTTCCCGACGTAGGATCCTGAAGGAGGCTGTGCTCAGACGCTCCGGAGGCCGTCTCTACCCTGCACCGTCGGGTAGCCCTTCTCTCAGGTCTGCTACTGCTACTCCAACACAACACTCGGCAGCTCACACACTCCATCCTCAGTCCGCACGCAGTGTTGAAGCAGATTCTGCTCAGTCCTGCTCTGGAACCCCACAACTGGCATCTCCTCGTCCCCTTTTCTCCCCAACCACACTAATAATTGGTGACTCCATAACCAGAAACATCCGTTTCTTTAACACTACCACTCACTGCTTCCCCGGTGCCACCACGGCTGACATCTTAAAGAAACTCCAGGACTTAATGCCATCACTCCCGTCCTCCATCATAAGAGTGATAGTCCAGTCTGAGCTGACAAAATCAGATTTTAACCGTCTTTTTAACTTTTTAAAGCAGTGTGGAAAGTCCGTTTTTATCTCTGGTCCCATTCCCGCGGTGCTGGCCGCTTTAGTAGACTCCTTGGCCTCCACGACTGGCTCTAGTCTGCCTGCAGGGCTCACGGTGTGTGTTATGTTGATAACTTTAATATTTTCTGGCAAAGATGTCTCTTATTAAGAGAGACGGCCTTCACCCAAACAAACGGGGCTCAGAAATGTTAGCTGCTCACATATAGCACTTACGTGAATGACTAATCATTCATGCAGCACACCTGGACACTCCACCGCTCACTGAACAGATCTCTGGCTCACTGCCACAAACAACTGTCTCCGCCTGCTGGCATGTAAAGCCGTCTGCTCCCAGCACTGTTTCAAAGACTTCTATTCCTGTCATCATCACACATAGACCAGTAAACCGAAATGTGCACATCCCACACAGAAATAATAGTAATTTCTTAAGGATTAGGACAACTGCACCAACTCCAGCACCCAGAACAAACTCATTTAAAATGGCTCTCTTCAATGTGAGATCACTTTCAAGTAAGACTTTTATCTTAAATGATTTTATCTTGTCTGCAAATCTAGATTTTATGTTTTTAACTGAATCCTGGTTGCAAATGAATGACTATAGCCAGCTAGCTGAACTGTGTCCGCCTCAATATGATTGTTTTAGTCAACCGAGGGTCAGTGGTCGTGGTGGTGGGCTAGTGAGCATGTATAGGAAAAATTTAAAATGTCATCAAGTACGCTGTGATGAATTTAACTCCTTTGAAGTTCTCACTCTTAAAGTTGGAGGGCTGCAACCTATCATATTTGTTATAATTTATTGCCCCCCAAAACCACCTGGAGGATTTTTATCAGAACTTCCTGAATTTTTATCTACTCTGGTTTTAAATTATGACAGAATTGTTCTTTGTGGCGATTTTAATATTCATGTTGATGAGCCCACCAATGTTAATGCAACTGACTTTTTAAATATGGCCACTTCTTTTAACTTCAAACAACATGTCAAAGGGCAAACCCATAACCATGGTCATACACT
>NC_060168.1:6146448-6158699 GCF_021292245.1 Micropterus dolomieu | reverse complement strand
ATTGCAAAGATTCTAGAAAGAATTGTGTCCAAACAGCTGCTCACTGTACTGGAAAATAACAAATTATTTGAAAAGTTTCAGTCTGGTTTCAGGAAGTAGCACAGCACTGAGACTGCCCTGCTTAAAGTCACCAATGACCTTTTAATGTCTGCTGATGAAGGTATGTGCTCAGTCCTGGTACTCCTGGACCTTAGCGCTGCTTTTGACATCATTGATCACAACATCAAGTTAGACATACTGAGGCACTGGGTGGGGATCTCTGGTACTGCCCTAGAATGGTTTTCATCCTATCTGTCAAATAGGAAGTTTTGCGTGTCTGTAAACAACTATGTCTCTTCGTTCTGTCCAGTTAAATATGGTGTGCCTCAGGGGTCGGTCTTAGGACCCATTTTGTTTTCCTTGTATCTGCTTCCCCTTGGACATATTATCCATAAACATGGTATTTCTTTTCATATTTATGCTGATGACACACAAATGTACTTGCCTGTCAGATCCACAGACCCTGGAATGCTGAGTTCACTTAACAACTGCCTTTGTGAAGTTAAAAAATGGATGTTAAATAATTTCCTCCAGCTGAACTCAGACAAAACAGAAATCCTGGTCATTGGGTCCCAACAGATGGCAAATCAAATACTGCCATCTGCTGGTTCCCTTGTAAATCACATTAAGCCTGTTGCAAAGAACCTATTTCTATTGCAACCGTACTACTGGTCTGGATAGGGGAGGGGGGTTGCAATTCGTAACTCTCACCACTAGATATCACTAAAACTTACACACTGAACCTTTAATTTGAGCAAATGGTGTTCAGGTGGCAGTGTTAGTGGACAGCACTGTTGTCTTTAAAGGGATGTGTGATCCCAGATGTGTATTCAGTATTTACAGTTTACAGTCAGTGTGGCCAAAAACGTTTGGGCTACATACAGAGGTCCACAAAGATGTTCGTGCAGACCCTCTCAGAGAATTATTAAATTTAACTCACATGGACTTGCGCAGCAAATGTATTTTAGCCACCTCATAGAATGACAATCTGAAAATATCTCCAGTGCAGCAGTTTCACTTAAATCTGTAGGAATACATAAGTTCTATGTTTCAGAAAACATAGGTACAAAGGAAATAGTCTGACAGCAAGTTGAAGCACAGAAAATATCCTAAATAGTGTGCACATGAACTGATAATGTTTTCACTGGGCCTTCTTGTAGGTGGCTAAAACACTTGAGCTGCTGACTCTGTCCCCAGCAGTACATTGCTTAGCTTCCGTGCCGGTACAACACTTTGCTTCCCCAAACTGGGGACACACTGACCGCCCTCTACTACAGATAATACACTGACTGTGTATAAGTACCTCATACACTCCCACTTAAAATAAACGAACTATCCCATTAATGAGAACTAATTAGGGTTTAAGTGCAATTACTTCTGCGTCAAATCAACGGCGTAGTCTCTGCGTAGCCCCATACCCTACACCGTCACTTACACCGTAGCCTGACGTGCACCTCCTCAAAAATGTAACTATACGTCGAGGCGACCCGGACCGTAAGAACTGTGATTGGTCGGCTAGTTCGACTCGCAATGCCTCCGAACCGACAGGAAATTCCCCGTGCTTTGAAGTAAATTTTACTAGCGGCCAAACCAGCGACTGTAACACGGTGGATCAGTATATTTGACCATCACAGTCTGAGCGAAATGACTCGTTTCACTATCAGAATGTGATCCATTTGGTCGATAACTTTTGAAAAACAGCCGCATATATACAATTTTAGCCGAGGGCTAAACCGGAAGTTAGCCTGCTCGGCTGGCAAAAGTCAACACAGTGGACGCTGTAGTGCTACCGACAACTAGCATTTGGCGGTATAATTGCAGAACAACGGAGACACCGATGCACAAGTATAAACCTGGCTACGTGCATAGCCTACAGCGTAGCTACGCACGTAGCCCTGACGGAGGAGTATAAATCAAGCTTTAATTGTTTAGTTGCTGGTTAACTGAATAGTGAATATTGTTACATGAAGTGTTTTAATTGGTCTGTGTGTGCTGGATCAAGAGGTGTGTTCAGGGTCGTGACATGGTTAACTGGCTCTGTCCTATGGTTCAGTTGAGTGTACGTGGGTGTGTTTTAGTGATCATATAAGGACTCATCATTTGTAAACCGATTCTAATATTTTAATGGGCTTTATCAGCAGTAACGCAGCGGAGCAGCCTTTCTATTGCACACACACACACACACACACACACACACACACACACATTATTACTGTATTACACACTGATGAGAAGGAGGCCTTTGGGAATAAGAGGTTAGTTTAACGTTAGGTTTTACTGCTCCTCATAACGCTAATCACTCTGATTATTATGCTGCTAGACTGGAGTGTGTGTCTGTGTGCTCAGCTGTAAAAGGCATAGCAGTGCATGCACGCACGCACACACACACACACACACTTGCGTTATGAAAATGACCCCTGTGTGTATAGGAGTATTGTGTTCTGCATTGTAGCCCAGCCAATAGCTAACAACCTCACCAGGAAATTAAAAACCATAAATCTGAGCTGATAGCAGCTCAACACACACACACACACACACACACACACACACTCGTTGCCATCCCTTTCTCCCCCAAGCTAACGAGATCGCACAACCCTGAGAGGGAGAGTAAAGGAATGAGGGAGGAACTACGTATTCACCAATTCTATCTATGTTCTATCTATCTATCTATGTTCTACAGCTAACTGACAGTTGATTGGTTGTATTCAGTTCTGCGAGTGCACTTTATTTACCTCACTCATGAATTGTTTTTATAGAATTTTAGCGCATAGGATGTTGATAGTCAGTATTTTTCTATTGTCAACAAACCTCCTGTGCAGACCCAGCTCAGTCTCACAATAACATCGTGAGCTTCCAACTCTTATGCACTTGTGTGAAATTCACACAATTGACACTTGATGCCCTTACGCCACACATCAGTTTTCTCACCAAGTGAAAAACAAATGTATAACTGATATTGTCGACTAATCTCCACCCAGCTGATTCAGCATTGGTGTACGCCGTGATAGTAATCAAATGAACCCTTTCATGCTGTACGTTGCAGCGAGATTGTGACAGAGGGATAACGTAAATGGTAGAGTTTCGCAATGTAAACATGTAAAAAGTGAGGCGCACTTTTGTTTTTCTACCGCTTGGGGGCTCCTGAAGAAAAATGAGTTCTTGGCTCTAGCTTTGGGTCTTTGTTGCATAGTTTGGACTTTCACAAGATTATACTGTCCCTGTACATATTTCTGTTCTGGATTATGACTGATTACTTTGACTGGCAAAAATTGTGAAAAGGTACATTAAGCTCAACAAATAGGTAAACACAGAGGGTTTGTTGTATAATTCCTCCAACGTTACAGCCTCTGAACATGCACCGTACCTTAAGAAGAAGGGCTGACTGGCTCAAAGCTACTTTTTTTTATACTGGTGGACCTCCATGTCTTATTCTGGGTAGTGATGGAGCAGTGGATAAGACACATGCCTTTGGTGTGTGAGATCTGGGTTCAGTTCCCACTGCGACACATCCAATGTGTTCCTGAGTAATGAGTAGCTCTAATTATTTTAATTATTCTGTGTTGGCCTAATATTCAGTATATTTGGGGTTCAGTATTTTGTCCAAGGAGACTTACACTGCAACCCGCTCTACTACCTGAGCCACAGCTGCCCCATGAGTGCATAGTGTAGTTCTGTCAAAACACATACAAGAGTCTGAACTGTCATTACACACAACACAAAATACATTACAGATATGCACAGAAATATCTATAATAGAAATCAATTTACCATTTTGGCATTTTTGTAATGGAATTTGGAAAATTCTGATATTATTGAAGTTAAACCTTATACTCTTCTCAGATGAAGGCTTCTTCAGGAGGAGAGGAGGAGGAGGATGATGATGACGATGATGACTTTGATGAGGTTCCAGAGAAAGAGGGATATGAGCTGCACATTCCAGAGCATCTGCGAGCCGAGTATGGTGAGTCCAACTCTACACACACACACAAACACGCACAGTTTAAGCCACAGACACATGCATAAATAGAGAGGTTAAGCTTCAAAAGAAGACCTGCTTCTACCCTAATCTTTTAAGATTCACACACACACACACACACTTCAAAGAACCAGCTAGTAATGTGCAGGTAAAGTGCTTCTTAAATGGGTTTATTTATACAACCATGGTTAAAGATATGTGTGTACATGTAAGTGTGTGTGTGTGTGTGTGTGTGTGTGCGTGCGTGCATGTGTCCAGAGAAAGAATGCTCCAGAAGCCAAAGGGAAAGCCACTGGTCCCAGCCCCAATCAGACAAACATGTGGTCTGATATTTTGCCTTTTCCCACATGGGTTCTGGTCATCTCTTGCTTAGTGATACATGGATCAGAGAATGAATCTACTGCACAGTACACTTGTTTATGCCAACCTCTTCACATGAACTACAGTAAGTCTAATGAGATATACGCCACAATATGGCTGTTTCTATTTTTATGTTTTGTCCTAATGTTTCATTCTAAGACTAAGAACAAGGCCACATGTGCTGACCCCGAAGTGCCAACTAAGCTAACTAAACTAACTGAATATAAAGGAACTATAGAGAATGACAATATCAACAAGCAGTGCTGTATTTTGAGTGCTTTTTTGTCATCTGTCAACTTCTGAACTTCATCAATAGTTACAGTGTGTAAGCACGACATTGCAGAGTTAGCATTGTGCATAATCTCACAACCGAGTTCTCAGTAGGGCTGTCACTTTTTATTCCAAATTCAAACTACAGTTTAAACGTGAGAAAAAATGTGATCTTTAATGATGTGTTCTTTTACGTGTCAATACTTAATCTGAACTAGATTTTGTTGAAAAAGTGACAGGCCTATTGTTTTTTTGGCTGACTTCAGTGGATAGTAAAACTGAAGATTGACAGCATTCTCAAAACAACAGACTTGTTTTTTTGCCACATTGGGGGAAGTGGAACAAGCTGCAAAATTGACATATATACTATGATATGTGTTTATATATATATATACTTATGTATGCTTATGTACACATCTAGCAGATAGGGGTGTGGCAAAAAATTGATAAAGCAATATATCATATAATCAAAAACTTTTTTCTATGGTGCTATATCAATATTCCAGCCCATCATATCGATACATAAAATAAAATAAAAAAATAGCACTTTGATGTTTAGCTAACATATTATGGGAATCTCAATTAATGTGCTAGCATGGCGATCGTGAAAATGTAATCTTAACATTAACTACGCATTTTGCTTCACATGCTTAACATCCTGAGT
Source organism: Micropterus dolomieu (assembly GCF_021292245.1). Taxonomy (NCBI): domain Eukaryota; kingdom Metazoa; phylum Chordata; class Actinopteri; order Centrarchiformes; family Centrarchidae; genus Micropterus; species Micropterus dolomieu. Next base: position 6,153,390 of record NC_060168.1, on the reverse strand, counting down.
GGGGCTGGGCGAGACGGCCAAAACTTTTGTCATGATAAAAAATGTCATACCATTCGATATCGATAATTAGATATAATAAAATCAATAAAATCAAGTCAAATCATTATTTCTTTAAAGTTTAAAGGCTGATTTTTACTTTTTTGGTGGTTAATTGTGGTTTTTAACTGTTCTTTATGGTCAGAACATGACAAACACCTGCCAAACAGTGGATCACTTAACAAATTGAGGAAGAACATTCAAAACAATTAAGATAAAATCATTTTTTGAAAATATGCTTGAGTAAAATTAAGTAATATATTTTTTCAGTCCCTCTTCCTCAACAAAATGAGTATCTTAATAGAAAAATAAAGTGCTATGTGTGATTCAAATGAATTAAATCAAACATTTATTGATGATATATTGAACATTTGTTATATTGTTATGGAGAAAAATTAAATTTCAATAATAATCATTATTGATTTATTGCCCAGCCCTAATCCTGAGTGAAATACTCTGCAAATACTTAAAGTACATATGTTTCCGGAGCTCTGTGTGAAATAAAAAAGAGCTGCTAACTTCACTGTCTTGATCTGTTACTCTGCTGCTTCAGCACTCCACACTGACTAACTACAGCAACCCCAAAGTGTCAAAACTCCCACCCAGAATTCCCAATTTCCTAAAAATACAGCTATCACTAGGCGTGGAAAGAGCAGCACAATGCTGTCACTGAACAGTTATCAATATAATGTGATGTACATATTAGACTTAGGTGGTACACAGCAATTTGTATTTTCAGTAAAAAAATTGGTAAATTCAGTTAATTTGCATTTTTATGTGCCTTTTATAAAGAAATGTTTTTATAATAATTTTTCATAGCTGCCCTGTAGTTCTGTAGTTTTAATTTACTTACTTAATTTAATTTACTGAAAAATGTGTGCTGCAGAGTTGTGTTGCTTTTGAAATTTGGATTTGCCGCAAATAAATAGAGAAAACTTTTTAATAGGCCATTTTGTATTCACATATAGACAAATATTGTGATGTATCATTTTAGGATTGTCTAGCGATATATAGATTATTGCAGAATTGCTGTATCGTGATATCTGATATCACTCTTCATTTGCAGCTGTGTTTTGCTCTCCACTAACTGCTGAGAAAAATATCTTTCTCAAAACAACAAGCTGAAAGATGCTAAAGTCAAGGTTCCCACGTGTCCTGGAAAACCTGGAAAACAGTTTAATTTTCCAGTCATGGAAAACACCTGGAAAATGAGAGAAGAAGTCAGATGTCCTGGAAAATCTTGTGTTGTCCTGTAAAATTATTTTACAAGCATGGAAACTCCTCACCTTATGCAGAGAGGAACATATGAGTGTATGACGTGATCCCTGTCTGTCTTACCAGCTGGATCATCACTGAAAGTGTCCTGGAATAGTCCTGGAAAATGATCTCTAGAAAAGGGTGAGAGACCTGAAAATGCTCTGTAGAGCTGAGGGGAACTGCAGAGTTGATGATAATCCTGTTTGTCACTACGAATGAACCATTTGACATTCCACATGTGGGAGATCTTTAATATAAACATTTTGAGTGATTAGTGAAGTTTTAAAAACCTGAAGACAAAATCTAGCACTGCCTTACAATTGGTGTGTTTATCCACTCGTGTTGATGTTCCAGTGAAGGCAAGCCATTGATAGTCACCTGTCATTTTGGTGTATACGCAGGAATGACACTGCCATAAATGCCTATTGAGCCTTATCAGCTCACAATGAGTGAGTTAGTGGTCTTGGCTAGTCTCATGCAGGGTTCTCACTGTGATTTGGAATGCAGCACAGCCTTGTAATGGAGACAGATAGTTTCTTTTCCACAAGCATTTCCCTGTGTATATTTGATTGATTTTGTCCTCTCAACACATCCATTTACCTTCACACACTGTCGTCACTAGCTGCATATGAATTGCCGTTATAATATTGTTCCTTGCAGTGTTGTTGCATTGGACTTTTATGGATCATGTCTAAAGGTCACATGTTCAGGCCATTAACCCAGCTGCATCTTACTGCTATGTCAGCTACATAACAACATGTGTTTTCTAAATATTAGATGGAATTTGAATGCTGTTAATATCATTATCAGCAGCCATGCACAAGCTCCAGGCAACAGTAAACACTAAAGCTGTCATAGTGTTGCTCTGTCAGCCAGCTTCTCCCCATCACTCATATAGATTCCTATGTGATCCTCACTGTGTGTGCTTGTATTTCTGTGTCTGTGTTTGGCGTCATAACACAACATGTTGTAGATAGTGCTGCTTTTGCTAGGTCAGCCGTGTTGTTTTGGCTGTGAGGTGACCTTTGACCGCTGGCTAGTTCTCTCCACCAGCCTCCTGGGTCATTACATTCACACTGAGCCTCCTCTTTACCTGTGAGCCGGTCCCTCTCTACTCCCACCTCCCTCCATTACTGATCAATTAGACACTAAAGTAATTAGATTGTATCTGATGTGCCCAAAACAGCTGTGTGTGTCCGTGTGTGTGTGTGTGTGTCAGGGTGATTAGTGGGCTAGGTAATGATCTACAAGGGCCATACCAAATTAACAATGCAACCTCTTTAATGAGCCCCTATTAGCCCTGCACCCAGATTTTACCACCCACACACACATATGCACACACGCGCACGCACACAGACACACACACACACACACACACACCATATCTTGCTTGAAATATAAAGAATCTTAATCCTGATAAAGAGCTGACTTGACAAAGTGATGTTTTTTGTTGGCATCTGTGAATCTGGCAACATTTTGACTTGCTCTGAAGTAAAGTGCACCACAGGGTAGTATCAAGCCAAACAGGTGGCACTGCTCAGTATTTTAGTTACAAAACGCTTGTGTTCTGTTTGACCAGCCACATCTTAGCGTAAAGACAGATGGGCTGTTTCTGTGGCTTCAGCTGGTACAGACATATCCTCACTCACGACCTAAGCAAAAGCACCTTTCATATGTATCCTTTGTTTGCTTATTTTAATTTGATATAGATTATTCAGGCTGTATATTTACACTTTCAAATGTATGAATCAGGTGCAAAGGATGTACAGAACAATCAAATGTCACTTGAAGTTATTAGGTGGTGAAAGTGTGTGGATCTCCCTGAAAGCGCTCTAGATCACATTCAGCGGCTTTATCATGCTTTTCATCATGTTATCATGTTTCCTTTGAACTAGCTGTATGTTATTTTGGGGTCTATCACATTTATCATTTTATTTCTTCTCATTTCTTTCAGTGTTCATTCAGAGAAAGCCTGGCTTTGCTCTGATCTCTCCTCCTTCTGTTTCCTCTCTTTCTCTATCTATATCTCTCTTTCCCTCTGTCCTGTTCTGTCATTCTGATTATCAGTCCTCTTATCCCTCTCTCTGCTGTCAGGACACTATCTCTCTCTTTCTCAAATTAACATTTTAATTACAGGCCCTGCTTAACCCGAGAAAATCAATACCTCTTTCCGCCTTCCTCTCTCGCTTTTCTCTCTCCCTCTCTTTCCCTCAAACCCCCTTTTCTCTCCTTTTCTGTAACAACCCCCCTCACACACACACACACAACTATACACATTTCCTGCCATTGATCTGTGCATCTTAACATCCACAACATCCAGACAAACCTCTGCAATTCTGTGGTTAGGAAAGAGCAGAATTAGTCTGTATTCCACCATCCTGTGGAGAGAGAGAAGAAGGGATCATAGAGGGAGGAGCAGTTGAGGTATAACAGTCCAACACTAAAAAAACCCAGCAACTTTACTTTGAGAATTAAACTGTGCTGAAAAGATTGACTGTGTCATGTGTGACAACCACTTTACCATCCTAGGTCTTTTACATAGACTATCAAGACATGATGTAAGGCATTCAAACAGCACAGACAGGGCCAAAACCAGAGTTCACCAGCCTAGGGCTGCAACTAATAAATCTTTTCATTACGCATTCATCTGCAGATTATTATCTTGATAATCTGTTAATCCTTCTGTCCGCCCAGTCCAAAAATATTCACCTTACTATGATGTACAAAGAAAAGCAGCACGCCCTCACATTGGAGAGCCTGGAACAATCCGATGTTTGTTTTTTTTGCTTGAAATTACATTGATACATTAATCAATTATTAAAATAGATACATTTTCTCTTGATCAACTAATCGATTATTCAGCTAATCAGCTCTACACTAGTGCACACAGTGCATACACACTCCATGCCAAGAGGATTCTCTCCTGTTCCCTGTTTCTTCTACATTTTATACTTCCACCACTTTCATTAGTAGAGTTCAGACAGAATTCTTTTTTCTATTTAAATAATTAAAGCAGTATATAAAATATGCAAAAAGGCTGTCCTCCAGGTGAAACAGAAGAGTTGAACTGTACAGGGCTAATCATTTGCGTAGTGTACCGTGGCAGTGATTGAATCTCTGAAGCCATCCGGGTCAGTCCTAATAATGTGTGGGATCAGCATGTTGGCAGCTCGCAGCTTACTGCTTCCCTCTGATCTCACCTGCTGTGTGTGTGTGTGTGTGTGTGTGTGTGTGTGTGTGTGTGTGTGTGTGTGTGTGTGTGTGTGTGTGTGTGTGTGTGTGTGTGTGTTTAAGTCCGGCTCAGTCCCCAGAGAGCCTAGCTGACCCAGTGTTTGACCACACACACACAGAAGCAGCAGAACTTCTCCTGGATTTTTGAGTGCACATTGCTGCAGATCTCTCTTCATTCCTGTTAGCACTTACATGTTTTACACTCTGTTAACGGCTTAATAGGTCAATCTGATATTATGACAAACAGCCAGAAATATAATATATAGAAATTGTGTAGTATGAGTTATTTACAAGAATTGAAACTACAGGCCAACACGCTGTGTTAAACTAAAGCGTTACTGACTAAAGTATGATCCTGATGTCCTCTGGTCTCTGTCGGCAGGTTTGGATCCATTTCCTTCCACCTCAACACCACCAGTCACAAAAAAAACCCCTGCTAAAAGACCCACAGTTCTGCCCCTTCCATCCTCTTCCTCCTCCAGGCGGTTAAAGCGACTTACAGAAGAGGAGCAGGATCCAACATGTGCAGCCGCCACACTGCACCACCTCAGACAGAACCTCCCTCTGCCTGCAGAATCCAGGTATTGACAAGCCCTATCACATTCCCTCTCTGTTAGCCTGAGGTACACCAGTACTCGCCGTCTCCCATCAGCCCTCTACCTTTTCATTTCCTGTTCACTTCACCTCCTCTCACTATACCTCAAACACAAGAAATGTACATTTCAGTTTATTATTTATACAGTTTATTATTACCATGTTTTTTAATATTCAGACCTTTGCAGGTCAACTGAAAGGAACAGGGTGGACAATAAGGACCACAAATCATGATAGGATTATTTTGATGCATATTGCAAATGTGAGTAAAATGGTGATATGGTAAACATTCAAGTTAAAGGAGCTATATGTAGTTTATCAATGAAATCACTTATTAATTGATAAAATGTTTACTTCCTTTTTGTCTATGGGCTGTAGCCTCACTTAGAAATGAAGCCCACGCTTGTTTTCTCTGTTGCTTGCATCAGCTATCCAACGAAGGTTAAAATCAAGGGCAATTGGACTTGGTTGAAGATACTGGAAGACGTTTCGTCCTTCATCCAAAGGACTTCTTCAAAACGTCTTCCAGTATCTTCAACCAAGTCCAGTTGCCCTTGATTTTAACCTTCGTTGGATAACTATGACCTGGATGACTGAGAATCCTCATAGACATCTTGCATCAGCTACTATTCTGCTTCTTATGTGGGGACACCGGGTCGGGATGTAGCTCTGTGCACACTCCTGAGCCTCTCTCTGACTACAGCGACAACACCGCAGCTAATGACATGCAGTCCACTAACACCATAAAACAACCGGCTCCCAGCAAAACACAGACTCCAACATAAACTCCACGTAAGAATACAAAACAACAACAAAGTTTTATGTGCTGAAGCTCATCAGGTCAAAAGACATTCAGATGATGTCACTGAAAACAGTGAACATCAGAAAGGCTGGAGAAACACAGAGAGTCACGTTAACTTGCGGGCTAACGCCAAGCAGTTGCTATTGTTATCCAGTGCAAAGTTGTATCGCTTTACCAACTAACGCAACCCACATTACTATCCTGTGTACCACCGGTATCATGTCAAAGTGTTGACTTAGCCTGTAAGAAAGGGTGTAACAGTAAAAAGCAAATGTGGAGCGATTTGTTTACCAGCCTGTAGTGATGTAAGGCAGGGCAGCCAGTTAACGCTACATTAACTCGGACCTGCCGCTGTTTCGTAACGTTCAATTTAGATTTCTTTTGGTTTTACCGATAATTAGGTTCACAGCTTCTCCACCTCTCCTTCGCTGTAACTAATGTGACCCACATAATACAACAATACTGCAACAAAATAGTTTCAATTTAATTCAATTCAATTTTATTTATATAGCGCCAAATCACACTCAACAGTTATCTCTGAGCGCTTTTCATAAAAGAGCAGGTCTAGACCATACTCTGTGAAGATATTTACAGAAACCCAACAGTTCCCACCAAGAGCAAGCACTAGGCGACAGAGGCAAGGAAAAACTTCCTTTTAAGAGGCAGAAACCTCGAGCAGAACCATGGCTCAGGGTGGGCGGCCATCTGCCTCGACCGGTTGGGGTGAAGGAGAGAGAGAGAGAGAGAGAGAGAGGGGAGGGAGGCAGCCTACACAATATACACACAGAGGTACAGACAGTAAAGGTGATGTTGCTATAGACTGAATGAAAAATGGTACAGATATTTATAGTAGTGTTAATGATAATAATTGTAATGTTAATGATTATAATAACAATAATAACAATAGGACTAGTAACAATAATTGTAGCAGAGGGTGTCGAGCAGGAACACGGGGGCAGCAGGTGACTCACAACCACAGATCCAGACTCCACAGCTCCAGAGCCAGAAACACCTGCAGGAAG
>NC_060168.1:6130237-6146348 GCF_021292245.1 Micropterus dolomieu | reverse complement strand
CGACAGAGGCAAGGAAAAACTTCCTTTTAAGAGGCAGAAACCTCGAGCAGAACCATGGCTCAGGGTGGGCGGCCATCTGCCTCGACCGGTTGGGGTGAAGGAGAGAGAGAGAGAGAGAGAGAGAGGGGAGGGAGGCAGCCTACACAATATACACACAGAGGTACAGACAGTAAAGGTGATGTTGCTATAGACTGAATGAAAAATGGTACAGATATTTATAGTAGTGTTAATGATAATAATTGTAATGTTAATGATTATAATAACAATAATAACAATAGGACTAGTAACAATAATTGTAGCAGAGGGTGTCGAGCAGGAACACGGGGGCAGCAGGTGACTCACAACCACAGATCCAGACTCCACAGCTCCAGAGCCAGAAACACCTGCAGGAAGTGATAGGAGGAGAGAGGAGAGGGACGAGAAAGCACAAGACTACGTGAACAGGAAGAAGTCGAGTTAGTAAAATGCATTAATGGGATGAGGTTGCATACAGAGGGAGAGAAAGAAGAGGAGAGAGGAGCTCAGTGCATCATGGGAAATCCCCCGGCAGTCTAGGCCTATAGCAGCATAACTAAGGGATGGTTCAGGACTCACCTGAGCCAGCCCTAACTATAAGCTTTATCAAAGAGGAAAGTCTTAAGCCTACTCTTAAATGTGGAGATGGTGTCTGCATCCTGAACCCAAACTGGAACCTGGTTCCACAGGAGAGGAGCTTGATAGCTGAACGCTCTGGCTCCTAGTCTACTTTTGGAGACTCTAGGAACCACAAGTAACCCTGCATTCTGGGAGCGCAGTGCTCTGGTGTGGTAGTAAGGTACTATGAGCTCTTTAAGATAAGATGGTGCCTGACCATTAAGAGCTTTGTAGGTGAGAAGAAGGATTTTAAATTCTATTCTGGATTTTACTGGAAGGCAATGCAGAGAAGCTAAAACAGGAGAAATATGATCTCTTTTCCTGGTTCCTGTCAGAACACGTGCTGCAGCATTCTGGATCAGCAGAAGAGTCTTAATGGACTTTTTCGAGCAGCCTGATAATAAGGAATTGCAGTAATCCAACCTAGAAGCAACAAATGCATGGACTAGTTTTTCTGCATCACTTTTAGACCGGATGTTCCTAATGAGGGCGATGCCATCAAGGGAAACTATATCTTTAGATAATGCGTCACGGAGGTGCTTGGGTCCCAGAACAACAACTTCAGTTTTATCTGAGTTTAACATTAGAAAATTACAGGTCATCAAGGTTTTAATATCCTGAAGGCACATTTGAAATTTAGCTAACTGATGAGTTTCATCTGGCTTGATCGATAGATATATCTGAGTATCATCTGCATAACAATGAAAGTTTATGGAATATTTCCTTGATAGTTGGCTAAAACATCTGGATCAAGGCTTTTCAGAAGAGGTTTAATTACAGCTACTGTAAGTTCTGTGGTACATAACCTGTTGATAAAGATAGATTCATCATATCTAGTAAAGAAGTGCCGACTAAGGGTAAAACTTCTTTAAGCAGCCTAGTCGGGATGGGGTGTAAGAGGCAGGTTGATGGTTTAGATGAAGAAATTATTGAAGTTAGTTGGTAAAGATTGAGGGAAGCAAAACAGTCTAAACATATATCTGGTTCTACAGCTGTTTCTAAGGTTCTTGAGTTTAGAGATAAGCCAGTTGAGGGCAGGTCTTGGTGAATTTTGTCTTTAATAGTTAGAATTTTATCATTAAAGAAGCTCATGAAGTCGTAACTACTGAGAGCTATGGGAATACTTGACTCAATAGAGCTGTGACTCCCTGTCAGCCTGGCTACAGTGCTGAAAAGAAACCTGGGGTTGTTCCTATTTTCCTCTATTAATGACGAGTATTACGCTGCTCTGGCATTACGGAGGGCCTTCCTATAAGTTTTAAGACTATCTTGCCAAATTAAACGAGAATTTTCCACTTTGGTGGATCGCCAATTCCTCTCAAGTTTCCGCGATATTTTCTTTAATTTGTGAGTTTTAGTATTATACCATGGAGCTAACCATCTTTGTTTTGAGGTGGATTCATTTAGGCTAACATATTTTCCATCACCCAGCCAGGTTTCAGTAAGACAAAATAAATCAATATCATAATCTGATGTTAGTTCATTTACTAGTACACCTTTAGAAGAGAGAGATCTGATGTTTAAGAGTCCACATTTAATTCTCCTATTCTTTTGCACTATTGCACTTGTGGTTTTAATTTTTACGAGGTTTTTATGCACAGCTCCTCTTCTGTTTACCTTTGATTTAAATAATTTCACTGGTCGGGGGGCAGACACCGTCACTATAGGATTTTCACTATCAATAATCAGACCAGGTCTTCCCCAGTTGTCTGCCAATGATCTACAAAGCCCACATTGTTTGCTGGACAACACCTCGACAACAGTGACAACAACACAGAGGAAGAGCCACGAGCACACACCTGGTTGCAATCTTAAAACTGCACCACTAGTGGCCGCTGAAAACTACATAATGCCCCTTTAACATTTCTCTTATAAGAGGAGTGAAGATAGTGTTTTGTGTATCGTGTGCGATTTAAAGCCTGTACAAGTTTGCCAGTTTAATGCCCTTAATCCCAAAGTCTAAGAGTGTTAATGAACCATAATGTGGCCTGGAAGAGAAACTATGTAAAAATTGCTTTTGTGCATAGCCAGTATAGTATATATAGAGTAGCAGTATATATATTATTATATGTACTCCAACCCAGTACCACCTCTGTTCCTGACCTTGTAATATTTTAATAAATCACCTCAATGCAGATGTGCAAGGCTGTGGAAGACAAGCTGTAATAAAAAGTAATGTTATCCCAGTTCTTTGAAAATTGGATTTCCAGTTTGGGCCCAGCGAGTCAAACATATGATGTGAAGCATCATGTGGGTAAAACTGTATGGCTTTATTAGATAGATTTATTGTGAAGTTAAACAGATGAAGTTAACAGGTAGCCTAATTCTAAGAGGTTGCTCTTTGAAATTGGAGGTTTCTATTAATTATGTTGCGAGGTGCTTCATTTAATACATTGATAGAGATAAGCCGTGTTGCTCCATGATGTTGCCAAAAGTACACTGGCCTCTGAGAGCAGGCACTGACATGGGCCTCAAGGGCCCTAAAACCGGACTAATGACAACAGTCTCAGTACCTTCGAAACCAGAGATTGATGTTTGACTCCTGCCCAAACAGGGCACTGCTACTGTCAGATGAAAACCTCATAAAGTATCTCTATCTCTTAGAAATGACAGGGGTTAATTTCTACATTTAGTTCAAGCTATTAAAAACTGTCTTTATGTTACTACTAAAAGGGACAAACACACAAACAAGTGCAGTCCAGGTCCTCTGACCATCCTCTTTCTTTCAGATTTGTATATTAAATAGTTTCTGGACAATGTGAGAGTTGACCCGAAACCCTAAGTTGAATTTGTCTGTGCATGAGACTAGTTTACCTCTCCTTCCACATGTCTTTCCTGCAGCAGCAGCTCCTCAGGTCCTAATTCAGACCAGAAGGCTGTTGGGGCTCCTGTGGTTCCGTTTGGTTTGGATCTGTACTACTGGGGCCAGGAGCAGCCTAACGCTGGCAAGATCTTCAAGTAACTCACCAGACACACACGCACACACAATTCATCACTGATGGACATTTCAGTCATGTGGAAGAAATGTAATCTCTGCAATCACAGTCCCAGAAACAGCCACTACATTTGCAATTTGAGCTTTCATAGAATATGATAATAAACCCAGCATCTGGAAATAAAAATTTTCTCACCTTCTTTCAGTCAGTACTTTTTTAACATGTTGCTGTCCAGTGGGTGTTTCATCAGAAATATGTTGTTTTCGATGTTTTCTTATCTTTCATGAATTCCCTTTTACATTCAGTTCCAGACAGCAATGAATCTGTCTCAAATAGAGCCCAATCAATTTATCATTTTGCAGATATTATCGGCCGATATAAACTACTTGCAGATATATCTGCATCAGTGTTTATAACAGCCGATATATGACTATTAAAAAACAGAAACCGAGTTGGATCCTTCCCTCATGTCATGAGCGTCGTAAAGAGTGCCCACCAGAGGGTGCGCTGCAGCTCCTCTGTTAACTTTATTGCAGCACCAAACAATAAAACATCAGCTGACCGCAGTCTACCAGAGCCACAGAGAGTAGCTCCTGGTAGCTCTCACACTCAGTGTTCCCAGTGAGTTAGTCATTTGTCACGTCACTGCTCTTTTCAATGTGCGACGTTAGTGTGAAATCTCAAAGTTGCAGGTCCTCTGGGTCACTGTCACATGATAGACAACATGTTTTAGAGCCACATGGTGGTTAGAAAATGGTTTCTCGTAGCTTTGGCTAGAATTAACATTGCTGTTAAAGGGATAAACTAGATGTGAATATGCTACATAGTAGAAAGTAGTAATTGGGGCCCATTATATGTAAGGTAATAACTATTATGACAAAAAAAAATATGTGTATATATATATATACTGTATATATAAATACATTTTTGCCTATTCAGGAGAGCCCTGTGTACCATTAATATTAAAGCAGTGACATGAGATTTGATATATATGGTATTATTATTATTGTTAGTAGTAGTAGTAATAGTAATGGTAGTAATGGTGGTAGTAGAAGTAGTAGTATATTGGTATTTCTTATAGTTTCTGTTTTGCTGGCCTCCACAATACATTCACTATTTAAATAAATGTTCATTATTAACAGCACTCAATAATTTATAACAAATCAGATATTTGTAAAATGTTTTCTGTAGGTTTATACATTTGACTCTTATTTATCAAAACATATTTTGTTGTACTTTTGTTCAAAGTATTTATTTATATTTATAACTAATTTTTTTTTTTTTTAATACTGCATTATGCCATACTATCTTGGTGAGTTCTCACCATATCAACATCAACTATTGGGGATAATCTTTGTTTATGTTATGCGTTTCTTAAAATAAGGGGGAAAAAGAATATCGGCCGATATATCAGCATATCGGATTTTAAAATCCTCAAATATCGAAATTGGCATCGGATTTAAAAGTCCGATATCGGTCGGGCTCTAGTCTTAAAGGTCTCAGATGTGGGTTTCTGATGGTGTGTTTAACTTGTGGTCCCATGTGTTTTGATTGTGCAGGTCAGCTTCTCAGCATCAGTTCTGGGTTCACGCTGAGATGGAGGAGGAGGTAGAGAACAAGGAGCTGCTGGCAGAGAGCAGGAGCAGATACATCTCCTTCCCTGGGAGTTTCACTCCTGTGAGCCATTATTGCAGAGCTCCACTGGGCAATGGAAAGCTGTGTCAGAGACAGGACCGCCACAAGGTAAAACTTGTCTCTTTGTGTTTCCCATGCTGTTGGTGTGTGTGTTTGAGCTGTGACTTTGTGCCCTTCAGTGTCCTTTCCACGGCCAGATCATTCCTCGAGACCAGGAGGGTCGACCCTGCAAACAGGAGGACCGATTGAGGGAGGAGCAGGAGGAGAGGAGGAAGAGGGAGGAGCATCCAGGTGAGGAGTGATCCACATATACACACTCACACACACACACACTGACCATCCCTGAACTCTCCAAAATGTTTGTAAATGTAAATTTGTCTTTCTAGTCTTTTCGACCACTCAAAGCACTTTTACACTACGTCTGCATTCACCATTGATACACTGAGCCTAAGTGCTCAAACGGAAACTAACATTCATACACTGGCGGAACAGCCGCCAGGGGCAAATCAGGGTTCAGTATCTTGCCCAAGGACACTTCGACACGCAACCAGGGGGAGCCAAGGATTGATCCGCCGGCCAACCCGCTCTAGCTCCTGAGCCACAGCCGCCCATGTTTCAGCATGAATGCTTTAGAAAGGTCTTGTGTCCTCTAAAAGCAGCAAAGAAACAGTAAGAGCTGCATCTGTAGATGCGGGGTGTGTCTGTGGTGGCCAGTGTGAACAGTGAAGTGTAAGTAAGTAAAGTTTATTTGTATAGCATCTTTCACAGATAAAAATTGAAAGTGCTTCACAATAAAATGTGATAAAATACAACAAAGTAAAATACAGTGCATAAGAAAATTTAAAAACAAATGGAAAACATAGAACAAACAACCATAAAAACCCTTGTGTAACTAAAAGCTTGAATAGGAGAGTCTTCAATTACTTTTTAAAAGAATCGACAGAATTCACACAATGTAGAAAGGTAGGCGATGCATTCCACAGCCTAGGTGCCACTGCTTGGAATGATTGAGTTCTGAACAGCCTGGAGACGGTAAAGCTCCTTCTTGCTCAAACAAGTAAAAAAGACTGTTACAGTTATCTAAACGAGAGGAAATAAAAGCATGAATGATCATCTCCAACTCACCCTTTGACACCAGTGTTCTTAATGTGGAAATATTCCTCAGTTGGAAGAAACAGTTTCTGACTAATTGTTTAGAGTGGTATTCCAAGGGCGTCGCTGAAACAAAAACAACACCTAAGCTCCTGAGGCTCGGCTGGACTGACAAGCCTAAGTCACCAATATGCTGCTTTATCTGAGGGATGCTACTTTTAGAGGCGATAATCAGTGTTTCCGTTTTGTCTAATTTCAGAAGCAAGAAGTCACATAACCACTGTTTGAAAGAAAACAATTTATGGAACTCAGTTTCCTTAAACGAGCAGTACAGTTGAATATCATCCACATACTGATGGTAAGATATGTTGCTGAATTGACTAATTATCTGTCCAAGAGGAAATATATACAAAAGAAACAGAATAGGTCCAAAGACAGAACCCTGAGGTACCCACACGAAAACCCTGCAGTTTCAGACATGATCTGATTCACTTCTACCAGAAAGGAAGGAAGTGAAGACGTGCAGCATGCTACAGCAAATATGTTAGCAGGGAAAAATCCCCTAGACATGCAGGTGTTAACTGAACAGAATGCAAATGGTTGTTGTTGTTACACTTCAGATTTGGTCAAAACTCCTATCAAGGCAGCTCATTATTATTACACCAACAAAATAATAAGTTCATTTTTGACCTTGGAAGCAGTAGCTTGGAAACAAAATCCCTGTAACTAGTAAGTGGACTTGTACTACTGTCCACTTACTAGCTTTTTCTGTTGCTCAGTGAACAACCTGAGGAAGACATGTGGTTGAATTTTCACAATAAAAAACAATAAAATAAAACAAATAAAAACAACAACACATAAAATACAAAACCATATGGCTAGTGAAATGCTTGTCTAAAAAGATGTGTCTTAAGGTGTTTTCTAAAAGTTTCCAGAGTCCAAGGCTCTCAAGGCCAAAGGGAGAGAGTTCCAGAGCCACCACACAGAAAACCCGATTACCTCTTGTTTTAAAACGAGTTCTGGGAACAGTTAAAAGGTCTTGGCCTGAGGACCTCAGAGAGCGACCAGAAGTGTGTATGTGCAATAGATTCTGGATGTAAGAGGGAGCTTGACCATGCAAGGCTCTGTAAGTAATGGTTAAAATTTAAAATGCACTTTAAAACCAATTGGAAGCCAATGAAGAGCCTTAAGCACAGGTGTAATGTGTGAACTCCTATTGGTCTGACAAAAGTCTTGCAGCTGCATTCTGTACAACTTACAGTTTGTCCATGGAGGATTTGTTTAAACAAGTGTACAGTACATTGCAATAATCCAGAAGAAGAAATAAAAGCATGAACAAACATCTCCATCTCTTCTTCAGAAAACACATAGATTTGTCAAAAATGACTGATTTCGCACAACATTAACGTCAGAGGATGATAGAGTCCCAGTGGCCTGCATGATCTTACGAGTAATGTTTTCTGGGGCAAAAATCAGCACCTCAGTTTTGTCAGTGGAGGCTAAGCAATTGTGCAACGCGGACAGTTTGTCTAGCCTATCAGGGCTAAAAGATAAATATAATTGGATGTCATCAGCATAACAATGATGAGATATTTCTTCAAAACTACCAATAATCTTTCCAAGAGGAAGCATATACAGACTGAACAGCAGGGGGCCGAGCACAGAACCTTGGGGCCCACCACAGGACAAAGGGGCAGAGTCTGACATATATGTTCCTGTGGACTCCTGTCGGAAAGTTAGGAGGAAAACCAGTCCAGAGCTGATCCAGTAATGCCCACAGTTGTTTTCAGTCCATCAATCAGAGTGCAGTGATCAACAGTATCAAACGCTGCACTGATATCTAAGAGGACCAGCACAGAACATTTACCCCCATCAGCAGCCATCAAAATATCATTTGAGACCCTAAGGAGGGCAGTCTCAGTAGAATGGTTTTTACGAAAACCAGACTGAAACTTATCAAAGATATTATGGGAATCCAAAACATTATTTAGCTGGGTCGCAGCAACCTTTTCTAGAATTTTCGAAAGAAAAGGCAGTTTAGAAATAGGCCTATAGTTTCTAAATGAAGCTGCATCAAGATTGTTCTTTTTCAAGATTGGCTGAACAACAGCATGCTTAAAACAGCTGGTCCAGCTGAAGAGATAAGTTTAAAATTGAAAACAAACATGGGCCAAGTAGATGTGGGTAAAATATCAACAGGGCTTTCGGAAGGATTCATCATGCCCACTAACTTCATGATGTCATTCAGGGTAATGGGGCAGAATGAGTCCAGTATTGAAAGTCTGTGATGTTTAACTATATGGGGGTTTGCTGATGGAACAATGCCTGCCCTGACAACCCTAACCTTGTCCACAAAGTGAGACAAAAAGTGGTTGCAGTCAACATACATGCAGCAGGAGAAACAATGTTGTTAATAGTCTCAAACAGAGCTTTAGGATGTTTTTACAGGCAGAGGATCTAGCATCCTTGATCATTTCGTTTAAGTCTATTAAGAGCTCTTTAAGATGCAGAATTTCTCTAGTTTTAAGAGGCGCCACTTTGTCCAACAGCAGGGTACAATGATCATTAAAAGCCTGTAACTGTTACTAGCTCAGTTTTCCTCAGAAATCATGTTGATGTAAATGGGTGAAGAGTGACCGTGGTTTAATGATGATGCCCAGTCACTGAGCAGAATGGAGAGAAACAACAGTAAACAGTTTGTGCAGGAAAACAACAGACCAGGTCAGTACATTACCATTGTCTGAGAGTGTATGTGTCTGCAGGATGTCCACCAGCTGCCTCAGTGTCTTGTTAACCACCAGCTTTGTGTGTGTGTGTTTGTGTGTGTGGCCATGGCATGCAGTCCAGTGAGTTGTGAAATAGCATCTTTTGTTACCAACTACACTATCGATCCACGAGTCAATCTCACACTTAGAGACACACACACACACACACACACACACACACACACACACACACACCATCAATCTCACAGTAGGGGGGACAGTGGCCTGAACGGACCATTGTCCTCAGCTCCTTCTGCCTATTCAGTCACACAGTCAAACACAAACACACACATACACATATATACAGTGAGGGTAAACAGGCAATGAGGGACAGTAAAGCCTAGTTCACACTACACGATTTTTAGCCCGATTTGCCACTCGGTGAGCTCCGCGACCATCAGGCTGTGATCAGGGGTAAATCAGCGGTCGATCAGGTGTTGCCAGTCGTTATGTGTGAACTACACCACGACGCATCAAAACGGCTCCCCAACACATTTCTGACATATCGCCGACGTCTGCCAGATATCTACCATGCCAAGTATATGGAGGAGTCGGCCGACTCGACGTCCACATCCAGCCATCCAGCTACTTTTTCACCGCAAACCACTTTTTACTCCCCTGCAGCTCTCTCTGTAGCTCAGACGATCCCTGCTACCTGCGTGTGCTGATCCATTCTTTCACCCATAATTTTTGTCTTTATAATTGGTATCTTTATAATAACAAACAACAGCTGTTTCATGTGTAGGTTTGCATCCTTTCCTGTTTCACATTTCACGTGTGTTTTCTTGACAAAACGTGGTTTGGAGACAAGCGTCAGGTGACACAGCCGCTGTCAGCTCGTGTAGTGTGTGACCCCCTGTCACCAAGCAGTCACATAGTGTGAACGCCACAACCACTTCAAGACTCCCATCACAAGATGGCAAGTTGTGTATTGTGAACAGCACAGCCATTGGCCGATGCTGAAAGTTGTGTAGTCTGCACGAGGCTTAAAGGTCAGCTGAGACCAGTTCTCACAGTGGCACACGTGGAGCAAACATGTCTGTAGCTGGCCCTGTTAAAGATCTGCAGTTTTGCTTTGTAAACTTCATAGTGTTTTAAAGTCTGCGTGACGATGTGTCATGAAAGCCTATCAGCCTTGAGATTCTTATGACTTCACAGAGAATCAGAAATGGACAAACATTGTTGCCATCTGTGAGCCCCTGGAACAATTCAACGTCTTTACTGTACAGACAAAAGGCCAAAGGTGAGGGGAAACAACAGGACTACATGGTACGTTCTGAAAATATGTATCTGTTTCTTGATTCCAGCTATCCGTACTTTAATATGAATGAAGTTAGCACTAGTGTTAGCTGCCACTCCAGCTACAGTATTTGCGAAAGTAATGTGTAACCATTATGTGTTGGCACTAAATACAGTGTGAGAAATGAATAATTAAGGTGAAATTGTTTGAAACAAAATTTTGGGACAACAGGCACCAAGAGGATGGGTGACCACAGTGAAACAGAAACACCGGACATGGCTATAGGTTTTGACTGCATGAATTGAACAGTAAACCGGGTAATTTATTCAAAGGGACTGGTATGAAGGTATACACTCACTGGCCACTTTATCTTGTACACCTTGCCAGTATGGGGTTGGACCCCCTTTTCCTTTAGAACTGCCTTTATTCTTTATGGCATACTTTCAAGTAGGTGTTGGAAACATTTCTCAGAGACTTTGGTCCATATTGACATGATAGCATCACGCAGTTGCTGCAGATTTGTCAGCTGCACATCCACGATACAAATCTCCTGTTCCACCACATCCCAAAGGTGCTCTATTAGATTGAGATCAGGTGACTGTGGAGGCCTCTGGAGTACAATTAACTCATTGACATGTTCAAGAAACCAGTATGAGATTATTTGAGCTTTGAAAGAGCAGAAAGAAAACATCCCCCACACCATTACACCACCACCACCATCCTGAACCGTTGATACAAGGCAGGATGGATCCATGCTTTCATGTTGTTTAGGCCAAATTCTGACCCTACCATCTGAATGTCGCAGCTGAAATCGAGACTCATCAGACCAGGCAACATTTTTTCAATCTTCTGTTGTCCAATTTTGCTGAGCCTGTTTGAACTGTAGTCTCAGTTTCCTGTTCTTAGCTGACAGGAGTGGCACCCGGTGTGGTCTTCTGCTGCTGTAGCCCATCTGCTTCGACGTGTTGTGTGTTCAGAGATGGTATTCTGCACACCTTAGTTGTAACGATTGGTTATTTGGGTTACTGTTGCTTTTCTGTCATCTCCAACCATTCTCCTCTGACATCAACAAGACATTTTTGTCCACACAGCTGCCGCTCACTGGATCTTTTCTCTTTCTCGGACCATTCTTTGTAAACCCTAGAGATGGTTGTGCGTGAAAATCCCAGTAGATCAGCAGTTTCTGAAATACTCAGACCAGCATGTCTGGCACCAACAACCATGACATGTTCAAAGTCATTTAAATCCCCTTTCTTCCCCATTCTGATGCTTGGTTTGAACTTCAACAAGTTATCTTGACCACGTCTTGAGTTGCTGCCATGTGATGAGCTATTTGTGTTAACATGCAATTGAACAGGTGTACCTAATAAAGTGGCTGGTGAGTGTATGTTGTCTGTTGTTGTTTGTGTGTGTGTTTGTACAGTTCAGTCCTGCCGCGAATGATGTAGGTGTTCATTAACTCTCAGCCGTCTTACTGCTGGCAACGGGTTCTGTATCTTTAGTAGACTAGGCTCACCATCCAGTACTAGAAAGGTCTTCTCTGGGATCTCCAAAATCTAAAAGTCTAGGATCTTAGAACTCAAAAAACCTGAGCAGTGCCATTAATCGGCACATCAGCTTGGAAAAAGGCATCAGCCTCAGTGTTGACTGGAATGGAATGGCGTTCACTTTGTTTTCTCCTCGCCCACTTCAATAACAACGGTCTCATCAAGAAGACCTTCACTGATGTGACCAGTCAGTGGAGGTCAGGAGGTGGGCTGAAGCATTTGATTGGCTAAAGTACACTTGAATTTATTAGCTATTTGCAAAGGTTATCAACAAAAGGTTTTTGTTCGCTCTACCTCAACATATACATGTGTAATACTTTATAAGCGATGATTTCTTTCAAGTGGAATTGTATGATGATCTGAATATTAATACAGAGGGTCGTCTGATCGCTGATTTAACTGCACTGAGCTACAGACGGCGAAAATTTGCTTTTGGTCTGACCCCCTTAAAAGTCGTTGTTGGGTGGAAGCTGGTGAGGGATCTTGTCTGTGTTGCTACACTAGCGACTCTGTCTGGTCATCTTACTCCTGCTAGAGTCAGTAGTGCAGCTGAGGGACAGCATGAAGCTCCTCAATGACAGATGAAAAGACGCAGGTGGTGACCTGTCTACACCCTCCTGCAGACACAGCTGAAAGCTAACAGCAGCAAACAGTAACTGAAGATGTGAGGGGAAGTCTTTATCCTCTGATAATTACAGAGATGACATCACCTGCAGTGCCTTGTGTTGGCTAGTAAATCAGGTGTGATTGGTTACTGGCTTTTTTCTGATCTGCGTGTTGGACCTCATTTTTAATAAAGCGTATGTGTGTTTTTTAAGTTGCACAGACTTTATTAAGTGATGGTGACACTTTCCCGTTCCCAGTGGCATTTCAGTGCTCAGTTAGTGCCTGGCCAGATAACTACACATTCTTTACTTTAGGGAGGCCGATGGTGAAAACATTAAAACAACACAACACACTACATGGGGTTGCATTGGTGACCATGTTACTTCAAGTAACAGTGAGCTACTGAGCTTTGGTCCAGGAAGTCCAGTTTGTGTAGTACACCCATTAGTTTGAAGGGATATCAGATGCTGAAACCCAGTTGTTGTACTGCAGTGTAGAAACATGGAGGTCATGTAGTATATTACCAGTAAGTAATGTACTCGTTTTCATCCTGTGAAAATGATGTACACGGCTGTAGAACATCACCACTAGGGGAAATGTCCTGTTGTGACAGTCCAGGCCACTGTCCTGCTGTCTATCATCAGTACCTCTGACAAATGCTGCCACGGTATCTTAACTTCTTCTCTTGTAATATAAAATAATATTCTTCGTCTGTAGTGCTAAAGCTATCAAATGGACGAAGAGAGTCTTTGAGGGTGAAAATCCCCCCACGGACCCCTATAATCGCAGGGTACTGGACTCCATATTTGCTCTTCTGTTGTTATTTATTTTGACTTGTATTTAACCTTAACTAGTGTTTTAAAGGCTCCGCTGTATGTGGGATGATTGTGAATCAGACCTTCACACACAGACAGTTATACCAGACATACACACACACATAGGGTCTTTGTGCTTGGTGGTGCGTGGTGAGAGAGGTGGTGTGTGTGTGGGGTCTGGCCCCGCCTGGCCCCTGCCCTGACACACACAAAGACCCCAGCTGGGCGGGCTGAGAGGTGTTGACAGAAATAAGAGCCCTGCTGCAGCACTCATAACCATCACAAGCCACTTCTCTTCTTTCTTTTTCCTCCTTTCCTTTTTTTGATTTCCTTTGTCTTTATTTCTTTTTTTTTTTGGTCTCTTATTTTTATAATTTTTCTTTATTTTTTCTTCCTTTCTTTCTCAAACACAACAATAAAGTAACAGAGCAAACACACCCGAAGCAGCCAGTGTAAATGCAGCTGCTCCTCTTTTAGCAGTAATGATTCTCCTAAATACACCAGCTGCTTTTCAATTACTGCTCTTCTGCCTGTGTGTGTGTGTGTGTGTGTGTGTGTGTGTGCGTGTGTGTGTGTGTGTAATGAGGGATAGATGAAGGTCCAGTCAGACCCAGGGTCAGACCGGCTGATTAATAACCCCACACACACACACTGAGCTGAGGTCAGTGTTTTGACAGAGTGGAGAGCCTGACTTCAATCCCGTCACAATCACAGTGTAATTACTTTGCATTACTGCAGCTTTATCTCTAATTCCACCGCAGTACGTCATTAATTACAAGTGTCTGTTCGTTTAGACCTTCATTACTCTGCATTACAGCCACTTTTACTTTATCACCCAGAATTATGACGTTACACTTTTCATTAACACCAGAATTGGATCAAAATGAGCCTGTGCGACACACTGTTTACTTCTTGTGCTCTGTGAAAGTGTGCAGTGTGAGCTCATTTATGTTATCAGCTGGAATTACTCCATTACACTTTTCATTAACATGAGATTTGGTTGACGTTTCAGTCTGTAATTGTGGCAGCCAGAGAGAGTAGCTGTTTGAAAATGAAAGGGCTTAATTACATACAAATATTGCGTGTTTACAATCACAATGCCGGCTCAACGTTGTGATGTCTGTCAGCCATCGACGATGGACAATGGCATTATCTATTGGTCCAACCTTACTTGAGTGTTAAGTCACTGTCCAAGGTTTAGTCAATTAAAATAAAATCTTCCACTCTTATTTTCGCTGTTATCTTTGATGTGATGAGCGCTGAATAACATTAATGCAGTAATATTCCTGTTGGGAAACTCTGCATGGCTGACAGCAGATGAATCCTGCTACTAAAATCAAGTCCAAAGTAATTTTACATTACTATGTAAATGTAAATATGGGCATGCAAAACTTGCTGTTATGTTGCAGTTTCTTACAAATTTTTACTGAACTGAAGATGAATTTTTTCCATAAATAATTTTGGTAATTTTTCCTGGATGTTACAGCTAGCCAAAAATGAGCATTAGCCATAAGATGCAAACGGTGATTGATGTCACACATCCAGCACAGCTCTGCTGGATCAGATGCTTCAGAATGCTTTAAAAAGCACAGCTGGCCAAATGTATGCAGTACTGTAGCACCTGCTGAAACTATGACATGCTGGGCTGGGTAAAATAACAAAGGTAGGCAGTGAGTCTTAGAAGTGTGACCAAGCTTCCCAACATTGAGTACAGCAACATTTATATTATGTTCTTGTGCCATTTACCAAGACCAATAGATGAAATGTGTTATGGAAAACATCAGCCTGGAGGGATTGTCTTCTTCACCTTATAATGATTTGTTTTCTTTCTGTTGTAGACTGGCGTGATGCAGAGCTGATGCGAGACATCGAGGTGGCAACAGGAGAAAACCTGGGTTCTGACAGGGTTGGTAAAAAAGGGAAAGGGAAAAAGAAGAAATACCCCAACCTCAGTGATCTGAAGCAGAGCACCAACACTTCCCGCTATAGGCTGGAGAAAAAAGTCTTCAACAAGTACGTCATTTCCTGTTCGGGCAGGAACAGCCTTCTCTGAAAGCTCACACCAATGTAGTGTCTACTAACTGAGAACATGCACCACCTAAAGGGGCACTGCTGCTATTTTGTATTGCACTTCCACAAAGTTAGGCGACTTGCATATATGTATACTTATGTGTTTATACATAGTGTATGTGTGTATACAGTATCTCACAAAAGTGAGTACACTCCTCACATATTTGTAAATATTTGATTCTATGTTTTCATGTGACAACACTGAAGAAATGACACTTTGCTACATTGTAAAGTAGTGCGTGTACAGCTTGTAAATTTGCTGTCCCCTAAAAATAACACATCACACAGCCATTTTCCCTCCATGGTGTCAAGTTGAGTGCACGTGCTCAGCGTCATATCCAGAGGTTGTCTTTGGGAAATAGAAGTATGAGTGCTGCAAGTCTGCATTGGGGGGGGGGGGGGGGGGGGGGGGAGACGGACACACCATCTGAACTTATTTGGTTCAGATGGTGTCAAGCGTGTGTGGCAGCAACCAGGTGAGGAGTACAAAGACAAGTGTGTCTTGCCTACAGTCAAGCATGGTGGTGGGAGTGTCCTGGTCTGGGGCTGCATGAGTGCTGCCGGCACTGGGGAGCTGCAGTTCAACATGTACTGTGACATAATGAAGCAGAGCATGATCCCGTCCCTTTGGAGACTGGGCCGCAGGGCAGTATTCCAACATGATAACGACCCCAAACACCTCCAAGACGACCACTGCCTTGCTAGAGAAGCTGAGGGTAAAGGTGATGGACTGGCCAAGCATGTCTCCAGACCTAAACCCTATTGAGCATCT